>NC_084758.1:24278436-24295936 GCF_033978785.1 Entelurus aequoreus
ATATATATATATATATATATATATATATATATATATATATATATATATATATATATATATATATATATATATATATATATATATACACAGTGGGGCAAAAAAGTATTTAGTCAGCCACCCATTGACAATCAATGGGTGACTGACTATATATATATATATATATATATATATATATATATATATATATATATATATATATATATATATATATATATATATATATATATATATATATATATATATATATATATATATACCGTAATTTCCGGACTATAAGCCGCACCTGACTATAAGCCGCACCAGCTAAATTTAGGGAAAAATACAGATTGCTCCATATACAAGCCGCACCCGAGTATAAGCCGCAGGGTTTTGATGTGTAATTACCGTAGTATATAGGGCTTCCTGCTACCACGGAGGGGATTGTCGGGACAGAGATGACTGTTTGGGAATGCAAAGCGTCCCATTTATTACCAATAAATCTTTCAATCATTCAATCAAACTTTCACATCTTTGACATGGCAAACAGCATTCGTGCAGACTACAAATAATACAACGGTGCAAAGTAATACAAAGTGCTCGCCTGTACGTTATCAAAATAACCAGCCTACCGGTATATGAAAAGTCAGTCTTTAATCATTGTGTCATCGTCTTCCTCCTGCGTACTAAAACCACCGAAATCCTCTTCGTCGGTGTCGGAGAAGAACAGGCCGTAAATAAGCCGCACCCTTGTATAAGCCGCAGGGACCAGAACGAGGGGAAAAAGTAGCGGCTTATAGTCCGGAAATTACGGTATATATAAAAAAAAAAAAAAATATATATATATATATATATATATATATATATATATATATATATATATATATATATATATATATACATATACACACACACAGTCGTGGTCAAAAGTTTACATTTCTACAACTCTTATACATACATACATACATACATATAAATATATATATATATATATATATATATATATATATATATATATATATATATATATATATATATATATATATACACATATATATATATATATATACACATATATAAATATATATAGCCTATACATATATATGTGTACATATGATATTAATATGATAGATATATAATTAATATAATTGGATATTAAGAGTATAAATATCAGCAGCGTAAATGCGCCAAACATGAAAACTTCTGATTCTGGTAAGTGTGAAGAGTGTTCTGCCTTTTTTCCCATCATGCCTTGTAATGGATTTAAAATGGGTGTATTTTTTATTATTTTTTGGTGAAGATATTGTTTATAATATCCAAAGTTCAGTGACCATGTCTGATGACATTTTGAGTTGGTAAGATGTATTTTTGTTTTGCACCCTGACTAGGGAAGCTTGTTTGCATTAGGTCGTATAAAGCAATGCTGCGCTTGATTCTACTTAGAGCATAATTAAAAAGTAATTGACCAGAAAAACTCATGTTGTCCACTCGATAACGACAAAAAGCAGCATCAAAGTTGTCACACTTTTAAAATGAATGCGAACTCCCTGCCGGCAAGATTCCCTATTAGTCTCAGGAAATCTCGCAGGCCAAATTGAAGAAGTTGGTGGGCTGTAGTTTGGATTCCCCCTGGTATAGAGGGTGTACATCAGGGGTGTCAAACTCATTTTAGATGGGGGGCCACATGGAGAAAAATCTACTCCCAAGTGGGCCGGACTGCTAAAATCACGGCATGATAACTTAAAAGTAAAGACAACTTCAGATTGTTTTCTTTGTTTAAAAATAGAACAAGCCCATTCTGAAAATGTACAAATCATAATGTTGTTTTTTTTTTACACTTACATGTTGCGGTTTATAGTATTCTACCTTTATTTGTCATTATTTATACTTTCTGAATAAATGATGTGATAATGTTCGTCAGTCAACTCATTGGTGGTAATTTTCAATCTATCAAGATAAAAAAATTATATCAAAATCAAATTACAGGATGTTATTTATGTAGTTTGATCGTTTTCCTCGACTGATGTACTAACATCATGTGGTTTATTTTATTTGTTTACATATGTAGCATCATCTACAAAGATACAAATAATTGCTATTGTGACATCTAGTGGACACATTTAGAACAGCTGTTTCTTTCATTAAAACATTTTGTCTCATTTTTATACTAAGCAAACTCATCAAACCCGCGAACGGGGCGGTATAGCTCGGTTGGTAGAGTGGCCGTGCCAGCAACTTGAGGGTTCCAGGTTCGATCCCCGCTTCTGCCTTCCTAGTCACTGCCGCTGTGTCCTTGGGCAAGACACTTTACCCACCTCTCAGTGCCACCCACACTGGTTTAAATGTAACTTAGATATTGGGTTTCACTATGTAAAAGCGCTTTGAGTCACTAGAGAAAAGCGCTATATAAATATAATTCACTTCACATCACATCCGGCCCACGGGCCTTACGTTTGACACAGTTGGTGTACATAAAGTATATGAAAGATATTCAAAAAGTTAAAGTACCACTGATAGTCACACACACACAAGGTGTGGTGAAATTACTCTGCATTTCACCCATCCCCTTGTTGCACCCCCTGGGAGGTGAGGGGAGCAGTGAGCAGCAGCTGTGGCCGCGCTCTGGAATCATTTTGGTGATTTAACCCCAAATTCCAACCCTTGATGCTGAGTCCCAAGTAGGGAGGTAATGGGTCCCATTTTTATAGTCTTTGGTATGACTCGGCCAGGGTTTGAACTCACGACCTACCAATCTCAGGGCGGACACTCTAACCCATGGGTGTCAAACTCTGGCCCGCCGTGTAATTTCACTTGGCCCTTGAGGCGATATCAAATAACACTAAAGCTGGCCCGCCGATTATATATTGCGGCGGTGCCGCGGTAACACCGCGTTCACCGCTAATTCTAATACTTGCCAACCCTCCCGGGAGTCTTCCAAACTTCAGCGCCCCTCCCGAAAATCGTCACGTCTGCTTTTCAGCCAGTCCAATGAGTGCTGGCCCAGTCACATAACATGTGCGGCTTCTGCACGCACACACAATTGAATGCAACGCATACTTCATCAACAGCGATACAGATTACACTGAGGGTAGCCAAATAAAAAACTTTAACACTGTTAGAAATATACGCCACACTGTGAATCCACACCAAACAAGAATGACAAACACATTTCGGGAGAACATCCGCACCGTAACACAACATAAACACAACAGAACAAATACCCAGAACCCTTTGCAGCACTAACTCTTCCGGGACGCTACAAGGTGTGTGTGTGTGGGGGGGAGGTTTGGTGGTAGCGGGGGTGTATTTTGTCTGTGGAGGAGATATAATGACTGATGAACACCTTGGTTGGATAATGAAGGTTGCCTCAGCTCAAAGCCTGAGCCCCGACATTAATGAACTAGCATCCAAGAAAAGATGGCAGGTATCTGGCTTGGGCACATCAGATTAGATCCGTGTGTTGCAAACTGAGCAGTTTAAAGTCCTGAATGGTTGTTTTATTCATTGTTATTTTATTTTCAAATTTATTAGCTTGTGGAAAAAGTTAATGTTGATATTTACCTCAGAAGGCTGCAAATAGAAAAGATGCATTCAATTTTTATTTAAATTGTATTTGATGTGCCATTGATATTTTTTAATTATTATTATTATTATTTGAAACTCGATTTTGCATGTCACTATAAAGTTATATAAGCCTTGCTTGTTCGATATTCAATGCAAAACTTGTTTGGGTCCCTATTAAAAGGTTAATTTGTTCAACCTTGGCCCGCGGCTTTGTTCAGTTTTAAATTTTGGCCCACTCTGTATTTGAGTTTGACACCCCTGCTCTAACCACAAGGCCACTAATGGTATACACAGTCATTTTTTTGCAGCCCTCAGTGTCCTCTTGGATAAAAGCCGCCAAAAGTAAGTCGGAGAGACCCTCATTCTCCCTTCCATTGTCATCTGCTAGTGTGCCTCGTTCTTGACGACGCCTTCAACGCACTGGTTTTAGTCGTTTCCTGCACCCTGTTAAGGCTTTCCGACAAATTCATCACCTGTCGTTCTGTCAGTTTGACAAATGGCTATTGGACTATTAAGGCCAATATGTAGGCGGCCCTTGGGGCCAAGGGGAGGGCGTTGGAGTCAGGAAAGGATATCTGGAAGTCAGACGTAAGGAGCTAAACGCTCAGAGACGGTAAGGTTATTCACAGCCAGGAGATGGAGGAAGAAAATTAATCTCAGACGGGAGTTTGGGGGTGGGGGTTGCGCAGCTAAAGGTCAGTCAGAGGGGACGCCGCAAGAGGTGCTAAGACCTGTGTGTGCAGCTAAGTGTGGGGGGCATCTGATGGGAAGCATATGCAGTACTGTTACAGGAACCACAATGCGTCCCTCGGGATATTAGCTCAACACCTGAATGCAGTTAGTTTGATCGCTGGCGTCTGCAGGATTACCCCACGGAGCGAGCCATCGCCGGAACACTTCTTCACCCAACAAACGAACACGGAGACGCTGTCGACATTCTTCACATCGCACTACAATTGGTGCGCTGCGCTCCTTTTATGTCCACATTTTATTTCCCACCACTTAATTTCGTCTTTGCAAAACAACTCTCAAGGCAGCGTGCATAAGCTATAATTACACACCTCCTTCCTGCCGTCTTCCTGTGTGCTCCTCCGACACTTCGCTCGCAGCCAAATCTCGTCAAGCTGATTGGCCGCCCGGCAGATGAGAAAATAACAGCGGGCTGTGAAGGTGCCGTCTATCTTACTCCATACACTGAGTAGTATGGAGGGTTCATGTCCCAATAGTCACGTTCTCCAGACACATAGGTTCCTGCTCACACTCCTCAGATGAGATGGTTTTTTGTTTTTTTAAATAATTTTCCCAAAGTTCGGTTGTGTTATGTGTGAGCACGTGTGTTGACTTTTTGTGCTGGTTGAATTTTTTTTTCTGCACCATGACTAGGAAAGGTTGTTTGGACTGGGTCATATAAGTGCATGCTGTGATTGTGGTGATGAGAAAGCACACATCGTGGTCACTGACCTGAGTATCTCTCCCTTTCCACATGATTGTGACAAAATACCACCTGTCAGACCTGTGGGTATTTAAATTTAATATGAAAACACCCAACACGGACATTTTGCTTGTTGAAATAGAAATTGTGCCGTCGTCTCACGGGCCAAATTGAAGATGACCTCGGTAAAAGTTAGAGATGCTACCTCAGTAGAAGCATTTAAGTCCCATCTTAAAACTCATTTGTATACTCTAGCCTTTAAATACACCCCCCTTTTTTAGACCCGTTGATCTGCCGTTTTCTTTTCTCCTTTGCCCCCTCGCCGGGTTATTCCGGTTCCGGTGACCATGGATGAGGTGCTGGCTGTCCAGAGTTGGGACCCGGGGTGGACCGCTCGCCTGTGCATCGGTTGGGGACGTCTCTGCGCTACTGACCTGTCTCCGCTCGGGATGGTCTCCGGCTGGCCCCACTATGGACTGGACTCTCACTGTTATGTGGATCCACTAGGGACTGTAGTTAGAGGGGGGTTACCCACATATGCGGTCCTCTCCAAGGTTTCTCATAGTCATTCACATCGACGTCCCTTGTGTGGGCTCTGTGCCGAGGATGTCGTTGTGGCTTGTGCAGCCCTTGGAGACTTTTGTGATTTAGGGCTATATAAATAAACATTGATTGATTGATTGATTGATGACAGAGGGTTGCATTTGGTCGTTGTTTGGACACCCCTGATTTAAACATTTTTACAACCTTTTCTTTGGGGGGCAACAAAAATGTACCCAATAAACATAAATAAATATGTTTATTGGGTAAATACTGTATTTTGCTCAGCATTGTTAGTAGGGGTGTGGGAAAAAATCGATTCAAATTCAAATCGCTATTCTCACGTTGTGCGATTCAGTATCGATTCTCATTAAAAAAAAATTTTTTTTTTAAATTTCTTTTTTGAAAAATTTTTTAATTAAAAAAAAATATTAATAATAATTAATCCAACAAAACAATACACAGCAATACCTTAACAATACAATCCAATTCCAAAACCAAACCCGTCCAAGCAACACTCAGAACTGCAATAAACAGAGCAATTGAGAGGAGACACAAACATAACACAGAACAATCCAAAAGTAGTGAAACAAAAATGAATATTATCAACAGCAGTATCAATATTAGTTACAATTTCAACATAGCAGTGATTAAAGATCCCTCATTGACATTATCATTAGACATTTATAAAAAAATAAAATAATGAACAATAGTGTCACAGTGGCTTACACTTGCATCGCATCTCATAAGCTTGACAACACACTGTGTCCAACACTTTCACAAAGGTAAAATAAGTCATATTTTTGGTTCATTTAATAGTTGAAACAAATTTACATTATTGCAATCAGTTGATAAAACATTGTCCTTTACAATTATAAAAGCTTTTTACAAAAATCTACTACTCTGCTTGCATGTCAGCAGACTGGGGCAGATCCTGCTGAAATCCTATGTATTGAATGAAGAGAGAATCCTTTTGAATCAGAAAAATATCGTTTTTGAATCGAGAATAGCGTTGAATCGAAAAAAAAAATCGATTTATAATCGAATCGTGACCCCAAGAATCGATATTGAATCGAATCGTGGGACACCCAAAGATTCGCAGCCCTAATTGTTAGTATCATTTAGTTCTACACCACTGCTGTGTCAAGCCAAAACAGCACGTTGTTTTTTTTATTATAGCCGATTTAAAATAACATGACTGTCACGACGGGGTTTTCACAGCTTACTGCGGGGTTCGTTCTCCTGAAATGCAGACGGACCACTCCGGACAAAGCGTGCAGGTAGGAACACGATTTATTCCTCAAAATATCAAAGTAGCACAAAAAATGGAAAACGAGTCGCACTCAAAGCTAAAGCTAACACTTAGCATAGACTATGGACAAGGAATACTCACGAAACTGTGGCATGAAACAAACAAATCTTACGTAGACAAGGCATGGAGCAAACAATGACGCCAGGCCGACTGACCGGCAAAGGCAGGCTTAAATAATGCCTCTGATTAGTGCTCGGGAAGCAGGTGAGCGGGCGAACACTAATCAGAGACAGGTGGAAATAATAAGTAACCATGGTAACTAAAACAAACAAGGGTGCACAAAAACAGGAACTAATGCAGTCCAAAACTAACAGAACATAACAAAACATGATCATGACAATGACGATCTACAGTCGTGGTCAAAAGTTTACATACACTTGTAAAGAACATAATGTCATGGCTGTGTTGAGTTTCCAATAATTTGAGAGTAAATGGGACAATGTAAAAGGAGGATTACCTCCAAATTCTTCAGGACAACCTAAAATCCTCAGCCCGGAGGTTGGGTCTTGGGCGCAGTTGGGTGTTCCTAGTAAGTAAGTAAATTTGATTTATAAAGCGCTTTTCACAGATAAAACCACAAAGCACTGTACAAAACATAGGTAAAGCAAAACAACAATTGAATTTAAAACAGGGGCAACATCATAAAAAGGATACAAAGTGGATTAAAAATTATAGTTAAAATGAGCATTAACTAAAAGCTTTACTAAAAAGAGAAGTTTTCAAATGTTTCTTAAAAGGTTCAACACAGTCAAAATCACGAAGGGACTGGTGCAAATTGTTCCAGAGTCTGAAATGCCAGGTCTCCACGGGTTTTAAAACGAGTTTTCGGGGTCTTTAGAAGACCCTGGCCTGAAGACCGGAGGCTGCGTCCTGAAGAGTAGGGGCATAACAAGTCAGTGATGTACTGAGGGGCCCCACCATGCAACTCACGGAATGTCAGGACTAACATTTTAAACTCAATGCGGAATTTGACGGAAGCCAATGAAGACTGGATACAACGGGGGTGATATGGGCTGTTCTGGGTGCACCGGTCAAAAGTCTGGCAGACACATTTTGTACAGTCTGTACAATAACCCCAAATACACGTCTAAAGTGGTAAAGGAATGGCTAAATCAGGTTAGAATTAAGGTTTTGGAATGGCCTTCCCAAAGTCCTGACATAAACGTGTGGACAATGCTGAAGAAACAAGTCCATGTCAGAAAACCAACACATTTAGCTGAACTGCCCCAATTTTGTCAAGAGGAGTGGTCAAAAATTCAAGCAGAAGCTTGTGGATGGCTACCAAAAGCGCCTTATTGCAGTGAAACTTGCCAAGGGACATGTAAGCAAATATTAACATTGCTGTATGTATACTTTTGACCCAGCAGATTTGCTCACATTTTCAGTAGACCCATAATAAATTCATAAAATAACCAAACTTCATGAATGTTTTTTGTGACCAACAACAATCACTCGATCACAAAAATATAAGAGTTGTAGAAATGATTGGAAACTCAAGACAGCCATGACATTATGTTCTTTACAAGTGTATGTAAACTTTTGACCACGACTGTAAGTACTTATTTGATTCATTGTTTCAAACCTACCAGTAATATTAAACAAAACATGCTTTTAAATATATATTTTGGGGAAATAAATAAATAATAAAAACATGATACAATGTAATCAAATATATAAATGAAAAAAAGAAAAAAGAAAATACATTAAATTCAAATAAATTTTTTTGGGGAAAATTTTAATTCATTACCAGGGACATTGTAAGAATATTAGTGGATGTCTTTTACCAATTATTATTATGTATTTATTGATTAATGTAAATTGGAAATAAAAAAAATTATGCAAGTATACAATTTAAACATTTTTCAAATACAATTTAAATTCTATATCGACAAGAAAAAAACAATAGTTTCCTTCTTTAATAATATATTTTACAAATGGTTTTCTTTAAATATATTTTAATTTTTGATACACTATATTGCCAAAAGTATTTGGCCACCTGCCTTGACTCACATATGAACTTGAAGTGCCATCCCATTCCTAACCCATAGGGTTCAATATGATGTCGGTCCGCCTTTTGCAGCTATTGCAGCTTCAACTCTTCTGGGAAGGCTGTCCACAAGGTTGCGGAGTGTGTTTATAGGAATTTTCCACCATTCTTCCAAAAGCGCATTGGTGAGGTCACACACTGATGTTGGTCGAGAAGGCCTGGCTCTCAGTCTCCGTTTTAATTAATCCTAAAGGTGTTCAGGTCAGGACTCTGTGCAGGCCAGTCAAGTTCATCCACACCAGACTCTGTCATCTATGTCTTTAAAGACTTTATGTTGGAAGAGGAAGGGGCCCGCTCCAAACTTTTCCCACAAGGTTGGGAGCATGGAATTGTCCAAAATGTTTTGGTATCCTGGAGCATTCAAAGTTCCTTTCACTGGAATTAAGGGGCCAAGCCCAATTCCTGAAAAACAACCCCACACCATAATTCCTCCTCCACCAAATCTCACGCTGGGCACAATGCAGTCCGCAATGTGGCCCAGTTGGCAACAGTTGACTCCTGACTTGGGAATATTTAGGAGCGAGGACATTTTTCATGACTGGATTTGTTGCACAGGTGGCATCCTATGACAGTTCCACGCTGGAAATCACTGAGAGCGGCCCTTTCTTTCACAAATGTTTGTAGAAACAGTCTCCATGCCTAAGTGCTTGATTTTATACACCTGTGCCAAGTGATTAGGACACCTGATTCTGATCATTTGGATGGGTGGCCAAAAACTGTTGGCAATATAATGTATATATATATTTTTTATCACACTTCACATTTTCCACATGTTCATTATTAATTCAACGGTAGTTTTTTTTATGTCCATTATTATCCATCCAGAGTTTCTGAGTGCAAACCAGGACACTTTGATACGTTCCAACCTGCTGCCGTTCACTCGCTGCCGGTGTCCCCAAATGAACTCAAAGGCCATGGAAGCGACCCCGAATCATGAGCTCTCGGGTGCGGAGAAAGCAAAAAAAAGAACAGGAAACGGGCTTGACTTACAGGAAAAGGTCAGCGGGTTCGACGGAACTTCGGGTGCTGCGGTGTGCGTTTTGATGCAAGAAGATAAAAATCAAAAATATCAAACAACTCACCCACAAAAGTCGGGCTAAAACCACATACTGCTTGGCCTACTATCTATATAGGATTATATTTGCATATTCATGAGGGGCTACATTTGCAAGAAGTCATTTAAATTCAAGGATAAAGACGCATACCCTTGAAATTAAAGCTGGTGATTAAAAAAAAAAGCATGTTATCTGTCGTTGCCAAGGTGACCCCAGATCACCTACATGTCTCTCTGGGATGCTCGTACAGATTCTTTACTGCGAGAGCTGACATTTTAGGACATGATATCAAGATTTATTTTTAGACACAGTATTTTGAAAAGGACATTCAGTAAATTGCACATCTTAACTATTGGGGGAGGACTTTCACGAGTCAGTTATTGTGCAGAAATATGGGGAAACAACTACAAATGTGCGCTTTATTCACTAACGGTGTTACAAAAAGAACAGTTAGAATAATACGTAATGTTAGATATAGAGAACATACAAACCCTTTATTTAATAAATCACAAATATTGAAATTCAACGATTTGGTGCATTTGCAAACAGCTACAATTATGTATAAAGCAAACTATAACCTGCTAGTCAAGAATGTACAACAATTATTCGCAACAAAAGAGGAAAAATATAACGAAAATCTCAATTAAAACATTTGTATGCGCATACAACACTTAAGACCTTTAGTATGTCAGTATTAGGGTTGTACGGTATACCGGTATTAGTATAGTACCGCGATACTAATGAATCATATTTGGTACTATATCGCCTCTAAAAAGTACCGGTCCCACACCCGACCGCCCCCCCCGTCGTCGCCATGTCGTGTTATTGCTGGTTTTACGAGCATAGGAGCATGTTCGGCAGCGCACAATCACAGAGTACTTAGAAGCAGACACAGTGTGTAGACAGAAAAGGGAGAACGGACGCATTTTGGCTTAAAAACTAAAGATAAAGGTGAAGTTATAACACTGAAACGCCCTCAGGAAGAGGTGCTTTAAGACATGGCTAGCTAGCTAGCGGCTAAAGTCCACCCCCAGTCGGCAGTGTTGTAGCTACTTCTAAGTCACTAATCCTCGTCTCCATGGCGACAAATAAAGTAAGTTTCTTACAAGTATCATCCTTGCAGGACGAGGAATAGCTAAACATGCTTCACTACACACCGTAGCTCACCGGCGTCACAATGTAAACAAACACCATTGGTGGATCTACACCTGACATCCACTGTAATGATACCAAGTACAATAGCGTATCTAGTCGATACTAATATGATTACATTGATATTTTTTAGCGTCACAAAATATTTTTTTTTCTTTTTCTAAAATTCATATTATGTTTATAAACTCAGGAAATATGTCCCTGGACACATGAGGACTATGAATATGACCAATGTATGATTCTGTAACGACTTGGTATCGGATTGATATCCAAATTTGTGGTATCATCCAAAACTAATGTAAAGTATCAAACAACAGAAGAATAAGTGATTATTACATTTTAACAGAAGTGTAGATAGAACATGTTAAAAGTGAAAGTAAGCAGATATTAACAGTAAATGAACAAGTAGATTAATAATTCATTTCCTACCACTTGTCCTTTATAAGGTTGACAAAATAATAGAATGATAAATGACACAATATGTTACTGCATATGTCAGCAGCTAAATTAGGAGCCTTTGTTTGTTTACTTACTAATAAAAGAAAAGTTGTCTTGTATGTTCACTATTTTATTTAAGGACAAACATTGTAATTAGAAACATATGTCTAATGTACACTTGTTAAAAAAAAGCTAATAATGCCATTTTTTTGTGGTCCACTTTATGTAGAAAAGTACCGAAAAGTATTGAAATACATTTTGGTACCGGTACCGAAATATTGGTATCGGGACAACACTACTTCTAACTTACATCCGTCAGTAGACTCGCTATGGAAGCGCTAAAAACTACAAAAAAAGACGACGGGGAGAAGACGCTGTCGAAGTGGAGGCACGTAAATAAGAGCGCCCACAAAACGGCGCTTCCTGAAGCGACTGTCAGAAAGCGGCTTGAAGATGATCTGTAAAACATCATCTATGCAACATTTTGACCAAATAACCACCATTACATGTTATGTAGACCACAAGGAAGTGTTTAAATGAACACAAATATCACAATATGACCCATTTAATCCGCTTTCTAATCCGGTGTGCTTTATGGTCGGAAAAATACCGTATATAACTATAAAAACAAGTGTAAATTATTGGTTGGGTTGTTATATTTTTTTGTCCTAAAATCCTTCAAATGGGAGCCGGCTGCTAACTTCACCGATATTGGATTTGTAATTTTAAAAACAGTCGAGGCGTGTCCTTTAATCTAAAACAATAGCTAATTATTATGTTGTAAATATGTTTTCTTGACACCGGTTTACGTTGCAAACTCTAAAATTGTAGGTGTGACGCATCCTACAGGCACTAAGAACTGATGCAATGCTGCTGCCAGAACTTATTTGACAGGAATAAAACCATCCAAGAGCCAAATTTACAGCCAGGCGCCAGCGAGAAAGTCATCTTTTTTTGAGGAAAATCAAACCTATCGTCTGTTCCTTCAGATGTCTGCTTCGTTTCGGGATGGCTGGGAGATTAAGCGCTTTATGCGGCATATTGCAGGAGCCAAACGGATCTGACGGCGAGACAGGAGCCGAGGAGGAGAGCGGAAGGGAAAATGGAATAATCATAATCTCGGTGATAAATAAAAGCACCGGCAGGTCAGAAATAGACTCAGGCTTCATTCTTCTGATTCATGAAAGAAATGTTCTAGAAGTTCACGCTGGAGGCATTAGAGGATTGTTTCCTCAAACAAGGATCAGCTTAACACGATATGAGCGGTCAACAGGTGAGTCTGGACTGGAGTCTGCACACGACGCTGCCAAGTACCGTATTTTTTGGACTATAAGTCGCAGTTTTTTTCATAGTTTGGACGGGGGTGCGACTTATACTCAGGAGCGACTTATGTGTGAAATTATTGACACATTACCGTAAAATATCAAATAATATTATTTAGCTCATTCACGTAAGAGACTAGACGTATAAGATTTCATGGGATTTAGCGATTAGGAGAGACAGATTGTTTGGTAAACGTATAGCATGTTCTATATGTTATAGCAGTGGTTCTTAACCTTGTTGGAGGTACCGAACACCACCAGTTTCATATGCGCATTCACCGAACCTGAACCGTAATCATAAAATGATGTTGTTATATTAAAGAAATACTAATAAAGATATATTTTACAAACGGAAAGTTACAGGAATGTACACATGATCCCATGTTTACATCTCATTGTGCAACATGTGAATGTTTAAGTGGGAACTAAATGCGATATCTGAAAGGGGTACACATTATTTCTAAAGTAGGACTCCCACCCAGACATATAATACTAGTACACAGCTCATGAAAAACAATATGTTATAGTCAATGTAAGTTGGCCAAAACACTTATATTAGAAAATAATCTCATGGAAATGACTGCTGTCATTTGATTATAATAATAAAACATTGAACTTGTTATTTAGTCAGGTTTGGGACAGGTGTGCTGCAGGTGTGACCACAGTGTATGTGCACGTCAGACGTCACTCACATGCACTCCACCGAATGCTCAAGGAGTTTTTGCGTTTGCTCACACACATGGAAAATTAGAGGGAACATTGTTTGGGGGTATCCATAATACGCCGACAGGGAGAAGTTTTTATTTACACGATGAGTCGGGCGTGTCTTGACCTCCGTGGAAGAGGCTCTGTCGAACCCCTGAGGCCGACTCACCAGTTCGGTCGAACCCAGGTTAAGAACCACTGTGTTATAGTTATTTGAATGACTCTTACCATAATATGTTACGTTAACATACCAGGCACGTTCTCAGTTGGTTATTTATGCCTCATATAACGTACACTTATTCAGCCTGTTGTTCACTATTCTTTATTTATTTTAAATTGCCTTTCAAATGTCTATTCTTGGTGTTGGCTTTTATCAAATAAATTTCCCTAAAAAATGCGACTTATATATGTTTTTTTCTTCTTTATTATGCATTTTCGGCCGGTGTGACTTATACTACGGAGCGACTTATACTGCGTCTCCCATGCATTCTAATTAGAAAGCACGCAGTAAAGTCACTGCTCATTGGTCCCAGTTATGCAGCTCACTTCCCCCATGAAAGACGGTACATTGTGAACAACACGACGAGCGAGTGAAAACTAAAGACGTCCAGAACGTGAATAACTTGCTCAGTTCGCAGACAGTACGTCTGTGATGCCGGAGCATTTGAAGCAGACGCATGTCGCACATCTGGAAGTTGCGGTATCCCACTCGTAAGATAGTTACAATAGCATGTGGTGTTTCGATGTATTTTGATACTTTTCCGTACCACAAAAAATAACATTATTGGCTTTATTTTAACAAAAAAATCTTAGGGTTCATTAAACATATAATTCTTATTCCAAGTTTGTCCTTAAATAAAATAGTGAACATACAAAAAAACTTGTCTTTTATTAGTAAGTAAGTAAACAAAGACTCCTAATTTAGCTGCTGACATATGCAGTAACATATTGTGTCATTTATCGTTCTAATATTTGTCAACATTATTAAGGACAAGCGGTAGAAAATGAATTATTAATCTACTTGTTCATTTACTGTGAATATCTGCTTACTTTCTCTTTTAACATGTTCTATCTACACTTCTGTTAGAATGTAATAATAACTTATTCTTCTGTTGTTTGATACTTTACATTAGTTTTGGATGATACCACACATTTGGGTATCAATCCGATACCAAGTAGTTACAGGATCATACATTGGTCATATTCAAAGTCCTCATGTGTCCGGGGACATATTTCCTGAGTTTATAAACATAATATGAATAAAAAAAAATGAAAGAAGATGTTGTGATGCTAAAAAATATCGATGTAATCATAGTAGTATCGACTAGATACGCTACTGTACTTGGTATCATTACAGTGGGTGTCAGGTGTAGATCCACCAATGGTGTTTGTTTACATTGTGACGCTGGTGAGCTACGGACTATTCCTCATCCTGCAGGGATGACACATGTAAGGAACATACTTTATTTGTCGCCATGGAGACCAGGATTAGTGATTTAGAAGTAGCTACAACACTGCCGACTGCGGATGGACGTTAGCCTCTAGCTAGTTAGCCATGTCTTAAAGCACCTCTTCCTGAGGGCGTTTCAGTGTTATAACTTCAACTTTATATTTATTTTTTTAAGGCAAAATGCGTCCGTTCTCCCTTTTCTGTCTACACACTGTGTCTGCTTGTAAGTACTCTGTGATTGTGCGCTGCCGAAAACGCTCCTCTGCTCGTCAACCAGCAATGACATGACGTGACGACGACGGGGGTGCGGGACCGGTAGTTTTCTGAGTCTGTATAGTACCGAATATGGTTCATTAGTATCGCGGTACTATACTAATACTAGTATACCGTACAACCCTAGTAGCATGTTAGCTATCTAGCTAACAACAGTGAGAGGAAGTTGTGTGGTAGATTTAACTATAATTTTAGCTAGCTACACTTTGTTTTTATATATGTGTGCATCTTTCTATACACAACATAATGACAAAATACAATTTTATTTTTGAGGAAACTACTGTATTTTCCAGACTATAGAGTGCACCGATTTATAAGCCGCACCCACTAAATTTTAGAAGAAAAAAAAATAGTTTCCATATATTAGCCGCACCGGACTATAAGCCACAGATATATGTTGTGAAATTAGTTATTTACACGGAAAGATTTTGTATATTTTTATTTACATACCCTACTTGTTTCCAAACGGTGTCCGTAACACAGCAGCAAAACGGCTGATGAAACAAAACAGAAGTCATCGTCATGGACCCACTAGCTGCGGAAGCGAGCTCTCCAATCAGCTAAACAGACTCAATACCTCCAAGGTGACATTTTTGTGAACTTACGAAATTGAAATACAAAATACACCCCTAACCTCCTCATGCTCTCTCAGGGAGAGCATGTCCCAAATTCCAAGCTGCCTTTTTGAGGCATGTTAAAAAAAATAATGCACTTTGTGACTTCAATAATAAATATGTCAGTGCCATGTTGGCATTTTTTTCCATAACTTGAGTTGATTTATTTTGGAAAACCTTGTTACATTGTTTAATGCATCCAAAATTAGGCATACTAATGTGTTAATTCCACGACTGTATATATCGGTATCGGTTGATATCGGATTCGGTAATTAAGAGTTGGACAATATCGGAATATCGGATATCGGCAAAAAAGCCATTACCGGACATCTCTAATTAAGGGCTATATAAATTAACTTTGATTGATTGATTGATTGGTTGGTTGGTTGAAGACAAATCCATAAGTTAGCCACACACCGTTTTATAAGCCGCAGGGTTCTCGTTTTAAATGTTGCAAAACATTTTTTTATGGCATCATCAAAAACAATGAATATTTATTAACTCACGAAAAAGTACTCAAAATTGGTACCGTTGGGTACTGGTATGGTTTCCCAGGTACTGGGAATTGGTACCGTATCGGTTCAAATGTGACACAATATGTTACTGCAAATGTCAGCAGCTAAATTAGGAGCCTTTGTTTGTTTACTTACTAATAAAAGACAAGTTGTTTTGTATGTTCACTATTTTATTTAAAGACATACTTGCAATAAGAAACATGTGTTTAATGTACCCTAAGATTTTTTGTTAAAATAAAGCTAATAATGGCATTTTTTTGTGGTCCACTTTATTTAGAAAAATACAGAAAAGCATTGGATCGGTACCAAAATATTGGTATCGGGACAACACTACTTCTAACTTTTATCTGTCAGTAGACTCGCTATGGAAGCGCTAAAAACTACAAAAAAAGACGACGGGGAGAAGACGCTGTCGAACTGGAGGCACGTAAATAAGAGCGGCCACAAAACGGCGCTTCCTGAAGGGACTGTCAGAAAGCGGCTTGAAGATGATCTGTAAAACATCATCTATGCAACATTTTGACCAAACAACCACCAGTATATGTTATGTAGACCACAAGGAAGTGTTTAAATGAACACAAATATCAGAGTATGACCCATTTAATGCGCCTTATAATCCGGTGAGCCTTATGGTTGGAAAAGTATTGTATAGTTATATACGGTACCCATCCCTAATTATACTACACTCCTCTACATCATAGTACACATTACTTTATTACATAATACTACATTACCCTATTGACTATATTAGGCTATACATATACCTGTAGTAGCACTTTGCTGTGTGTTTGGTTCAAAGGCTGCTAAACTATCAACGTGTTCACAGGTTCTGTCGGCCTCCTTTGAAAATGAAATGTAAAAGTAACAAAGAAGAAATCCAGAGGCATAAACTTTTTCCCTGCAATCGCAGCTCAGGTGCTACCAGTGTCAGTGCTTCCATGCTAACTGGGAATAATTGGCAAGGCTCGACAAGGCTCGACAAGGCTCGGAGGAAAGGAGCTTGCATAAACAAATATGACCTGGAAACATCACCAGGCGGGTCTTTTGTTTTGGAATCCTGGTTATGATGAAGAGTCTATGCACAAAGGAACAACACGTCTTTATC
>NC_084758.1:24300936-24368436 GCF_033978785.1 Entelurus aequoreus
AGCACATTAAGGTGGGCAGAGACTTGGAATAGATCCCTGAAGCCAGAGAGGACGTAATAAATACGCAAGTTATAAAACAAGCTGCAATAATGAGCGCGGAGAAATAGGAGGCGCTCAACAAGAGTAGTGCGCAAATTGTATCAGGCAACGCTGCTTTGCCAATAAATCCTTTGGAATTGAGCGGAAAGAGAAGGACATGCGGAGAATACGGCAATATTTCCACATGACAAACTTTGCTTGTGTCAATCAAACGCGTGAATCGGTGCAATGAGTAATGATAATAAAAGTGCACATTATTTATTTCCTCTCCAGGAGTTCCTTCGTTTCCATTTGTGCAGAACCGCTGCAGGACATGTTTCATCACCAGCATGCTATTATTATTTCCTGCCTGCTTATTACAACGTACTCCAAGGGATGTGCAACACACACCCTACACACACACACACACACACACACACATTTTTATATTGTTGCACATCCTTAAAGTATTTATCACATTGAATTATTCAACTTTCAAGCGGATTTCAGATGTAAAACGAGAAATTGCAACTCCCGCGGATCCCTGACGACAATAACAAGGGCTAATACCACCGATCGTGGCAACACGCCCCCTAGAGGACAGAGAGAAATTGCAGCAATTTAATCAATAAACGACAGACTTGGTGGAATTGACAACCATTACGAGCGTAGGAGGAAGTTAACCAGCTGACTGAGAATCATGTGCCTCTCAGTCCTTTCCATCGAGGACTTGGAAGACATCTACCTATTTGGAACCATGATCGCGGGGCACCTGCTGATTGGGCTGGGCATTGCTCTGGTGTATCGTCAAATTCGTAAGACGATGGCGGCCACTCACGGAGCCCAAAGGCTGTTCGTCGCAATGGAAGGATTGGGTCGGGCTGGGGGATCACAGTCTGGGGCGATTTCTGAACTGAATCACATCATGGAGAAGCTTGTTAAAAGGGAAAAATTGGATATGAGAGCCAACAGGGACGAATAGAACAGACAAGCCATTGTAATGTCTGCTCACGGAAAAACAAAAATCCTAATCTATGAGATTTGACTCCCTCGAATGGCCTTGACGCTGCAACAACAGGAGCAGGCTATTCTGTAAACATCCCCCGAGGACTCTCAAAGATGGACGCTTTTGACCTCCCTCCCTCCTCAAGCACACCTGGAAGTCGAACTTTGCTTGCATTGCATGCAGAACGGCCCTGGGCCTATGGACACAACACCACTACACCCAAAGACAATGGGCATATACACAAACACACATGCCACCCCCACCCAACCGCCTTCACCACCGCTTGATTCCCCTTTCGGGGTGATGGACGGCTGAGTAGCGCTTTATAGCAGCAGGCCGGCCTCCAGGGCCCAAACCCCAACTCGCAACCCCCCCCCCCCCCGTTGCGAGTTATTGTGATTATATGTAACTTGTTTGTGTGTGCTATGGCAAATGAGGTTTTTTCCCTTGGACTCAGTCTGGACCCCCTCCCGAGCCTTTGACTGATATTTTTTACTCTTCCCCTCCTTTCCCAATATCACTTTTTTCCCCACCTTTTTTAAGGAGCGCCGTAAGTGGCTGATCCGTTGGCGGTCCTGTTCTTGTCTCCCCATAATTTTAGCTAATTATGTTTCATCAGTTTTTATGAGTCCCTTCTTTTGCAGTATATTTGATTAGTATTCATTTTTGTAATCAGCCTTGATATAATCTTTGTGATAATTTTGACAGTTTTAAAAAAAAACCTGAATATGTATTTTTTATTACTAATTTAGAAAAAGTGTATTTATTTTAGCTAATTATTTTCCATCACATTTTATGATTCCCTTCTTTTGTAGTATATTTGATTAGTATTTATTTTTGTAATCAGCCTGACTGAAGCCTTGATAATAATCTTTGTGATAATTTTATTGACAGTTTTTTTTTTCAAGAAACGTAAATATGTATTTTTGATTACTAATTTAGAAATAATATATTTATTTTAGCTAACTATGTTTTATCACATTTTATGATTCCCTTCTTTTGCAGTATATTTGATTAGTATTTATTTTTTGTAATCAGCCTGACCGAAGCCTTAATAATAATCTGTGATTCACGCATGGTTTCATATCATTTGACAAGGTTTATCCTGTTAAACTGTGAGTTTAATTGGTTATTGCCCTTTTGTAGGCGGTCTTATTTACGTGGCTCACCTGTTTTAATGACAATCAGACTTTACTTCAATCAATAACGGAGCAGCATCTCCTCATCCGGAAACAACAACACCGGAAATGTGTCCCGTGAAAAAACGTCCGATTGGAACTCTCGGGTGACCGGAAGTTCTTTGGGTGAATAATGTAAACTCACTACACCGGTATGTTTTAGCGCTTTCATGGCGAGTTTACTGACAGATATAAGTAAGAACTTTACACTACTTTATATTAGAAATGGCAACAGTGGAGGATAAATGTTCCATAACAAGAAGATAGAGAAAAAGAAGAAGCTTATTGACTACGGTGTTTTTCAGGATTTAGGGTACCAGAAGGTAAGAAAAGTTGCTTTTGCATAATATTGCGAAACAAAACGCCAGATGATATGTCTTACCTTATACACACACCATAATAACACTCGTATGTTGAAGCACATCAAACGGTGCAGCCTACTTGTATATCTTATGTTTGACTGCCATCTACCGGTCACACTTATCATTACACCATGTACCAAAAAAAGTTTTTTTTGGTGATTTAACCCCCAATTCCAACCCTTGATGCTGAGTGTCAAGCAGGGAGGTAATGGCTCCCATTGTTATAGTCTTTGGTTGCTTTGAGGTGGGTAAGCTCAACCAAACGTATTCCTTACCGGGTTATAAAGCGCACTGTCGAGTTTTGAGGAAAAAAAAGGATTTTAAGTGCTCCTTATAGTCCGGAAAATACAGTGTTAATGAGTGGGCCCCAAGGTAAAAAAGGTTAAGAACCCCTGGCTTTCGATACGAAGAAATGCAGTTTATAATTAGCTGCTTTCCGCTCGATCGGCATTATTCATGTACTATTCCACGGAAATTAGTCGATATTGATTGGTGGCTGATCGATCGGCACATCCTTAACGTCAACAAAAGTAAGTCCTAACTATAAATGTTAAATGTCACACAAGTGGGAAAAGAAGTTAGCCACTGTTATTATCAAGAGGTCCACACAGTGAAGCACATAACAAGTGTGGTCCAAAACGTTTGAGACCGCTGTGGACTAAAGTCTTGCGAGCAGAGAGGCAAGAAAAGGTTTCTTGTGGGCTTGAAAGCAAGCAGAAGTTCAGATGCTTGGCTCCCGCCGGTTGGAAGCGGCAGCAGGAGAGATAATAAAGGCTGCGAGCTCGATAGGAGAAGGTCGGCGGGCGCAGATTACAAGGTGTGCTCGGGTCCAGGTGGCACGGCCATCTCGCCTCATTAGAGAATATTAGACGGAAACCGCCCATGTCGTGGTGGAAAACGCCACCTGCCACCGCCGCCACCTTCCAAGGAGCGCTGAGGTTAGGAATCAAGACGCCTCGTGGAGAAATCTTTGATTGATGAGCCGCTCCGCACGCAATTATGCTGAACAAACCTCCAGGACTGAAGAAGAAGATGTGTTGGCAGGGATGTGCAACATTCCATGTGAAGCACACAGATAAGCCGAGAAACAAGGATCACAAGCATCTGCAGTACGGTGGCGTGGTGGGCGGACTGTGGCCCGGCGTCCTTCTTGTCCTTTAGAGAGACCTCTCTGGATCCTCTCTTTTGGTCATTCACCTCGGTCTCTTGTGTCCATAGGTGTGGAACCAAGTCAGGACTCTCATAATCAGGTGCGACATTTCAAGTCCACTGCTCAAATTCGGTACTTCAGACAACAATCAGGGAAAAAAGTGCCTCTAAAGCCGCCAAAACCCAACACCCTTAACTTTTTCTTTGTCTTTTTTAGCGACTCATACACGGCCAGATACCTACCTAGCTTGTTGTGTTAGTTAAATGTTGTGTGTTACCTAGCTTGTTATGTTAGTTAAATGTTGTGTGTTACCTAGCTTGTTATGTTAGTTAAATGTTGTGTGTTACCTAGCTTGTTGTGTTAGTTAAATGTTGTATGTTACCTAGCTTGTTATGTTAGTTAAATGTTGTGTGTTAACTAGCTTGTTATGTTAGTTAAATGTTGTGTGTTACCTAGCTTGTTGTGTTAGTTAAATGTTGTGTGTTAACTAGCTTGTTATGTTAGTTAAATGTTGTGTGTTACCTAGCTTGTTGTGTTAGTTAAATGTTGTGTGTTAACTAGCTTGTTATGTTAGTTAAATGTGTGTTACCTAGCTTGTTATGTTAGTTAAATGTTGTGTGTTACCTAGCTTGTTGTGTTAGTTAAATGTTGTGTGTTACCTAGCTTGTTATGTTAGTTAAATGTTGTGTGTTACCTAGCTTGTTGTGTTAGTAAATGTTGTGTGTTAACTAGCTTGTTATGTTAGTTAAATATTGTGTGTTACCTAGCTTGTTATGTTAGTTAAATGTTGTGTGTTACCTAGCTTGTTATGTTAGTTAAATGTTGTGTGTTACCTAGCTTGTTATGTTAGTTAAATGTTGCGTGTTACCTAGCTTGTTATGTTAGTTAAATGTTGTGTGTTACCTAGCTTGTTATGTTATTTAAATGTTGTGTGTTACTGAGCTTGTTATGTTAGTTAAATGTTGTGTGTTACCTAGCTTGTTATGTTAGTTAAATGATGTGTGTTACCTAGCTTGTTATGTTAGTTAAATGTTGTGTGTTACCTAGCTTGTTATGTTATTTAAATGTTGTGTGTTACCTAGCTTGTTATGTTAGTTAAATGTTGTGCGTTACCTAGCTTGTTATGTTAGTTAAATGTTGCGTGTTACCTAGCTTGTTAAGTTAGTTAAATGTTGTGTGTTACCTAACTTGTTATGTTAGTTAGCTGTGTGTTACCTAGCTTGTTATGTTAGTTAAATGTTGTGTGTTACCTAGCTTGTTATGTTAGTTAAATGTGTGTTACCTAGCTTGTTATGTTAGTTAGCTGTGTGTTACCTAGCTTGTTATGTTAGTTAAATGTTGTGTGTTACCTAGCTTGTTATGTTAGTTAAATGTTGTGCGTTACCTACTTTTTATGTTAGTTAAATGTTGCATGTTACCTAGCTTTTTATGTTAGTTAAATGTTAGCTTGGCATGTTAGTTACCTGTGTGTTACCTATCTTTGATTGGTTAGTTAGTTGTGTGTTACCTATCTTATGTTAGTTAATTGTTGTGTATTACCTATCTTTGGTTAGTTAGTTGTGTGTTACCTAGCTTTACTGAGTGTGTGTGTTATCTCGTTTAATTTGGTTAGTTGTTCTGTGTTACCTACCTTTAGTTAGTTAGTTGTTTGTTACCTAGCTTTGGTTAGTTAGTTGTGTGTTATCTAGCTTTACTTAGTTTGTATGTTACTTAGTTTGTATGTTACCTAGCTTTGCTTAGTTAGCTGTTGTGCGTTTTATAGCTTTACTTAGCTGTGTGTTACCTAGATTATGTTAGTTAAATGCTGTGTGTTTCCTAGCTTATGTTAGTTGCATTACCTATATTTGGTTAGTTAGTGAATTGTGTGTTACTTAGCTTTGGTTGGTTAGTTAGTTGTCTGTTACCTAGCTTAATTAGATAAATGATAAATGATAAATGGGTTATACTTGTATAGCGCTTTTCTACCTTCAAGGTACTCAAAGCGCTTTGACAGTATTTCCACATTTACCCATTCACACACACATTCACACACTGATGGCGGGAGCTGCCATGCAAGGCGCTAACCAGCAGCCATCAGGAGCAAGGGTGAAGTGTCTTGCCCGAAGGTGGGGATTGAACCCCAGTAACCAGCAACCCTCCGATTGCTGGCACGGCCACTCTACCAACTTCGCCACGCCGCTGTTGTTGTTGTTGTTGTTATGTGTTACCTAGCTTGTTATGTTAGTTACATTTTGTGTGTTACCTAGCGTGTTATGTTAGTTGTGTGTTACATATCTTTGGTTAGTTAGTTGATGTGTGTTACCTAGCTTTACTTAGTTTGTTGTGTGTTACCTAGCTTTGCTTAGTTAGCTGCTGTGTGAATCTACCATGACGTGGACCCTGACCTAAACAAGTTGAAAAACTTATTGGGGTGTTACCATTTAGTGGTCAATTGTACGGAATATGTACTGAACTGGGCAATCTACTAATACAATTATCAATCAATCAATGTGTTACCTAGCTTTGCTTAGTTTGTTGTTGTGTTTAAGTCAGTTATTTCATTATTGCATTAGTTTGCGCTACGTGGGCGGTTTGGACTGCGCTAATATTTGGCATCAAGCCAAGCAGCTGTGTGCGCGTCCCCGTATCTGTATGTGCACAACAGGGGAGTTAGTTAACTTTATAACCTGTCGATTGAACTGCTTGTTATTTAATGGTTTAGCTAAGTTTGAAGCAAAGGTGGTAATACTTTAATCATGCCACCTTTGGCGAGGCGTGTTTTAAAGCAGCGCTTTCAGCGTGACACGTCCGTGTTTTAAACGTCACCTTAATCAATAGTTTTAAAGCCCAAACACCTCCATATTGGGATTCACGCACCCTCCTTATTAACCAGTAGAACTGCCTTTATTTGACATTTTTCTTCTTCACACTCTTTCTCTGTGAACGTTTGCATGCTGACACACTCATCAGTACGTCACGGCTGCAAAAATACCGGTATTTTTCTAAGTATTATAGTACTGTTTTAAATCCATTAGTACCGTGGTACTTTATTAGTACCGGTATACCGTACAACCCTAGACATTACTCACTTGCTCAGTTAATGCTGACTATGCAGTTTGCTCCTGACGGCTATTACAACTTTGGTTCTGTTGCTGCCGTGTTGTGTAGTATGACCAAATAGAGCTTCTTTCCAAAAAATGAAGTTGTGTATATAATGAATATATACATTTTCAGATGCCAATTAATGCTTGCTTCCAATTACGACCGCGTCTTCAAGCATTCATGGCTCGCACACAAGAGAATATTGGGCTGAAAAACAGCAGCCATGAATAGGAACGGATGTCAGAAAGTCTCATTATAGCGTCTTCATTTCTATGTGGTATTTTCCGAGACACACACACACACACACACACACACACACACACACACACACACACACACACACACACACACACACACACACACACACACACACACACACACACACACACACACACACACACACACACACACACACACACACACACATTCTTGTATTTGTTACCTTCTTGAGACCTGAGAAAAATGCCTACCTTTTTAGGACCACCCTTTTTATATATATAAACATTAATCATATATACAAACTATGCAAATATAAAAAAGGTAAGCCTTTTAGTTAATTAAAATATTTACTTCACGTTTTTATATTCATATTTATTTTATTTTTTAAATTAATTTTGGCCAAAGGGGGCGCATTTCAATTTCTTACACACACTTACATATGTTGGCCAGAGGGGGAGCACTTCAAATAATTACACACACTTGTTATTTTATATGTTAACCAGAGGGGGAGCACTTTTAAAACCGACACACAGTCAATTTGAAAAATCCCTCCTTTTTGGGACCACCCTCTTTTTGATAGATTTTACCACCGGGGGGCCAAATGAGATCTCTATTTTTTGTTTTTTGTAATGTGCTTAAGGCCGGTGACAAACGAGTCACGGACCACAGATGGCCCCTGTGCCGCACTTTGGGCAACACAGCTGTATAAGGTAACTGTTAATGGCCACTATAGTCTTAGTACCATAGTTTATTTGTTTATCCTATGGTCACATATAGACTTAGACTTCCTTTTTATTGTCATTCAAATTTGAACTCTACAGTACAGATAAGAACTAAATTCCGTTGCATTAGCTCATGGTAATGCAGGGTAAAAAATCAATAAGGTGCAGATATAAATAGATTACTGTACAGATAAATATATTGCACTTTTTCATATGCATCCACGTGTATGGATGTATGTTATATTGTCTTTTTATTCCAGCGAGTTAATCCATTTTGGGGGAATTGAGGGTATAATTAGGATGCGTTCAAGAGTCTTATGGCCTGAGGGAAGAAGCTGTTACAGAACCTGGAGGTTCTGCTTCGGAGGCTGCGGAACCTCTTTCTAGAGTCATATGGGACGCGGGTTGCTTTACGTCAGCACCGAGTCGTAAAATCAGGTGTTCACCTGGCGTTTTTTTGGGGGGGATGAATAGGGAAGTCCTTCTTTAGTTGCCGTCTTGTTTTATCATATATACCGTATTTTTCGGACTATAAGTCGAAGTTTTTTTCATTGTTTGGCCGGGGGTGCGACTTATACTCAGGAGCGACTTATGTGTGAAATTATTAACACATTAGCGTAAAATATCAAATAATATTATTTAGCTCATTCACGTAAGAGACTAGACGTATAAGATTTCATGGGATTTAGCGATTAGGAGTGACAGATTGTTTGGTAAACGTATAGCATGTTCTATATGTTATAGTTATTTGAATGACTCTTACCATAATATGTTACGTTAACATACCAGGCACGTTCTCAGTTGGTTATTTATGCCTCATATAACGTACACTTATTCAGCCTGTTGTTCACTATTCTTTACACACATCACCCCTATATTAGCGTCCCTTCACTGGCTCCCTGTGCGTTACCGAATCAATTTTAAACTCTTTTATTTGTTTTTAAATGTCTAAACAACCTCGCGCCAACATATCTCTCCGACCTCCTTCAGCCTTACTGCCCCACCCGATCCCTAAGATCAGCCGATCAGCTGCTACTGACGGTCCCAGACACAAGGCTGAAGCTTAGAGGTGACAGAGCTTTCGCCGCTGCTGCTCCCAAGCTCTGGAACGACCTACCTCTTAGTGTTAGACAAGCCTCCTCTCTTCCTGTTTTTAAATCTCTCTTAAAAACATACTTTTATTCCATGGCTTTTAAACCTGAGTGATATCCATCCTGCAATGGCACCCCATAATACACCTGCTGTGAACCTGTTTTTATGTTTTATTTATTTATTTTTGATCGTGTTCTGTTTGTGTTGTGTTTGCTCGGTTCTCGTATTATCTTTTAACCTGCCCATTGTACAGCACTCTGGCTACCCCTGTGGTAAATTTTAAATGTGCTTTATAAATAAAGTTGATTTGATTTGATTTGATTTATTTATTTTATATTGCCTTTCAAATGTCTATTCTTGGTGTTGGGTTTTATCAAACAAATTTCCCCCAAAAATGCGACTTATACACCAGTGCGACATACACTACCGTTCAAAAGTTTGGGGTCACATTGAAATGTCCTTATTTTTGAAGGAAAAGCACTGTACTTTTCAATGAAGATAACTTTAAACTAGTCTTAACTTTAAAGAAATACACTCTATACATTGCTAATGTGGTAAATGACTATTCTAGCTGCAAATGTCTGGTTTTTGGTGCAATATCTACATAGGTGTATGGAGGCCCATTTCCAGCAACTATCACTCCAGTGTTCTAATGGTACAATGTGTTTGCTCATTGGCTCGGAAGGCTAATTGATGATTAGAAAACCCTTGTGCAATCATGTTCACACATCTGAAAAAAGTTTAGCTCGTTACAGAAGCTACAAAACTGACCTTCCTTTGAGCAGATTGAGTTTCTGGAGCATCACATTTGTGGGGTCAATTAAACGCTCAAAATGGCCAGAAAAAGAGAACTTTCATCTGAAACTCGACAGTCTATTCTCGTTCTTAGAAATGAAGGCTATTCCACAAAATTGTTTGGGTGACCCCAAACTTTTGAACGGTAATGTATGTTTTTTTCCTTCTTTATTATGCATTTTCGGCCGGTGCGATTTATACTCCGAAAAATACGGTAGCTGCCTTTGCACCTGTCAATGTTTACTTTTGTATGCACATTAAATCAACAAAAAAATCCTGACTTTGGAGCAATGTTCACGGACTCTAGTATTTGGCTCTCTATTGGATGCAATGGTTTTCCGTATTGGGACCATGATTTATGTTTTAACTTGTTCACATATGGAAGGTACTTTTCCTTGTTGGTGTCTCAAGAAGGGTAGAAATACAAGAACACACACGCACAAGCAGACAGTACACGTGAAGTCTTTGCCTCTCCACTCTTGTCCGCCTCCACACTCTGCCTAAACCTCTGGCAGCGTATCAGAGCTGGCTGCTCCCAGGCAGTCAGCACAAAGGGACACTGCAGTCAAGTCCAAGGATTGGGAAAAAAGTGCTCAAGGCAAAGGAATGACCTCCCAGAATATGTGTGATGTTAATCCAGGTGAGCCACAAAAAACAAACAAACCAAAAACAAAAAAATGCCCCCCCGAGTTCTGTCTAGCAGAAAGAAAGGAGATCTTCTGTTCTTATTTTTTTTTCAGAAATGATGGGTGATGAGGTGTGACACAGAGTTGAAATATATTCCACTGGTATGGATTTAGGTGTGGACTGTGTTGCAGTATTTGCATGAGGCCATGAGGACGAGTGGGATGTTTATTCAAGGAACAATCGTTCATCCCTGGAGGCTGCTTATCTCGTCTGCACAGTGCATGTGTGTTTCACCGGGAGTATGTGCATCTCAATGAAGCCTGATCAACTTGCAAATGTATTTCTTGTCAAATTAAACTGTGTGTGTGTGTGTGTGTGTGTGTGTGTGAGAGAGAGAGAGAGAGTGTTAATCACGCGGATCATCCTGCTGCTGGGGGAGAGTCACAGAAAAAAACAATAATAAATGTACCAATCGAATCCATCGCCTCACATTTAATAGATAAAGCAATTACGCAATGCGGAGATGTTCCACGGGGACGAGCGGTGCAGTTTTCTGTCAGGGAAAGGGGATGAGGATTTTAAAGTGTTTTTCTTTTGTTTTCGAGGTAAAGTGTAAAGTTGCCGCCGGGTCAAAAAAGAATGCGTTGCTAGGGACGCATTTTTATTTGCAAAAGCAGATGTGAGTAATTTTTAGGGCTGCCGCAAGTAGAGATGTATACAAAGTAGTTATCCCCATACCGATATTTTGGTACCGGTACCAAAATGTATTTTGATACTTTTTAGTACTTTTCTAAATAAAGGGGACCACAGAAAATGGCATTATTGGCTTTATTTTAACAAAAAATCTTAAGGTACATTAAACATGTTTCTTATTGCAAGTTTGTCCTTAAATAAAATAGTGAACATACAAGACAACTTGTCTTTTAGTAGTAAGTAAACAAACAAAGACTCCTAATTTAGTCTGCTGACATATGCAGTAACATATTGTGTCATTTATCATTCTATTATTTTGACAACATTATTAAAGACAAGTGGTAGAAAATGTAATAATAATCTACTTGTTCATTTACTGTTAGTATCTGCTTACTTTCTCTCTTAACATGTTCTATCTACACTTCTGTTAAAATGTAATAATCACTTATTCTTCTGTTGTTTGATATGTTACATTAGTTTTGGATGATACCACAAATTTAGGTATTGACCCGATACCAAGTAGTTATAGGATCATACATTGGTCATATTCAAAGTCCTCATGTGTCCAGGGACATATTTCCTGAGTTTATAAACATGATATACATTTTTAAAAAACGAAAGAAGATTTTGTGATGCTAAGAAATATCGATGTAATCATAGTCGTATCGACTAGATATGCTCCTGTACTTGGTATCATTACAGTGGATGTTAGATGTAGATCCACCAATGGTGTTTGTTTACATTGTGACGTCGGTCATGTTTAGCTATTCCTCGTCCTGCAGGGATGATACTTGTAAGAAACTTACTTTATCTGTCGCCATGGAGACAAGGATTAGTGATTTAGAAGTAGCTAAAACCCTGCAGACTGCGGCTGGACTGTTCACTGCTCGCTAGCCATGTCTTAAAGCACCTCTTTCAGTGTTATAACTTCACCTTTGTCGTTAGTTTTTAAGGTAAAATGCGTCCGTTCTCCCTTTTCTGTCTACACACTGTGTCTGCTTGTAAGTGCTCCGTGATTGTGCGCTGCCGAACATGCTCCTCTGCTCGTAAACCAGCTATGACACGACGTGAAGACGCCGTGAACCCGAATACAGAGTACCGGTATTTTTCGGTTCCGATTCCTACGAAGGTCGGTCCAAGATTCTGGACAATCGATACTGCTATCTGTATTTTATGTTCCAGCTGACCAATGTAAGTATGACACGCTGTGACATTCAGTTCAGCTGCTGCTGCTCCACATTAAATTCAGCTTTGAATAATGACAAATAAGGACGCAAAAGTTTGTAACAGTATTTCCTCCTCAAAGTCACGCACGCTGTGTCAGTTTGAAATAAACACACTTTACTCACGACGAGTCACGAGCACATTTTATCAACTATCCTCCCAGCGATCCATTAATTCACTCAAAAAAGTGAAATATTGAGGTAACATAATTATCCATAAAGTTGCTTTGAAGCAAGATACACTATATTGCCAAAAGTATTTGGCCACCTGCCTTGACTCACATATGAACTTGAAGTGCCATCCCATCCCTAACCTATAGGGTTCAATATGATGTCGGTCCACCTTTTGCAGCTATTACAGCTTCAACTCTTCTGGGAAGGCTGTCCACAAGGTTGCGGAGTGTGTTTATAGGAATTTTCCACCATTCTTCCAAAATCGCATTGGTGAGGTCACACACACTGATGTTGGTCGAGAAGGCCTGGCTCTAAGTCTCCGCTCTAATTCATCCCAAAGGTGTTCTATCGGGTTCAGGTCAGGACTCTGTGCAGGCCAGTCAAGTTCATCCACACCAGACTCTGTCATCCATGTCTTTATGGACCTTGCTTTGTGCACTGGTGCACAGTCATGTTGGAAGAGGAAGGGGACCGCTCCAAACTGTTCCCACAAGGTTGGGAGCATGGAATTGTCCAAAATGTTTTGGTATCCTGGAGCATTCAAAATTCCTTTCACTAGAACTAAGGGGCCAAGCACAACTCCTGAAAAACAACCCCACACCATAATTCCTCCTCCACCAAATTTCTTACTCTGCACAATGCAGTCCAAAATGTAGCGTTCTCCTGGCAACCTCCTAACCCAGACTGGTCCATCAGATTGCCAGATGGAAAAGCGTGATTCATCAATCCAGAGAAGGCGTCTCCACTGCTCTAGAGTCCAGTGGCGACGTGCTTTACACCACTGCATCCCACGCTTTGCATTGGACTTGGTGATGTATGGCTTAGATGCAGCTGCCCGGCCATGGAAACCCATTTCATGGAGCTCTCTGCGTACTGTACGTGGGCTAATTGGAAGGTGCCATGAAGTTTGGAGCTCTGTAGCAACTGACTGTGCAGAAAGTCTTTGCACTATGCGCTTCAGCATCCGCTGACCCCTCTCTGTCAGTTTACGTGGCCTACCACTTGGTGGCTGAGTTGCTGTTGTTCCCAAACTCTTCACTTTTCTTACAACAAAGCCGACAGTTGACTTTGGAATATTTAGGAGCGAGGAAATTTCACGACTGGATTTGTTGCACAGGTGGCATCCTACGACAGTTCCACGCTGGAAATCACTGAGAGCGGCCCATTCTTTCACAAATGTTTGTAGAAACAGTCTCCATGCCTAAGTGCGTGATTTTATACACCTGTGGCCGGGCCAAGTGATTAGGACACCTGTTTCTCATCATTTGGATGGGTGGCCAAATACTTTTGGCAATATAGTGTAGCATCCGCTGTGACTGACAGGTCTCCGGTTGGCAAGCAGCCCACGTTCTCCTCCATTGTTTGTTATCGTGTTTTCCTACCAACTCGTTAATATTATGTATTTTTTGTTCAGTTTCGTATAGTACTCTTTTAAAGTACACCACCCCACAGTCTCCACTTTGGTGCCCCCAGTCTCCTCTTGGATAAAATGTGTTGGCCACAGGCCGAAGAGTAAATACAGGTATCCCTCGTTCCTACCGACTGTTTAACGTTATGTAGTTTTTTTTTTGGTTTGTATCATGCGGTACTCCAAAGTCTCCACTTTGGTGCCCTCAGTCTCCTCTTGGATAAACTTTGTCTACCATACTGAAGGGTAAATACAGGAAGCCCACGCCCTCCATAGTTGTTGTTAGTGCGACTTATCGCGACCGATGCATTCAATGCAGCGTGGATTTTCACAGTTTACCGTTGTATGAAACCCAGGCGGGTGGACCGGAGTCAGTAGACTTTTCGGCAATGTGTAATTTCAATGGCTGACAGGAAGAAAACGTGTACACTACCGTTCAAAAGTTTGGGGTCACCCAAACAATTTTGTGGAATAGCCTTCATTTCTAAGAACAAGAATAGACTGTCGAGTTTCAGATGAAAGTTCTCTTTTTCTGGCCATTTTGAGCGTTTAATTGACCCCGCAAATGTGATGCTCCAGAAACTCAATCTGCTCAAAGGAAGGTCAGTTTTGTAGCTTCTGTAACGAGCTAAACTGTTTTCAGATGTGTGAACATGATTGCACAAGGGTTTTCTAATCATCAATTAGCCTTCTGAGCCAATGAGCAAACACATTGTACCATTAGAACACTGGAGTGATAGTTTCTGGAAATGGGCCTCTAGACACCTATGTAGATATTGCACCAAAAACCAGACATTTGCAGCTAGAATAGTCATTTACCACATTAGCAATGTATAGAGTGTAGTTCTTTAAAGTTAAGACTAGTTTAAAGTTATCTTCATTGAAAAGTACAGTGCTTTTCCTTCAAAAATAAGGACATTTCAATGTGACCCCAAACTAGTGTACATGCAGGCATGTAGTCGAGCTTAAGAGACACAGTTCGCTTTCCACAACAAGCTTTGAAGCTGACGAGAGCAGCTCGTAATGGTTCCGCACTTAACTAAGGCAGTCCTTATGTGACCCTGGGGTACAAGAGGACTGTGAGAGCAGCATCTATAGATCATCTGCTTCTGCTTTAGGTCTGGATGCGCTACAGGGAACAAGGGATGAAGGACGGGCGAGAGGGGGAATAATGAGGGCGGCTCCTGGAAGCGGATATCTTCTCCATGTCAGATGTCAAACAGTTGATGTTGAAACCAGATGTTGGCCCTCCCCAAAAAACACTGCAATTCCGTGCACTCCTCATGCAGCAGGGTTCATAATGTGTCACAATAAATGTTTGAACCGCACTTGTGTAGCAACGGGAATACAGTATAACTCCAGTTTTTAATTATATTCCATTCCAAAAGGTCAGAGAACAACTGAATTGCACGAAAACCGAAGCAATTCACACGCAATGTTTGTCCGTATGAAAGCCAAAAAATGGAGCAATCTACAAAACCCAAAATCAGTGAAGTTGGCACGTTGTGTAAATGGTAAATAAAAACAGAATACAATGATTTTCAAATCCTTTTCAGCTTATATTCAATTGAATAGACGGCAAAGACAAGATATTTAACGTTCGAACTGGTAAACTTTGTTATTTTTTGCAAATAAGAACTCATTTGTAATTTGATGCCTGCAACATGTTTCGAAAAAGCTGGCACAAGTGGCAAAAAAGACTGAGAAAGTTGAGGAATGCTCATCAAACACTTATTTGGAACATCCCACAGGTGAACAGGCTAATTGGGAACAGGTGGGTGCCATGATTGGGTATAAAAGCAGCTTCCACGAAATGCTCAGTCATTCACAAACAAGGATGGGGCGAGGGTCGCCACTTTGTGAACAAATGCGTGAGCAAATTGTTGAACAGTTTAAGAACAACATTTCTCAACAAGCTATTGCAAGGAATTTAGGGATTTCGCCAACTACGGTCCGTAATATCATCAAAAGGTTCAGAGAATCTGGAGAAATCACTGCACGTAACATCGATCCCTCAGGCGGTACTGCATCAAAAAGCGACATCAGTGTGTAAAGGATATCACCACATGGGTTCAGGAACACTTTAGAAAACTACTGTCAGTAACTATAGTTGGTCGCTACATCTGTAAGTGCAAGTTAAAACTCTACTATGCAAAGTGAAAGCCATTTATCAACAACACCCAGCAACGCCGCCGGCTTCGCTGAGCTCATCCAAGATGGACTGATGCAAAGTGGAAAAGTGTTCTGTGGTCTGACGAGTCCACATTTCAAATTGTTTTTGGAAACTGTGGACGTTGTGTTCTCAGGAACAAAGAAGAAAAGAACCATCCGGATTGTTCTAGGCGCAAAGTTCAATTCTGTGATGGTATGGGGGTGTATTAGTGCCCAAGACATGGGTAATTTACACATCTGTGAAGGCGCCATTAATGCTGAAAGGTACATACAGGTTTTGGAGCAGCAAGATATGTTGACATCAAAGCCAAGTCTTTTTCATGGACGCCCCTGCTTTTTTCAGCAAGACAATGCCAAGCCACGTGTTACAACAGCGTGGCTTCATAGTAAAAGAGTGCGGGTACTAGACTGGCCTGCCTGTAGTCCAGACCTGTCTCCCATTGAAAATGTGTGGCGCATTATGAAGCCTAAAATACCACAACAGAGACCCCCGGACTGTTGAACAACTTAAGCTGTACATCAAGCAAGAATGAGAAATAATTCCACCTGAAAAGCTTCAAAAATGTGTCTCCTCAGTTCCCCAACGTTTACTGGGTGTCGTTAAAAGGAAAGGCCATGTAACACAGTGGTGCACATGCCCTTTCCCAACTACTTTGGCACGTGTTGCAGCCATGAAATTCTAAAGTTAATTATTATTTGCAAAAAAAAAAAAAAAAGTTCATGAGTTTGAACATCAAATATCTTGTCTTTGTAGTGCATTTAATTGAATATGGGTTGAAAAGGATTTGCAAATCATTGTATTCCGTTTATATTTACATCTAACACAATTTCCCAACCCATATGGAAACGGGGTTTGTAATATGGCGGAACAAACTTGCAACAATGGAAAGGTTTCATGTACAACAAACAATATCCACTTTGACCTTGCGGGATCATTCCTTCACTACTATTTTTTTGTTTCCCTTTACTTCACACCATGTCTGCATGGTGGAGGGACAATTTCATTCCTGGGAAAGCTTATCAATGACAAAAATTGCAACAACACACCGGTCCACGCCGCCTCTGGCCCGGCTCCAGTCGAGCACTCCATTGATGGAACATGTGCTCCAAAAACCTTCCTGGCAAAGCCGGGCGCTCGCAGCTCTGTCCGTAGGAATAAAAGTGTCATCATGGCCGCCTTTGTGAAGGCTGAAGTGCACGGGAGGCTTTGCACTCGCCGCTTTGTTTATTCAGCTGTCAGACTGGACGCCTGCACTTGACCACAGGCAGGGAGAGAGGAAAGAGAGGAACATCCAGGCTAGCAGAGGATGAAATGTGCAATAAAAGCAGTCGGGCAGTGGAATGAATGAGAACACACACTTAAAGTGGGACGCAGGAAACACACCTCCAGGAAGAGCAAATGAAAAAGGACAAAGCGCGACAGTGAATTGTCTCACGGTGTTTAGAGGTGAAACGAAAAAAGGGAGGCAAAGATGATGTTCAGCCATGATGGAGAATCGATAGCTAATCCAGCTGGATTAGTTCAAAGTCACAGGGGTGGCTCCGGAGCCAAGGTGTGTGTGTGTGTGTGTGTTGCAGAAAATGTCTACAGAGAGATGACATAAAGTGAGTCCTTACATTTCACCAGGCATTTTTATCGCAGTATGAATATCTCCTCAGCTGATAAGAGAAAAAGATATACATCAGAGTAGTCAGTGTACAGCTTGTGCGTCAGTTTTGAAGTCATGATCAAACAAGACAGTTTATTCCTTTGTGTTTGGTATCACATCCTGTCCCGGTGCTCTTGTTTTGGTAGTATTTCCTGTTTTCCTACACATTTACTTTGTGCCTTGTCCTGCCAGCACACTAATTGCTCATTGTTAATTAATTGTATATAATTCCACTTTGTTCCCTCCTTCATCGCTAGTTCACAAGGTTTTCTTTTTTTTTTTTTTTGCATTCTAACATGTAAAAATGGTTTTGTCCTTAGTGGCTAGCAATGCAGCTAACAGGAGCAATCAATTCTACCTTGAAATCACTTTAAAAATGCATTCAAAAACCGTCAACAATACTTAAATTACGTTTCGTAACCTGTATAATAACCAAGCTGTAGCAACATTGTTATTGTAAGAGTGAACACTGAGGAAGTCTTTTTCTAGCGTAGTAACACATCGGCATGCTACGGTATTAGCCATAAGCTAACTACGGAAATAGATAAGCTAACTTCTACAACAACACAAACCGTGTTTGAGTTTGTAATGCATATGACAATGCCATAAGACACCAATCTGTACTGACTGAAAAACATGATCATATTACAGTAAAGTATTATTTCCTGTTTTGTTTGTACACAGCTAGCCAGACAGCGTATGTACTGTAGTTGTAATAACACGCATGACGTGCTGCGTGTATCATGATCAATATTAAAGTGTGACTCACTTGATGGACAGTTTGGTCCAGCTGGCCAAGGATGGTTTTACCGGTTTATTTGGCTAAGCACTCCATTTATGTCAAAATAGCTAGGCTCCAAATTCCACATTTACAGCGCCAAAGTCACTTTCATCTCACTCTCTCGGCTTCCGTCTGCGCCAAAGTCTCACACTTCCTTCCTGCTCGCTTCTAGAAGCAGCAGTTCATCCTCCGTATATTCAGCTTCAAAAATATAAAGTTGTGAATCCTCATTTGTCCAAAAATAGTCATATGCAGTTTGTTACCAAGTCTGCCATGATTAGAACACACTCGCGTTTGTTTCCGTAATGGAAATAAATACTATAATAAAAATACTGCTTCATATTGTTATGAAGGTGTCTGTTACTACATTATACATGTACTTGCAGTGTGTATATTGTACATATTGTTATGAAGGTGTCTGTTACTACATTATATATATACTTGCAGTGTGTATATAAAACACATTACATATTGTTATGAAAGTGTCTGTTACTACATTATATATATATACTTGCAGTGTGTATATTGAACATATTACATATTGTTATGAAGTTGTCTGTTACTACATTATACATATATACTTGCAGTGTGTATATAAAACATATTACATATTGTTATGAAGGTGTCTGTTACTACATTATATATACATATATACTTACAGTGTGTATATAAAACATATTACATATTGTTATGAAGGTGTCTGTTACTACATTATATATATACTTGCAGTGTGTATATAAAACATATTACATATGGTTATGAAGGTGTCTGTTACTACATTATATATATACTTGCAGTGTGCATATAAAACATTACATATTGTTATGAAGGTGTCTGTTACAGTATATATACTTGCAGTGTGTATATAAAACATATTACATAGTTATGAAGGCGTCTGTTACTACATTATATATATACTTGCATTGTGTATATAAAACATTACATATTGTTATGAAGGTGTCTGTTACTACATTATATATATATACTTGCAGTGTGTATATTGTACATATTACATATTGTTATGAAGGTGTCTGTTACTACATTATATATAAATACTTGCAGTGTGTATATAAAACCTATTACATATTGTTATGAAGGTGTCTGTTACTACATTATATATATACTTGCAGTGTGTATATAAAACCTATTACATATTGTTATGAAGGTGTCTGTTACTACATTATATATATACTTGCAGAGTATATTGTACATATTACATATTGTTATGAAGGTGTCGGTTACTACATTATATATATACTTGCAGTACGTGCAGGCTATCCAACTCAATATTTCCTGGGGCCACATTTCCAGGAAACTAAGGAGAGAACTTCAGCAGAATTCTCTGTAGTGGACATTTGTTTTTGGTCTATTGCCAGAGTTACACATCTAAGAAACAGCCTTGTTGCCCCCTGCAGTGGATGCTTGCCAAATTGGGGCCCCAAGCAGAATTTTATACTTGTTGACTCAATCTAATGAGATTCATATTTTGCACCTAATTAAGTTATTTTCGATGCAAAAAATAAATAAATAAAATACATTTGCTAAATTCCTGCTGAACCCACTACATCTGACTTACAAAACCAGTTCATTAACGGTGCTCACCACAGGGGGTCGGTGTTGAGGGCAAATTTGCAATTGAATCTTTTTAAAGTGACAGACCAGGAAGGGACTCTGTATATTTAAATGCTGTTGTTCACTATTCTTTATTTATTTTAAATTGCCTTTCAAATGTCTATTCTTGTTGTTGGATTTTATCAAATACATTTCCCCAAAAAATGCGACTTATACTCCAGTGCGACTCATATGTTTTTTTCCTTCTTTATTATGCCTTTTCGGCAGGTGCGACTTATACTCTCGTGCGACTTATACTCCAAAAAAATACGGTCGGTATGTGTGTGTGTATATATGTGTGTATATATATATATATATATATATATATATATATATATATATATATATATATATATATATACATACACACACATAAAGCCTATACATATGAGTACATATTATATTACTATAATCGGATATTAAGAGTATGTAAAAGTTCGACTTCTACCTTGTTTACTTCTGTGACAACCTCCTTAAAGTTTTGTAATCAATCAGAAATATCAAGCGGCTAAAATGTGCCAAACATGGATAAGTGTGGAGTGTTTTACATTCTTCCCATCATCCCTCGTTATGGATTTAATTTAGTGTAATTTATTATTATGTTGATTGGACGTTTTTATAATATCCACATAGTGTGTGTGATCATGTTTGTTAAAATTTTTGTGCTGGTTGATTTAGTTTTCTTTTTTTGCACCATGACTAGGGAAGGTTGTTTGGATTGGGCCATACAAGTGAATCGCTGTGCTGTACAACCCCGCGAGTAACATTAGTTGGCCACCAGATGGCGACAAGATTGCAGCTATTTGCAAATGACATGAATGCGCTACTCTCTGCCAAATTGTGTATCCGTCGTCATGTCCTTTATAATGATTGTGAACAATAGGCAAAATTCCGAAAAAAGCGCAGTTGCCCTTTAAGTCTCCCACGTTTAACCTGATTTGGCCCCCGGGCCGCCAGTTGAATGGCTCTGGTGTTCAGCAGGTGTACTATCCACTGAAAAGGATTAGTTTTCTTTTTTTGCACCATGACTAGGGAAGGTTGTTTGAATTGAACCATATAAGTAAACTGCTGTGCTGTACAACCCTGCGAGTACGATTATTGGTTGAGTAACATTAGTTGCCCAACAGATGGCGACAAGATTGCAGCTGTTAGACCACTGGCTATTTGCAAATGATACGAATACGCCACTCACGGCCAAATTGCGTATCCGTCGTCACGTCCTTCATAATGATTGTGAACAATTGGCAACATTCCCCTTTAAGTCTCCCACGTTTTAACCTGATTTGGCCCCCGGGCCGCCAGTTGAATGGCTCTGGTGTTCAGCAGGTGTACTATCCACTGAAAAAGATTAGTTTTCTTTTTTGCACCATGACTAGGGAAGGTTGTTTGGATTTGGCCATATAAGTTAATTGCTGTGCTGTAAAACCCTGCGAGTACAATTACTGGTTGAGTAACATTAGTTGGCCACCAGATGGCGACACGATTGCAGCTATTTGCAAATGATAGGAATACGCCACTCTCGGCCAAATTGTGTATCCGTCGTCATGTCCTTCATAATGATTGTGAACAATAGGCAAAATTCCCCTTTAAGTCTCCCACGTTTTAACCTGATTTGGCCCCCGGGCCGCCAGTTGAATGGCCCTGGTGTTCAGCAGGTGTACTATCCACTGAAAATGAGTCAGCACACAGACTTTATTGTCTAAACAGCGAGCGGCAATTATATTAGTTGTGTCTTGACTACAGTCAAAGTTACGGTCTGTACCTACACGAGTGCTGCCGGCAATGTGGAGCTGTGGTTCACTGGGGGGAAATCAGCCCAAACACCCCTCCAAAATGACACATGTCTTGCTGAGGAGGGTGAAGGAGTGGCAAAGAAGCAGAAGAAACAAAGGATGTTAAGCAGGGTGCCTTGTAGAAAGATGGAGAGGGCACCAGGTGTTCACCAGGTGACCCTTCATCTTCATTCCTTCACTTCCTCCTCGTTATCAGTTGATGCACAAAAAGTCCCAAAATAGGCCAGCCTGTTTGGCCTCATCAGAGCTTTGGTCGGGACGGCGTGGGCGCAAACATCACGCGCTGGCGTTCAAAGCGTAATGAGTCGACTCTGACTTTGTGACTGGTGCTCACGTCAACTACCAGCTGGGCCCCGACGACGGGAAGAAGGATAAGAACCCTCCCGACAACTCATCCAAGCCACAGCTGACTCAGCGGTTCGTTGAATATTCATGGCGGGCCAATGCAACCACACAGGAAATGGACTCCCCCCCCCCTCCAAAAGAAAATACAGCTTTGACCTCGAGAGACAAAAGGAAATAGCAGCTCCTTTCATTAGACTCCTCCTCAAAATGACAAATAAACACGCCAAGAAGGACGGCCAAGTTGATTATTTTTTAAGGCTCCATTCCCCCCCCCCCCCTTTGAGTCTGCTAATCCATTTTTAAATACTCTTTGCTGCTTTATCTTCAACGGAAAATAGCCTTAAGGAAGAAAACAACAAGAATTCAATAAAAAAAATAATGAAGAGCACCGCGACGACAGCGGTGGAATGAAGCTTTTTCAAAGTGAAACATTGCTGCGTCCACTTCGTCGGAGTCACTTAACGCCCAAAAATTAGCACAAATAGGATTTTTTTTTTTAATACCCTATTGATGCGTTCCCGCAGGGAACTCATTAAAGGTGCAGTTTGCAGTGCTGCTAGGCTGCCTAGGTGGCGCTGGCGATCAAACCCACCCAAATTGTAGCACACTTTTTCACAATTTTCCATAATTTGATTGTAACAACATTATCCAAGAATTTAGCTTTATAGCTACACAATTGGCTAAAACATTATTAGCAGAGATGTCCGATAATATCGGACTGCCGATATTATCGGCCGATAAATGCTTTAAAATGTAATATTGGAAATTATCGGTATCGGTTTCAAAAAGTACATTTGATGACTTTTTAAAACGCCGCTGTACGGAGTGGTACAAGGACGTAGGGAGAAGTACAGAGTGCCAATAAACCTTAAAGGCACTGCCTTTGTGTGCCGGCCCAGTCACATAATATCCACGGCTTTTCACACATACAAGTGAATGCAACGCATACTTGGTCAACAGCCATACAGGTCACACTGAGGGTGGCCGAATAAACAACTTTAACACTGTTACAAAATACCTTACACAAGCATCATGTAATAAAAAGAGGTGGTGGTGGTCGGAGGGGCCGTAGGCGCAAATTGGCAGCCACGCTTCCGTCAGTCTACCCCAGGGTAGCTGTGGCTACGAAAGTAGCTTACCACCACCAGGTGTGAATGAATGATGGGTCTTTAACATGTAAAGCGACTTTGGGTACTTAGAAAAGCGCTACATAAATCCCAGTTATTATTATTATTATTATTATTAAAAAGCACTTATTGATACATTTACACAATTATTATGCTTTGACCTAAAATACTGGTCAAAATTGTCCAAAGATGTATTGCACTAATAAATGTGAGGATTTTTGCATTTAATTAACATTTTATTTTGTACAAAAAGCACTGTTTAGTGGTAAAATAAGTGTAAAAGGTAAAAAAAATGGAATTAAAAACAAACTAGAAAAACAAAATTGTAAAGTTTTTTATATTGCTACTGTTTTTTAAATATATTGTTATTGTGTGAATGCTTTGGAGCATTCACACATATGGTTTTCTACACCAACATTTATCTATTTACTATTATTATTCAACAACTTCTTCTCCAGATTTTGACACCTACCTTCCACATTTTTCATCCGATTCAAACCCTTCCAACTTCAAACTGTTCAGCCTATTAGGGAATCGCGGTCTTTCCCTTAACAAATTCCCAGATTTCCCACAATTCCAGGTTTTCTGGGACATTTTCCCATTCAAAATGAATTGGCCATTTTTCAACCTTCCACCCTTTTCACATTTTTCAACCCATTCAAACCATGCCACCTTCAAACATTCCACCATTCCGGAAATGAAATTCAAACTACTCTTTTTCCAAGTTAAAAAAAAATTCCAGGATTTTCCAGAATTCCTGGTTTTCCAAAGCCCTATTTCAACTCTTTTTTCTGGCGAGTACTTCTCCCACATTTTTCAACCCACTTCAACCGTTCCACCGTCAAAACAGTCCTCTTAATTGGGACAAAAAAACAAAGTTATTTTTTGAACTGGAAAAATTCCCGCTTTTCCCTAAATTCCGTCATACCATTTCTCAAACCAACATGTTACTACTTCAACACCAACCATTTCAAGTCATTCAGAACATTCAACTTTTTTACCATTTAAAAAAAAAAAAATTCCCGCTTTTCCCAAAACTCCCACATTTTTGGGAAATTCCCATTGAAATCAATGGTACATTCTTCAAAGTTCCAAAATTCACACATTTTTCATCTGATTCAAACTGTTCCAACTTCAAAATATTCAACCTGTTCAGAAATTGTGTGCTCTACTTCAACAATTCTAAACAAAATTCCAGGACTTCAGTCCAACTTCAGCACTTGAGCATTCACACGCAATTCTGTTAGGAATTGCCTCATCTAGTTGCTGCTATTATTATTTCACTTGTTGTGGTTTATTTATTACTAATTTAGATGCAGTTTTTTTTCAAAACTATATTTAAAGTTGAGTTTGGCTGGCACACTAAACATTAGTTTTCAAATTAACAAATTGTGTAATTGATCGTGATTACAATATCAATCAAAATAATTGTGATTATTATTTTTGCCCTATATCAAAATGGGCCCGCATTTTTTCATATTTCAGTGTGGCAAAGTTTGGACACCCCTGTTCGAAAACAACTGTACTCTTTCTTGTGTACAGTTTCTGCCTACTAAATGTGTTTACTAGTTTCATAGTACTAAAAAAACCCAACAAAACTCAGATTTGAAATAGAAAAAACAAATGAAAAATCAATGTGAAAGTGATTATTCAGTACAATTGTGTGTGGCGCCTACCTGGCATGTGTGGCTGCCCAGTGATGCCCATTGGAGGCATGCCCAGATTGTTCATGGCCGTAGCCCAGGCGTTGGGGTCCGACATGGGCATGGATATGGAGCTGGACTCCATGGGCATGTTATGGATCCCTTCTGCAGAGACACAAAGACGACAAGGTAAGTACCACAGTATAACATGAAGAATAAAACACTCTTCACAACACTGCGCACAAAAAAGCAGTCAAACTCCATGACTTCCTATCTCTGCTCCACATTTTGCAACACAACAATTCAAGGACTTGAGGGTAAAACTGACATAACTCTCATTCTCTCCACGACCAAAACACACACCCCCCACGACTCCAAAAAGGGACAAGCGGTAGAAAATGGATGGATGGACGGATTTGCATTTAAGAATTGGAAATACAATGATCGGAAGGTACACGGACCGAAACATGTCAGGTAAAAAATTCCATCTAATATTCCGAAAATATGGTCTGATTACAAGAACATTTGAAAAGGAGAAAATAGTTTTCAACTCGTTTTAATTCCCAATTTTTGATATTTAAAAACATCATTAGACTCGGATAACAGATAACGGATAAAAAAAAAATATATATATGTTTTTTTTTAAATATTACACCAAAGATCGGGAAATGTGGATTTTTATGTTCAACTATTTTTCTATTCCAAACGAAAAAGATACAGTCAAAAAAAAAAAATAATAAAAAAAAAAAATAAAAATAAAAATAAAATATATATATATATATATATATATATATATATATATATATATATATATATATATATATATATATATATATATATAAAATCTGTCACCTATCCTGTTTGTGATTTTCATGGACAGGATTTCTAGGCGGAGTCGTGGCCATGGCGGAGAGGGTATACGTCTCGGGGGGCTAAAGGTTGCGTCACTGCTGTTTGCAGATGATGTGGTCCTGATGGCACCTTCGGTTCGTGACCTTCAGCTCTCACTGGATCGGTTCGCAGCCGAGTGTTCAGCGGCTGGAATGAGGATCAGCATCTCCAAATCTGAGGCCATGGTTCTCAGCAGGAAACCGATGGTTTGTACAGTCCGGGTAGGGGACAGGACTCTGTCCCAGGTGGAGGAGTTTAAGTATCTCGGGGTCTTGTTCACGAGTGAGGGAAAGATGGAGAAGGAAATCAGCCGGAGAATCGGAGCAGCTGGGGCAGTATTGCAGTCTCTCTGCCGCACTGTTGTGACGAAACGGGAGCTGAGCCAGAAGGCAAAGCTCTCGGTCTACCGAGCTATCTACATTCCTACTCTCACCTATGGTCATGAAGTGTGGGTAATGACCGAAAGAATAAGATCGCGGATACAAGCGGCCGAAATGAGTTTCCTCAGAAGGGTGGCTGGCATCTCCCTTAGAGATAGGGTGAGAAGTGCAGTCACCCGAGAGAGACTCGGAGTAGAGCCGCTGCTCCTTCGCTTGGAAAGGAGCCAGCTTAGGTGGTTCGGGCATCTCGTGCGGATGCCTCACGAGCGTCTCCCTAGGGAGGTCCTCGTTGCACGTCCCACTGGGAGGAGGCCCCGCGGCAGGCCAAGGACCAGATGGGGGGATTACATCTCCTCTCTGGCCTGGGAACGCTTCGGGATTCCCCAGGAGGAAGTCGCAAATGTTGCTCTGGAGAGGGAAGTCTGGGGGTCTTTGCTGGAGCTGCTGTCCCCGCGACCCGATTCCGGATAAGCGGTTGAAGATGGATGGATGGATGGATATAAAATTTAAAAAAATTAAAATTAAAAAACTTTTTTAAAAAACTACCACGGTCTGTGTACCTTACGTTCATTCTATTTCAAATTCCTAAATACAAATCAAAAAACACATTTCGGACTATTTTTTCTATTTTCATTTCTGAAACAAAAGTTGAACAACTATTTAATGACACTTTTTTAAAATGGACAATAGGACTCCTGCCAAACAGGGGTGTCACCGTTATGCTAAACGCAAAGGAAAAGCTAAAATACTGCTTCCGATTCAATTCGTCATCACACATAACCACGTATTTTTGCATTTTGGATGAAAATGTTTTCCGTTTTTTGTGTTTATCTGAAAAAATAAAAATCCATAAAAGGAAATCAGCACACATTTTATACCGAAAATATGGTCTGATTACAAGAATATTTGAATAAGAGAAAATAGTTTTCCACTTGTTTTCATTCCCAATTAATGATATCTAAAAACATCATGAAACTCGGATAACACATAATGGACAAAAATCTGTTTTTTTTTTTTAATATCAAGAACTTCTTCATTCCACACTCCATCCAGCTGTATAATCACTCGCCATACAGCAATAGATGATATCCGTCTATTACCTGACACCTTCTATGTTAGCTACCTTTCCTTTTTTTTAATGTCTATTTTCTGCTGGATCTACTCTCTATTTTATGCTGCAGCTGTCACATATACTGTAATATTGTACATGGTAACTGTTATATATTGTATATATGATATAGACATAATATAATTGTGGGGAGGCGGGGCCGGCACACCGACAGCGAAGCGTGCCCCGCCGGGGTCGACTCCGAGATGGCGGCGAGGAGGCGTGGCCAGCAGTCCAACAGCGAGGCAGGGCACACCGGAGCCCGCTCCAAGATGGCGGCGAGGAGGCGGGGACGGCGAGCAAGCGGCGAGGCGGTGCGCGCCGAGATCGACGCCGCAATTGTTACCAGGTGCGTGGATCGTGCACCTGGTCACAATTGTATAATCTCCTCTCACTGAATAAAAGGGGAGCAGCAGAGGAGGACGGGAGAAAGGAGACGGAGAGAGACGGAGAAAAGAGACAGACACAACGAGAAGCGGATGCAGAGCGAGAGCGCAAAAGAGCCAACGGAAGACGAAGACGCACGCGGCTGAAAAGCAGACGGCGGAGTGAGCAGCAGAGGTAGGCGCAGCTGAAAAACGACCCGACCGCAGACAAAGGTTTATTTAAAAAAAGAAAAGAAAGTCAACCCTGCTCGCGACAATGTCCTTCCTTGATGGTCCATGGAACCCGGACGACAGCGGGAGTCGTTCACAATAATATATCAGTATACATAATATACTGAACATATATTATGTAAATATTACGTATATATGTTATATTTTATATCGCTATATTTAGTCTATTTATACCTGCATTGTCCTTTCCATCCTTTGTAACTGAGCTACTGTGTGGAACAATTTCCCTTGTGAATCATTAAAGGCCTACTGAAATGAATTTTTTTTATTTAAACGGGGATAGCAGATCTATTCTATGTGTCATACTTGATCATTTCGCGATATTGCCATATTTTTGCTGAAAGGATTTAGTATAGAACAACGACGATAAAGATTGCAACTTTTGGTATCTGATAAAAAAAAGGCTTGCACCTACCGGAAGTAGCGTGACGTAGTCAGTTGAACATATACGCAAAGTTCCCTATTGTTTACAATGATGGCCGCATGAAGTGAGAGAGATTCGGACCGAGAAAGCGACAATTTCCCCATTAATTTGAGCGAGGATGAAAGATTTGTGGATGAGTAAAGTGCAAGTGAAGGACTAGTGGGGAGTTGAAGCTATTCAGATAGGGAAGATGCTGTGAGAGCCGGGGGTGACCTGATATTCAGCTGGGAATGACTACAACAGTAAATAAACACAAGACATATATATACTCTATTAGCCACAACACAACCAGGCTTATATTTAATATGCCACAAATTAATCCTGCATAAAAACACCTGCGTGTTTGTTATGCTAGCTCCTAGCTCCTCTGCTAGCTCCTAGCTCCATAGAACACGCCAATACAATTCAAACACCTGATCAACACACACAATCACTCAGCCCAAAAGACCGTTTACCTAACCCAAGGTTCATAAAGCTTATATATTTTTAAAAAGTTACGTACGTGACGCGCACATACGGTCAAGTTAACGAATGTTTAGCAGCCAAGGCTGCATACTCACGGTACCTGATATTCAGCTGGGAATGACTACAACAGTAAATAAACACAAGACATATATATACTCTATTAGCCACAACACAACCAGGCTTATATTTAATATGCCACAAATTAATCCTGCATAATAACACCTGCGTGTTTGTTATGCTAGCTCCTAGCTCCTCTGCTAGCTCCTAGCTCCATAGAACACGCCAATACAATTCAAACACCTGATCAACACACACAATCACTCAGCCCAAAAGACCGTTCACCTAACCCAAGGTTCATAAAGCTTATATATTTTTAAAAAGTTACGTACGTGACGCGCACGTACGGTACGGTACGTGTTATGCTAGCTCCTAGCTCCTCTGCTAGCTCCTAGCTCCATAGAACACGCCAATACAATTCAAACACATGATCAACACACACAATCACTCAGCCCAAAAGACCGTTCACCTAACCCAAGGTTCATAAAGCTTATATATTTTAAAAAAGTTACGTACATACGCAAAAAAAAGCCAAAGCTGCATACTCACAGTAGCACGTCTGCGTCTTTGTCATCCAAATCAAAGTAATCCTGGTAAGAGTCTGTGTTGTCCCAGTTCTCTACAGGCGTCTGTGTATCCAAATCAAAAGTCCTCCTGGTTAGAGTCTCTGTTATCCGAGTTCTTCCATCTTGACTGCATCTTTCGGGAATGTAAACAAAGAAGCGCCGGCTGTGTACTGTTGTGGCTGACTACGTTCGAAAAATACGTCCATTTCGCACCGACAACTTTCTTCTTTGCTTGCTCGGCTTCCTTCTCCATAATGCAATGAACATGATTGAAACAGATTCACGAACACAGATGTCCAGAATACTGTGGAATTATGAAATGAAAACAGAGCTTTTTCGTATCGGCTTCAATGTGGAAGGCATACCCGTGTTCGCCGGGCTACGTCACACGCATACGTCATCCTCAGAGGCGTTTCGAACCGGAAGTTTAGCGGCAAATTTAAAATGTCACTTTATAAGTTAACCCGGCCGTATTGGCATGTGTTATAATGTTAAGATTTCATCATTGATATATAAACTATCAGACTGCGTGGTCGGTAGTAGTGGGTTTCAGTAGGCCTTTAAAGTTTGTCTAAGTCTAAACCAAAAATTGGGAAATGCTCACCTATTTTTCTATTCCGAACGAAAAACGTACATGGACCACTTACCTAGCATACCGTATTTCTTTGAATTGCCGCCGGGGCGGTAATTAATTTAAAACCTCTTCTCACTCCGGTGCTTACCAAAGGCATGCGGTAAATTTAGGCCTGCGCTTCTAAATTTGAGTGTGATGTAAGGATACAATCATGAAAACCACACTTAATAAAAAAACTTTATTATGGTCTTACCTTTACTTATAAATGAAGTCTATGCGCAATTCCTTCTGACCAAAAGCATCGATAACTTGTTTATAGAAGTCTTCCTTATCTTTCTTCAGTTTTAAAAGTCTCTCTGTCTCGATGGAGATATTCCTTTAATTTTTACCTCCTGCTTCGATTGAAAGTCCAGTTTAGAAAACTGTTTTATTTTAGATATGTAATCCTCCATGTTAAAAGTGCAAGCGAGAGGAAAAAATAAACGATCGCTGCTAACTGTTGCTGCTTGTTGTCACTTCTTCTGCAGCCGAGTAGTCGCAAGAAGGATCACTAGCGCCCTCTACCACCAGGAGGCGGGAGTCATTTAATGACTCATATTTGACACACGCAGCTACGGTATATTAATAAAACATAGCTGCTTACTGTTCTTTTTAGCATATTCAATAGCTCGGACCTTAAATCCTACTGAATAGCTCTTAATCTTCTTCCCTTTATGCGATTTCAAATGATTGAAATCAGCCTCCTCCATTTTGAAAATGATGACAGGTGAAGTGTCACTCGTGACGTGACGAGTTTGACCCGGCGGAAATTCTAGGCATGTGCTAATGATTTTGCGAAACGAGTTTGACCCGGCGGAAATTCTAGACATGCGCTAATAAAAATAATATTTTGCGAAACGAAGCGTTAATCCTGAGCCGGCGGTAATGCTAAGCATGCGCTAATTATTTTGCGAAACGAGTTTGACCCAGCGGTAATTCTAGGCAGGCGCATACTATATACCCGGCGGCAATTCAAGGAAATACGGTAGATCCATTTCCTACTTTCACTTTCACTCTTCTGCTCAACCTCTGTCCAACTGACTGAGCCCATTGCTGTCAGCGGTGCAAGCACCAGAGTGCACCCTTGTCGCCTGGTGACGACACAGCTGTTAATCACTGCCACTGAACCACAACCTCACCTGTACCTGCGTGTGTGTGTGTGTGTGTGTGTGTGTGTGTGTGTGTGTGTGTGTGTGTTTGTCCAAACACTAACAAGTCTCCTGGCCACTCTTTATTGTCTGACACGTAAGCATGATGATGACGATGATGATGATGACGAGGCTTTTTACAGCCTTGCTATTTATCGGCGGAACTTCCAAGGACTTGGAAGCAACAAAGAGGAGGACGAGAGGAACGCTGGCCTGCAATTTTATGGCGCTTTTTTAGTACAGCTTACGCTTCAATCATTGGCTGCATTGTCGTGAGGGTGAATGCACACAAACACACTGGAGGATGTTTTCAGCTGGGGATTGAGACCATTTGTAGTATTCAGCATGCAATACTAGCTAGTTTCCCTGACAACACTTGATGAAATGTGCGTGGACACAACACAGCAGACCTATGTCAAAACAGTCATCACTGGAACATTTACACTTAAAGACACTCTGTTGGTGTGTGTTCTTCCTCAAGGAGAACGATGGCCGCTGCAATGGACGCCGAGTGGATACGGTTTTTAAAGTGAGAGTCCAGTCCAGCAGGTGTATGTAGACAAGGCGAGACATAAATAATCCGTCCCGGGGTCAAACTGTGGCCAACATAAAATGGTAAAATGTACGCAACATTTTACGCGTTGGTAACAGTCATGCAAGTGTAAAAACAAGCTAGCATTAACTTAAAAAACAACAACAACAAAAGCCAGCCCTGGTTCACTCTCCCATCCGCTCTTCTACTTCTGCTTTTACGAAAAATCCAATTGTAAAAACCTCATTCGGAATTTGGGTTCAGTTCAATCGCTATTTTGACTTGCAGACTATTTTTAGTCTTGCACCCATCACTGCTAATCATGCTTTCCGTCCCTCTCTTGTCGATAGTGCCATATTAAGATAGTCAGGTCTTTTTTTAGATATCCACAAATCCGCAGTTTTGTTTTTAATACTTTTCTCAGGTTTCCAAACTTACCGACTGACACCGTTTTAGATGTCTATGGATGTTCTCATTCATCCAGGTCATTGTAATCTCAGGGAATTCCATCAATAGCAAATGGACTGTTTGGTTTGGAAGACGTTTTGCCTCTAATCCGAGTAAACTTCATCAGTTCATGATCATAGACTTAGATTGATCAGATCTAGTCGTAGACTTAGATTGGTCAGATCTAATCTTAGACTGAGATTGATCAAATCTAGTTTTAGACTTAAATTGGTCAGATCTAATCTTGGACTGAGATTGGTCAGATCTAGTCTTAGATCGATCAGATCTAGTCTTAGATTTAGATTGATCAGATCTAGTCTTAGATTTAGATTGATCAGATCACATCTTAGATTTAGATTGGTCAGATCTAATCTTAGACTGAGATTGATCAGATCTAGTCTTAGACTGAGATTGGTCAGATCTAGTCTTGGACTGAGATTGGTCAGATCTAGTCTTAGACTGAGATTGGTCAAATCTAGTCTTAGACTTAGATTGATCAGATCTAATCTTAGACTGAGATTGGTCAAATGTAATCTTGGACTGAGATTGTTCAGATCTAGTCTTGGACTTAGATTGGTCAGATCTAGTCTTAGATTTAGATTGGTCAGATCTAGTCTTAGGTTTAGATTGGTCAGATCTCATCTTGATCTGACCAATCTAAGTCTAATCTAGTCTTGGATTTAGATTGGTCAGATCTAGTCTTAGACTGGTCAGATCTCCTCTTGATCTGACCAATCTAAGTCTAAGACTAGATCTGACCAATCTAAGTCTAAGACTAGATCTCAACAATCTAAGTCTATGAGCATGAACTGCTCAAGCCTACTGAGGTATTGGCACCAGTACTAGACTAGTGCCTTGAGCTAGCACATTGCAAAAAGTGGATCCTTACTGTACTTTTCTCTCATCACTCTCACTGATGTGTTGGATCCACTGTGGACTGGACTTTCACAATATTATGTCAGACCCACTCGACATCCATTGCTTTCGGTCTCCCCTAGGGGGTGGGGGGGGTGGGGGGGGGGGGGGGGAGTTTTTCCTTGCCCGTATGTGGGCTCTGTACCGAGGATGTCGTTGTGGCTTGTGCAGCCCTTTGAGACACTTGTGATTTAGGCCTATATAAATAAACATTGATTGATTGATTGATTGACTTTTGAGTGCCTTCTTCTAGCTTTGTGATGATTGTGAACGATAGGGAAGATTCCAAAAAAAAGTGCAGTTTCTCTTTAAGTAATATATACATTGATCAGAACTGTTTATCTGTTTTATAGAGGAATGTAGTTAATCATAGATCTCGCACCCAATAATATTAAAAAGTATTGATTTTGAATTGAGAATTGTTTCGAACCGAGAATCAATTCTGAATGCAATCGTTACCCCCAAGAATGGAATCGAATCTTGTGGTGCCCAAATATTGGTCGCCCTAGTGGTTACCGCTTTGACCGTCTGCTGGCCTCATGGAACTTCTGGTGAAAATGTGCAGAAGCCAAGAAATAAGAGAAAAGAAAAGCTGTTTTTTATCGCAGTATTTTGCTTTACAGCTCAAGGTAGAGATCATGGCCAAGGTTGGCAGCTGCACTCAAGCGTGGTTACTTCCTGTTCCTTGCGAGATATCAACACTTCATCACTGCGCTAATGTACTTGGCGTACGGGTCAAGTGGTTTTACCGCCACAGTCGTCTGAACCCGTGTTTGACTCCTTTTCGTTCAGTTCATTAAGCACCTCTTTATTTGAAGGGTTTCTTCCTTCCTCTCCATCACTCCATCTGTGTGTGTGTATGTGTGTGCGTGTGTGTGTGTGTGTGTGTCGGTCACCGGTGGGCTTTAGATTGACCTTAAGCAACACCGGCGTCAATATAGGGCTCGAAAGGGCACGTGATTTTGCAATGCATTGTGGGGGCTGGGTAGCCATTGTTGCTGGACAAAGTTTGGGCTTACATGGCTGTAGTCAACCTGCGGTACTGTGAGGGAGAGCAACAGACCGGATTAAAATGGATCGTACGAAAGGAAAAAAATCTCAAGACCGTACCCAAACAAACTGTTCCAAAGGCTTGCCAACTTAAAAAAAGAAGTACAATTGGTGGAACTGATCCATATGAGCACGTTCAATAGACTCGTGCAAGCTGCCGAACATGTCCTGTAGAGCTGGACAATTAATCACATTTTAATTTCGATTTGATTATGGCGTCCCACGATAATGAAAATATAATAATAAGGTAGGGTTGTACGGTATACCGGTTCTAGTATAGTACCGTGATACTAATTCATCATATTCGGTACTATACCGCCCTGTTGTCGTCACATCGTGTCATTGCTGGTTTTACGAGCAGTGGAGCATGTTCGGCAGCGCACAATCACAGAGTACTTACAAGCAGACAGTGTGTAGACAGAAAAGGGAGAATGGACACAATTTGGCTTAAAAACTAACAATAAAGGTGAAGCTATAACACTGAAACACCCTCAGGAAGAGGTGCTTTATGATATGGCTAGCTAGCTAGCTAATGTCCATCCGCAGTCTGCAGTGTTGTAGCTACTTCTAAATCACTAATCCTTGTCTCCATGGCGACACATAAAGTAAGTTTCTTACAAGTATCATCCCTGCAGGACGAGGAATAGCTAAACATGCTTCACTACACACCGTAGCTCACCGGCGTCACAATGTAAACAAACACCATTGGTGGATCTACACCTAACATCCACTGTAATGATACCAAGTACAGGAGCTTATCTAGTCGATAATACTATCATTATATCGATATTTTTTTTAGCATCACAAAATCTTTTTTCGTTTTTAGAAAAAAATCATATTATGTTTATAAACTCAGGAAATATGTCTCTGGACACATGAATATGACCAATGTATGATCCTGTAACTACTTGGTATCGTTAATAATACACAGTTTGAACAGTAACACCGTTTGAAGATAGATAGATAGATAGATAGATAGATAGATAGATAGATAGATAGATAGTACTAGGACAATACCACACTGTACTTGAATATTGAATCAACTAGTTGGCACACCACAGTTTGAGAATCATTGTTCTATGCTGTTGTTCAGGGCCACAACTACTAGGGGGCCTCACGATCATGGCTTTTGTAAAGATTTGAAGATTTCTTCTTTTTATTTAAATTTGTCAGTTATATGTACGTTGTAAAAGTGTTTGTGTTAAATCAGGATGAGGTGTGTGAGAATGAGATATTTTTAAGTGTTCTTTTTTAATAATATAATATATCTGTATATATAATATACTGTACACATATGTATACATTTGTATATATTTTAGATTTTTTATCGCTATATTAGTCTATTTATACCTGCATTGTCCTTTCCATCCTTACACTTTCCATCATTGTAACTGAGCTACTGTGTTGAACAATTTCCCTTGTGGATCATTAAAGTTTGTCTAAGTCTAAATCTAATCCATAGTCATGTTTAAAAGCAGCTAGTGTTTTCCTATGTAGTGTGTCTTCTATGATATCCGTGCTTTTATCTTATGTCAACTAGTAAACTCCTTTTTCTTGGATTTAGACCTCTTCTTGCTGATGCTATAGTCGCGTCGTAAGGGCTGGTCTCCTAAAGCTTTAGTACAAAACCTTGGTATTATATCATTCTGTCTCTGGGGTCATTTTTACTCAACATATGTGTCATCCAAAAGGACTTGGGATTGACCAGTGTGTTTTATTCACTGAGAGGGAGACTGGTCGCACGCAACAGGTGATAGAAGAAAGGCAAAAATATAATAATTTTTTGCGGCAGTATCGGACAAAATTATATTGAAGTTTCACTTTTGCATCCCACAGCACATACATTGGAACCTTGTACGAACGCTTCATTTATTCATTCATTTTGTGGCCCACTGGCAGCCTTTTTGTGCTTGCTTGTATTGAAGAGATTGAGGAAGACGGCTTCGTACAACGGCAAGTTTTTAATTGTGATGAGAACAGACTTTTCTGGAAAAAGAGGCCACAGCGGACTTATTTTACAGCGTTGGTCTTTCAAGTGCACACGCACGGACCCTCTCGCCCCACCCCCTCAGAACCTCTCTCTCTCTCTCTCTACTTTGCCGAATGTTTTTTATTGTAGCAATATAGTTGTTAAAGTTAAGGATTTTTGTGATTTCTGAACGTTTGTGAGGGCACCAAATAGACTTCTGTGTTTGTGCGCGTGTTGACAGAGCAGCGCATACAGCACAGTTGAGCTTGTTGCTTCCATGAAATGCTCAGTCATTCACAAACAAGGATGGGGCGAGGGTCACCACTTTGTGAACAAAATGTGAGCAAATTGTCGAACAGTTTAAGAACATTTCTCAAAGAGCTATTGCAAGGAATTTAGGGATTTCACCATCTACTGTTTGTAATATCATCAAAAGGTTCAGAGAGTCTGGAAAAATCACTGCACGTAAGCGATGATATTACGGACCTTTGATCACTGTCAGTAACTACAGTTGGTAGCTACTTCTGCATAGTGAAAGCCATTCATCAACAACACCCAGAAGCGCAACCGGCTTCGCTGGGCCCGAGCTCATCTAAGATGCAAAGTGGAAAAGTGTTGTGTGTTCTGACTAGTCCACATTTCAAATTGTTTTTGGAAACTGTGGACGTCGTGTCCTCCGGAACAAAGAGGAAAAGAACCATCTGGATTTTCTAGGTGCAAAGTTGAAAAGCCAGCATCTGTGATGGTATGGGGGTGTATTAGTGCCCAAGACATGGGTAACTTACACATCTGTGAAGGAACCATTAAAGGCCTACTGAAAGCCACTACTACCGACCACGCAGTCTGATAGTTTATATATCAATGATGAAATCTTAAAATTGCAACACATGCCAATACGGCCGGGTTAACTTATAAAGTGCATTTTTAAAATTCCTGCCACACTTCCGGTTGAAAAACTCCTTTGGATATGATTTATGCGCGTGACGTCACAAAATCCACGGAAGTGGTTGGACCCCATCGAACCCGATACAGAAACCTCTTGTTTTCTTCGACAAAATTCCACAGTATTCTGGACATCTGTGTTGGTGAATCTTTTGAAATTTGTTTAATGAACAATGGAGGCTGCAAAGAAGAACGTTGTAGGTGGGATCGATCGGTGTATTAGCGGCTAAGTACAATACTTACAGCAACACAACAAGGACTACTTACTACGCCTAGCCGATGCTTGCCGCCAAACCCACGGATGAAGTCCTTCGTCGCGCCGTCGAACGCTGGAACGCACGTGAGCACGGCTGTTGATGGGAAGATGAGGGCTGGCTGGCGTAGGTGGAGCGCTAATGTTTTTATCATAGTTCTGTGAGGTCCGGTTGCTAAGTTGCTAAATTAGCCTTAGCGTCATTAGCAAAAGCATTGTTAAGCCTTACCAGGCTGAGAATTTTTAACCGTGTAGTTACATGTACATGGTTTAATAGTATTGTTGATCTTCTGTCTATCCTTCCAGTCAGGGGCTTATTTCTTTTGTTTCTATCTTCATTTGAGAACGATGCTATCACGTTAGCTCAGTAGCTAAGTGTGTCACCGATGTATTGTCGTGGAGATAAAAGTCACTTTAAATGTCCATTTCGCGTGCTCGACTCTCATTTTCAAGAGGATATAGTATCGGAGGTGGTTTAAAATACAAATCCGTGATCCACAATAGAAAAAGGAGAGAGTGTGGAATCCAATGAGCCAGCTTGTTCCTAAGTTACGGTCAGAGCGAAAAAAGATACGTCCATCACTGCCTCTCCAGTCCTTCACTGTAACGTTCCTCATCCACAAATCTTTCATCCTCGCTCAAATTAATGGGGTAATCGTCGCTTTATCGCTCCGAATCTCTCGCTCCATTGTAAACAACGGGGAATTGTGAGGAATACTAGCTCCTGTGACGTCACGCTACTTCCGGTACAGGCAAGGCTTTTTTTTATCAGCGAGCAAAAGTTGCGAACTTTATCGTCCATTTTCTCTACTAAATCCTTTCAGCAAAAATATGGCAATATCGCGAAATGATCAAGTATAACACATAGAATGGATCTGCTATTCCCGTTTAAATTAAAAAAATTCATTTCAGTAGGCCTTTAATGCTGAAAGGTACATACATGTTTTGGAGCAACATATGTTGCCATCAAGCAACGTTATCATGGACGCCCCTGCTTATTTCAGCAAGACAATGCCAAGCCACGTGTTACAACAGTGTGGCTTCATAGTAAAAGAGTGAGGGTACTAGACTGGCCTGCCTGTAGTCCAGACCTGTCTCCCGTTGAAAATGTGTGGCGCATTATGAAGGCTAAAATACCACAACGGAGACCCCCGGACTGTTGAACAACTTAAGCTGTACATCAAGCAAGAATGGGAAAGAATTCCACCTGAAAAGCTTCAAAAATTGGTCTCCTCAGTTCCTAAGCGTTTACTGAGTGTTGTTAAAAGGAAAGGCCATGTAACACAGTGGTAAAAATGCTCCTGTGCCAACATTTTTTTGCAACATGTTGCTGCCATTAAATTCAAAGTTAATGATTATTTGCCAAAAAAAAAAAAAGTATCTCAGTTGGAACATTAAATATCTTGTCTTAGCAGTCTATTCAATTAAATATAAGTTGAAAAGGATTTGCAAATCATTGTATTCTGTTTTTATTTACCATTTACACAACATGCCAACTTTAGTAGTTTTCGGTTTTGTAATATCGTGATACTTACACGGTGGCATTGTTGTGTGTGGACAAGGATAAAGTAAGGAGGGATTTACCCTGGATAACCTTATCCGGCTTAGTGTAAACGGGGCCTGAGTGTGATCTTACAGGAGGAGTGGCCACTGACAAGCTGTGTTGCCACCAGGTGAGCCTACCACCTACAGGTGTGATCGTCCTCAGGGGACACATCTTCCAGAGCACACGGTGGGATCTGTTATTAAGGGTATGACGCATCTCCACTGTGACAATCAGCACGCACCTTTGCGTCCTGAGCTAAATGAAATCATTTCTCAGGCCGTTAGCTTCAACAACAGGCGGGTCGTCGATCCAAAATTCCCGTGCATTAAACGGGCTAACTGCAGGTTTACTCAAGACGCCCCCCCTGGGGGAGTTCGATTAAAAAGATAAAGGCAAGGACAAAGTTCACGTGTAAAAGACGGCGTGTGGCTACAAATACAAGCACCTTGCTACGGCTTTCAAGGCTCTCACGCTTAAGCGCAAGGACTTGATGGCAGTCCTTACCGCTAAGTAGACGCTACAAAAATCGGTAATTAGCGCCTAGGATAACATGGCTGCTGAACACAAAGCGCCTGAGGAGACAGCTGGAGTGAACAATATCTTCCAAACAAGAATGCAACTTTAATTGTCGCCGGCTGCATTTTCGCCCATTGTTCGGCAATACAATGGACTTTTTTGTTATCTCTTTGGAGCCTGGAAAGCTAGCCGGGGGACAAAAGACTTTGGACTTTTACTGAGACAAAAACGCTGTTTTGACCCCCATCTGCAGCTGACTGTGTGTGTGTGTTCTTGTATTTCTACCCTTCTTGAGACATCAACAAGGAAAAGTAGCCTCCATATGAGGAGGTGTGAACAAGTTAGGACATAAATCATGGTCCCAATACAGAAAAGCATTGCATCTAATAGAGAATGTCTCATTTGCACCCCTGGTGGTGAAATCTATCAAAATTAGGGAGGTCCCAAAAAAAATTGACTGTTTTAAAAGTGCTCCCCCTCTGGTCAACATATGAAATAACAAGTGTGTGTGTGTAACAATTTGAAATGCTCCCCTCTGGCCAACATATGTAATAACAAGCGTGTGTAAGAAATTGAAATGCACCCCCTTTGGCCAAAATTAATTTAAAAAAAATAAATAAATATGAATTTAGAGACATACTGTAATAACCTTATGTAAATAAGCAAGAGTAAAAAGCAATTACAAACAAAAAATAAAAAAATACCTAAAAAGCAGTCTCTCACAATGTGTCAACTTTTTTCCTCATAAAATTGGGAACAATTTCTCAAATTCTTTCAGTTTCTGTAATATTGCAATATTTTCTCGTAAAATTATGACTTTTTTTTATGACTTTTTTAATGTAAAATTATTACTTTTTAATGCAAAATGGTGACATTGGTCATATACAATTCTGACTTTTATCACAATATCGATAAATTTTTTGTTCTTGTAAAATAGTGACATTTTTTTAAATAAAATTATGACTTTTGTCATAATTTTGCCGAGTAAAATTCCGATTATTACTATAATATTGCCAACATTTTAAGGTTTTCTTATAAAATTGTGACTTTTGTCAAATAAAATTACGACTCTTTTCATAAAATTGCCAAAATGTTAATTTTTTCTTGTAAAATTGCAACTGTTATTGACTAAAATTCCAACTTTTATCATAATATTGCACACATGTACAGTTTTTCTTGTAAAATTTTGACTTGCAAAAAATGCGAACATTCAAAGTTTTACTTGTGAAATTGTGACCTTTTTCTTGTGAAGTTCCAATCAATTTTTCACAACAAGCTTTTTTACATTTGCATAGTATGTATATATTATTAATGTTGTAAATACACATCTTTATAAATCTAGAAAGGGTGGTCCTAAAGAGGTAGGCATTTTTCTCAGGTCTCAAGAAGGTAACAAATACAAAAATGTGTGTGTGTGTGTGTGTGTGTGATGAGGGAGGTACCTTCAAAAAGACAGTCAGCAGCACACAACTAGCTAGTTAGCATGCAAATGAGCAGATGTGCAACGCTGACGCCACAACCCAACACAAAATCAACACACTAATGTGACACAAAAGGCAAAAGGCAAAATAAAAACCCATCGCCCATCGTCGTTGGTACGCCGAGTTGTCCAAATGCGTAAAAAAGAATAAAAAGCAGTGCTGTGCTCACATCATGTGATCCATTTTGTTTGATTAAATACAGGAGACACCAAAATAAGTCAAGACAGTGCATGATATGCTCCTTGTCGCAGAGAAAAAAAAGACAACTTGGAGGCAAAAAGAGGCTCCATGCTGGCGTCAACTGTATATTTTACAGAGAAACATCCTCAATCAAGACAGTGCATGATATGCTGCTTGCTGCTTGGCCACTTGGGGAGGAGAAGAAACATACTTGATAGTAGACACAAACATAAGATGTAGTATGTTAGCGTCATTGTGGTGCTTTTAGGAACATAAGCTACCTCGGAAAGAAAGTGCATGATATGCTGCTTAATGCTGTGCCTCACTAAACTCAGTAACAGACTCAGAAACTAGCACTATACTGACATTTATGTTGCACTTTTATGAAAATAATCTATTTTAATCAAGACAGTGCATGGTATGCTGCTTACTGCTGAACCTCGCCAAACACATTTAGAAAAATACAATGTATGCAAACTTTCGCACTAAAAGTAACACTTTGAATAATATGCATTTTTTTAAAGAAAAACACTACTTCAATCAAGACAGTGTATGATATGCTGCTTGATGCATTGCCTCTCTAAACTCAGGGAGATGAAAAAAACCCGACACATTTGCGCAAAAAAAGAGTCTAGTAATGCTTTTATGAACATTTGCTTTAATATAAAAAAAAGTGTATGCTGTGCTGCGTAATAGTATGACCCAACAAACCCAGAGAGAGGAAAAATGACAACAGACTAGGGCTAGGCGATATATCGATAGACTCGATATATCGCGGGTTTGTCTCTGTGCGATATAGAAAATGACTATATCGTGATATTCGAGTATACGTTCTCACGCAGTTGCTTTAAGTTGCGGGCATTACACTACAGGCGTTTCTCACTCTTTCTTGTCTCTCATTCTCACAGAGACATAAAACAAGCGCACCGTCTTACATACGTCACATACAACGTCATACGCCCTCGCGGAGCAGAGAGGTAGCGGCATGGTAACGTTAGCTGTGATGCTAGCGGAGTGGTGTGAGTGGTAATACGAGAGAAAGAAGGTGCGAATCTGGTAATAATTATAGTTCGTCTTTGCTTTTGTGTTTTCCTCCTTTCGGAGTGATTTTCGGTCGTTCCTATTTTTTGGAACCTTTTTCGTCGACTAGTTTTTTGTTAATATAGATATTGTATTTCCTTGACTCTGGAGGTGAAAGGAAGCTGTCAAAATAAAAGCCTGTCGAAGTATTCCCTACTCTGCATCTGAGTCCTATCCTTTTTACCGAGCCTGACATGTAGCATCATTTGAAAAGTCACCCGCTAGAGAATAAGGAGTGCTTGAAACTCCGCATGTCAACATCTCCGTTCGGTGCCACACCAACAAAATGCCCAAGCAACCATTTCCACATCAACACCGTATGAAAAAAATAGTCAACAACAGAAGGAGATAACGTCCGCAGGAACCTACCACATAGCGAAGGACATACACTATTTGATTTCCTATTAAGCAGCTAATTTTTATTTGACACTTATTGAAATATCGTGTGTGACATCATGCACAAAAGTGCTCTTTGTGTTTTAAACTATTCTAGTAGCGTTTTGTACAAAAAGTGCACTTTAATTTAGTGTTGTTTTGATATGTCTTCTTAGTGACATCATGCACAAAAGTGCACTTTATTTGTTTTAAACTATTATAATGGCGTTCTGTACAAAAAGTGCACTTTCATTTAGTGTTGTTTTGATATGTCATCTTAGTGACATCATGCACAAAAGTGCACTTTATTTGTTTTAAATTATTCTAGTGGCGTTCTGTACAAAAAGTTCACTTTAATTTAGTGTTGTTTTGATATGTCATCTTAGTGACATCCTGCACAAAAGTGCACAAATAGCTTGATTTAAAATGTCCCTGACAATCTTGCACTTTGTTTTGAAATGACATGAATGTTTGTGCCACTGCTTAATAACTGTTTAATAAAGACACCTTTGGTAAATTGACTTAGTTGTGATTTCCCTCTCTGCATGAAAGTTTAAAATAAGCATATATTAATGCAGTATGAACAATAATGTTTTAATGTAGACACAAAGAATCATCATACTGCTGTGATTATATGCATCAAGTGTTCATTCAAGGCTAAGGCAAAATATCGAGATATATATATCGTGTATCGTGACATGGCCTAAAAATATCGAGATATTAATAAAAGGCCATATCGCCCAGCCCTACAACAGACCCAGACTTGCACACTAAACTGGCAATATACTGACGTTTACATGGCACTTTTGGTAAAATAGGCAATTTTAATCAAGACAGTGCATATATGCTGCTTACAGCTATGCCCCAGTAAACCACAGAAGAAACATGGACAACTGACCTAGACTTGCGCAACAAAACTGGCACTACACTGACATTTATGAGGCACTTTTATGGAAATTAGCTATTTTAATCCAGACAGTGCATGATATGCTGCTTACAGCTGTGCATCACCAAACCCAGAGAGAAGAAAAAATGACAACAAACCCAGAATTGCACACCAAAACTGGCGATATACAGTACTGACATTCACGTGGCACTTTCATGGAAATAAACAATTTTAATCAATAGTGCATGGAATGCTGCTTTGCCTTGCTAAACTCAGGGAGAAGAAAAAAAAAAGATTTTAGACACAAACATGCTCAAAAGAAAAATACAGTATGTTAGCATCAAGCAGACTGACACTTTTATGAATATAAGCTTTAATCAGGAGAGTGCATGATACGCTGCTTACCGCTATGCCTCACTAAGCCAGAGAAGAGAAATGACACACATCCAGAGTTGCGCACTAAAACCAGCAGTACCCCGACGTTTACGAGGCACTTTTATAGAAATAAGCTATTTTAATCAATACAGTGCATGATATGCTGCTTACTGTCGTTACCTCACTAAAAAAACTGACAACAGACCCAAATTCAAGCATCAAAACTGGCACAATACTGACGTCTGCGTGGCACTTTTATGGAAATAAACCATTTTAATGAAGACAATGCATGATATGCTGCTCACGAAACTCAGAGATACAAGAAAAAAGACAAAAGACTCAAACTTTGGGCACAAAAAAAGCACTTTGACGGTGTCGTGTTTGTTGTTTTTTTGGAAATAAATTACTTTAATTAAGACAATATACACTATATATCCAAAAGATTAGAATAAGGTGTCCTAATCACTTGGCCACAGGTGTATAAAATCAAGCACTTAGGCATGGAGACTGTTTCTATAAACATTTGTGAAAGAATGGGCCGCTCTCAGTGATTTCCAGCGTGCAACGGTCATAGGATGCCACCTGTGCAACAAATCCAGTCGTGAAATTTCCTCGCTCCTAAATATTCCAAAGTCAACTGTCGGCTTTATTATAAGAAAATGGAAGAGTTTGGGAACAACAGCAACTCAGCCACCAAGTGGTAGGCCACGTAAACTGACAGAGAGGGGTCAGCGGATGCTAAAGCGCATAGTGCAAAGACTTTCTGCACAGTCAGTTGCTACAGAGCTCCAAACTTCAAAATTAGCCCACGTACAGTACGCAGAAAGCTTCATGGACTGGGTTTCCATGGCCGAGCAGCTGCATCTAAGCTATACATCACCAAGTCCAATGCAAAGCGTGGGATGCAGTGGTGTAAAGCACGTCGCCACTGGACTCTAGAGCAGTGGAGACGCCTTCTCTGGACTGATGAATCACGCTTTTCCATCTGGCAATCTGATGGACCAGTCTGGGTTTGGAGGTTGCCAGGAGAACGCTACATGTCGAGTGTGAAATTTGGTGGAGGAGGAATTAGGGTGTGGGGTTGTTTTTCTGTAGAGACTCCTCCCACCCCCACCAAGGACTGTTTTCACTGCTGGACTCTAGAAAGAGGTTCCGCAGCCTCCGTAGCAGAACCTTGAGGTTCTGTAACAGCTTCTTCCCTCAGGCCATAAGACTCTTGAACGCAACAAAATAATTCCCTCAATTCCCCCCAAAAACGGATTAACTCGTTAGAGTATAAAGACGATATAACATACATCCATAAACGTGGATGCATATGCAAAAGTGCAATATATTTATCTCTAAAGTAATCTATTTATTTATATCTTAGTGCTCTTTTATCCTGCACTACAATGAGCTAATGCAATGACATTTCGTTCTTATCTGTACTGTAAAGTTCCAATTTGAATGACAATAAAAGGTAGTCTAAGTCTTTTTCAGGAGTTGGGCTTGCCCCTTTAGTTCTAGTGAAAGGAACTTCGAATGCTCCAGGATACCAAAACATGCTCCCAACCTAGTGGGAACAGTTTGGAGCGGGCCCCTTCTTCTTCCAACATGACTGTGCACCAGTGCACAAAGCAAGGTCCATAAAGACATGGATGACAGAGTCTGGTGCGGATGAACTTGACTGGCCTGCACAGAGTCCTGACCTGAACCCGATAGAACACCTTTGGGATGAATTAGAACGGAGACTGAGAGGCCTGGACCTCACCAATGCGCTTTTGGAAGAATGGTGGAAAATTCCTATAAACACACTCCGCAACCTTGTGGACAGCCTTCCCAGAAGAGTTGAAGCTGTAATAGCTGCAAAAGGTGGACCGACATCATATTGAACCCTATGGGTTAGGAATGGGATGGCACTTCAAGTTCATACGTGAGTCAAGGCAAGTGGCCAATATAGTGTATAATGTGCTGCTTGCTTCCCAGTAGTGGTACATAAAAACCTGCGATTTTACTCTGAGGGATGTGTTCACTTTATATATCCATTAGGGCTGTGAATGTTTTGGCACCACACGATTCAACTCGACTCTTGGGGGTAACGATTCGATTCAAAGCGATGATTTTTAATTTTTTTGGAATCAATTCAGAATTGTTACAAATAAGAATCGCGATTAATCGGAATTATTATTTTTTTTGATACCCCAACTCTCCCCTGTTGTTGTGTCTAAAACAGGGGTGTCCAAACTTTTTCCACTGAGGGCCGCACACTGAAAAATCAAAGCACACGGGGGCCATTTTGATATTTTCTCCATTTTCAAAACCAATACAATATACACTTTTTTTTTTTTACCTTTGGGGCTCGCTCAAGTTAGGTCCTAGGGACCCAGAAGGGTTTCAGTCTTATAAAAGGTTAAAAATAAGTCACCCAATTTTTGGGGGCAAAAATACAAAACATACAATATTTTTCCCAAAAAGATTTTCAAAGTGGAATATTTGATGTGGAGTAATTTGATCCCTAAATAGGTCAATAATTCATAGCAAAATTGATTTTGATTTATTATTATTATTATTTTTAGCAAAGGCAGGTGTTTTTTCATTCCACTAAAATTTTTGGGGATCCAAAAGTGCCCCACTCATAAAAAGGTTATGCTTTTTATTTTTATTTTTTTTCATTCAACACTTAAATCTCTATATCAGCTTCAGATAATATATAGTGTAGTTAGTTTCGTATATTTATAATAACAGTCAATATAATAATTAGTATAATTAGTATTAGTATATCAATTGTATGTATTTTTTTCAAATCATTTTCACATTTTTCGTGCTTTTTTTGTTTGTTGTATTTGTGTCCTTTTTGTCCTTAAATCAGTCAATAATTCATAGCAACAGTGATTTTGACTCATCATTATTTTTTTTAAAATTATTTAAAAAATCGTGTTATCAGCGTCAACAATGCAACTGTTTTTCTCGTTGCATTTCACCTATTTGCTCTTTTATTCCACGTTTTAATGATTTAAAAAAAAAAAGGTTTTACTATTTTTAGAATGATGTGGTAAAACATGAGCTGCGGGCCGCAAATGGCCCCCGGGCCACACTTTGGACACCCCTGGTCTAAAAGGTTAATTGTGGTGAAATATTGTGCATAGTTGGCAGGGTTTTCTATGTTTATTGTTCACTGCCATGAAACGGAGGCGCCTGTGTTTTTCTGCCAGCCTCGTCAAGGAGGAACATCCGTCGCCGGACAGGAGCGTGACTCTCCGGGTTCTTATCAGGCCGGGGAGAGGTGACAGACAGGAACCGATTACTCCGATACCGGCTGGAGGATGAGAGAACGGAATGGAAGATAAGAAAGATGGTGGGAAGAAAAGAGAGACGCGACCGGGTCATACGATACTATGAAGGGACTGCAAACAAGGTGATAAATAACAAACACAGTGTCTGCGAGGTGGGAAAAGCGAGTGGCTGTCAAGTCGGCTATTAAATGCAATCAAGCTGACACGCTGCTCGATGGACGATTTGAAAGCTGTGAGAGACGGGTGACTAATGGTGTGCTTTTTAAAGGTGGGAGGGAAAAAAAAAACATGCAAATCAAAGAATCAAGATGGATCCTGACAATCATGCACTAGCTGCATTTCTAATACCCAGAGAAATGTGCAAAAGCTAAATATGGCAATAAGAAACTGGTAAAGCAAACACTCATATTTGGAAAAACCTCTCAAATATCGCTTCAACATTTTTGAGATGTTTTAATATTGAAGATTTTCGCAAAAGGATGATGGAAACACTTATTTTTTTTGCATTTTCAGGTCACTAAACCGAACCGGCGGGGGACCAACGCAGGAGAACTTGGACAGATGGATCGTCTTGGTCTCGCTTTTTTAATTTTTTTTTACCAGAATTACAGCTCCTGACGCAAAACACCTACAAGTCGCAAATGTACTTTATCAGCATTTTAGAAATACTGCTTTTAATTTGCGAAAAACTGCAAGGGAAAACGCAGCTACTGATCAATACATGAACTTAGACCACAGATACCGTATTTTCCGGACTATAAGGCGCACTTAAAAACTTTTTTTTTCTCTCAAAACTCGATAGTGTGCCTAATGTACGGAATACGTTTGGTTGGGCTTTCCCACCTGGGAGCAATTTTATTTGGTACATGCTGTAATGATAAGTGTGACCAGTAGATGGCAGTCAAACAAAAGAGATAAGTGTAGGCTACACCGTTTGATGTGCTTCAACATAGGAGTGTTATTATGGTGTGTGTATAAGGTAAGACATTATCTGGCCTTTTGTTTCGCAATATTATGCAAAAGCAAGTTTTCTAACCTTCTGGTACCTGCTGATCTGTATTTGGGATCTGCATAAATCCTGCAAAAAAGTCATCGATAAGCTTTTTCTATTTCCTCGACATGAAAGCGCTAAAACATACCGGTGTAGTGAGTTCATATTATTCACCCAAGGAACTTTAGTTATTAGAGTTACGATCATACGGTTTTTCACGGGACATATTTACGGTGTTGTTGTTTCCGGATGAGGAGATGCAGCTCCGTTATTGATTGAAGTAAAGTTTGAATGTCATTAAAACAGTTAGCTCCATCTTTTGACACTTCTTCCACTCCCGTCCTTGCACGCTACACCGCTACAACAAAGATGACGGGGAGAAGACGCTGCCGAAGGTGAGCCACGTAAATAAGACCGCCCGCAAAACGTCGTATCCGGAAGCGACTGTCAGAAAGCGGCTAGAAGATGATCTGTAAAACATCATCTATGCAACATTTTGACCAAAGAACCACCATTACATGTTATGTAGACCACAAGGAAGTCTTTTAAAATTAGAGAAAAATAATAATAATAATATGACTCCTTTAATGCGCCTTATAATCCGGTGCGCCTTATATATGAAAAAAGATAAAAAATAGACCATTCATCGGCAGGGCGCCTTATAATCCGGTGTGCCCTATGGTCCGGAAAATACGGTACCTTAAGAATCATGCAGGGAAACCCCAATTTCATCGTCCGAACTTTTCAATTTACAAACCGCAGACCGAATACAAATATTAGTACTCTGCTGTGCTAATTGCTACTTTGTGTGCTTTTAGAGTGTTTTAGACTTTTTACAGCATTTTCAATAAGAATTTAGAGAAATCAATGAACAAGCCTTGTGTGGTTTGAAACATTTAGCGTTGTCCTTTCCCCCGCACACCAGGAAGATTAACCAACAAGGTAAGATTACATGTTTTGCTCCGAATCAATGAAGCAACCTGGCTGTTAAAGTTAAGGTGTTTTGTGATTTCAAGCCGAGTGCACCACGGGGCTAGTGACAGTATGTGTGCGTGTGGGCAGGGCGGCTGAAAATGAGGACAGTTTAGCTAGTTGCTGTTTTGGCTTTGTTATTAAACAGAAAGTTGATCCATCACGCCCTTGTTATGTTTGTTTGATATACAGCACTGTACAGCGCCTTATATTGTGTTCAAAGTTTACAAAATGTTACTAAAATATGAACTTTTGTCCAGGCTGCAGCCCATTTTTTATCTTTACATTGTTTCTTATTGCTTTAATATACTAACTTTTCAATTTAAGAACCAATTAAGTTTGTAACTTGAGTTTCTACTGTCACCTAAAGATAACCGTGTTCTTTAATAAATAAAATTGGTACGTTTATATACAAAACCAAAAACCAGTGAAGGTGGCATGTTGTGTAAATGGTAAATAAAAACAGAACACAATGATTTGCTAATCCGTTTCAACCTATATTCAGTTGAACAGACTGCAAAGACAAGATACTTAACATTTGAACTGGAAAACGTTGTTATTTTTTATCTATTTATTTGTTATTTGATCCCTGCTACATGCTGCAAAAAATCTGGCACAAGTGGCAAAAAAGACTTAGAAAGTTGAGGAATGCTCACTTATTTGGAACATCCCACAGGTGAACAGACTAATTGGGAACAGGTGGGTGCCATGATTGCTCAGTCATTCACAAACAAGGATGGGGTGGGGGTCACCACTTTGTGAACAAATGAGTGAGCAAAACGTTGAACAGTTTAAGAACAACATTTTTCAACCAGCTATTGCAAGGAATTTAGGGATTTCATCATCTACGGTCCGTAATATCATCAAAAGGTTCAGAGAATCTGGAAAAATCCCTGCTTGTTGAATTGAATGCCCGTGACCTTCGATCCCTCAGGCGGTACTGCATCAAAAAGCGACATCGGTGTGTAAAGGATATCACCACAAAGGCTCAGGAACACTTCAGAAAACGACTGGCAGTAACTACAGTTTGTCGCTACATCTGTTAAGTGCAAGTTAAAACTCTACTATGCAAAGCCACAGTCATTTATCAACAACACCCAGAAACACAGCTGGCTTCACTGGGCCCAAGCTCATCTAAGATGGACTGATGCAAAGTGGAAAAGTGTTCTGACGAGTCTACATTTCAAATTGTTTTTGAAACTGTGGACGTTGTGTCCTCTGGAACAAAGAGGAAACTTTTCAAACATTTGCTGAGTGTTGTTAAAAGGAAAGGTCATGTAACACAGTGGTAAAAATGCCCCTGTGCCAACTTTTTTGTAAAGTGTTGCTGCCATTAAATTGTAAGTTAATGATTATTTGCAAAAAAAATTAAGTTCCTCAGTTCGAACATTAAATATCTTATCTTTGCAGTCTATTCAATTGAATATAAGTTGAAAAAGATTTGCAAATCATTGTATTCCGTTTTCATTTACGAACAACACAACGTGCCAACTTCACTGGTTTTGGGTTTTGTAAATAAACAAGTGATGTAGCGAAAATTTGGCTGTCGAAAAAAGACTTTGCTCACCCGGTTTCGGTGAGCAAATTTTTTTTTTCAACAGCCAAATTTTGTAATAAAATATCAATTTCCGCTGGCGACTGTTTCTTTCCCGGCGCACACGAGTGACGTAGCTCGCCCAAAAATGACAAAAAAGTCTGTGTTTCAACTGAAGTCACATTTGAAAAGGTCAGATTCCAATCTGATGCCAAAAGATCAGATTTTAAGCAGTTTGGAGCGTTAGGACTGGCAAAAAAAATCAGATCTGTGTCACTTGAGGCCAAAAACATTAGATTTGGTGAACAGTGTAAACGGGGCCTTTGACGCTCTATGGAGAGGGATAATCTTGATCGCCATGTTACGCCCACGTCCTATAATGAAACCCTAAACACTTTGAAATTTAGCATCCTACATATGTCCAATCTGTCTGGGTAAAGATTGAAAGCAGATTAAATATCTGTGAGGAGTTGGTGACAGAACAACACTTGGAAAGGGTGAACATCTGCAGAAAATTACCTTTTTTAATGATTTGAGGATAAATATGAACAAAAAGATGCAAAGTTGCATGCTAACTGAATTAGACACAGGACTGTGTGACAATCTACTACCTTTTAATGAATTATTGCCGCGATAAGGCGAAACTCCTCGCTTGTGGTGCTGTCCCATTGTAACAATCGCTGTTTGGCCTGCGGACCATTGGCTTCTGGCCACCCCTAAAAAGCCAACAATATTATCTTTTTAACCTCTTGCATCTTTCCTAAGATGAATTCTGGCACCTGGAGCACTGTGGATTTTTCAGGATTAAGATTTAGCCGCTGTCATCACAAGGAACGCCGCCAACATTTGGGGAATTGGCTGGTGTCAGAAAGCGGCGCGTGGCGTCTGACATGTCACCGATCTAATAGACTCCTCACTGCCAGCGTTTCAAAAAGCTAATCCTCCAGCAGCAACCGTGCAAAGCAGGAACATCTTCATTTCTGCTTGCGCTGCTCAGGAACGCCACTGTGAGCCGAAATACTCCAGCCAACAGTCGAGCGAGCTAAGAACATATTAAAATGGTTACTTTTCCCACTTTAAAGTAGCAGTAGAGTGGAAAAACAAGGTGACTTTATATGCTTATTTGTGTTTCATTGTATCCATTAAATCAGACCTGGGCAAATTAAAGCCCGGGGGAAACTTGCGGCCCGTTAAGCTTTTCAATCTGGCCCGCCAGACATTCCCAAATTTTTTTTTTAGATCTTTAAGATGGAAAGTGTAGCTGCCATTATGATGTGCAGTCATGTGTAAGTCTTGAACTATACTAAGTATTTCAATGGTTAGAATCTGCACTTTTGGATGATCTACTAGTTACTATGGTAATCTAATTAGTTACTATGGTCATCTAATTAGTTACTATGGTAATCTACGTCACAGCAGCTCAGACGAGGCACCAAGCAGTGTGGGCGGGGAGCGTTTCCACAGACGCGGAAGGAGATTTTCACAACAAAGTTCTAAAGTTTAGTGATATATCAGATCGTAGGTGGGTTTATTTTGTACCCTTTGCGTTCATATTTCACTGTTTGTTGCATTTTTGTTGCGTTTCACTTGATTGTAAAATATGTCGATCGACAGGGGGTGTGACGTTCATATTTTTTCAATATTCAGTGTTTTATCGTTCATAGAAAAATGTTAAATTCCATTTTGTTTTTTTAAGGCGGTCTGTCATTAACGTTTTTAGCATTCAATCAGACATTATTGTGAGGTTTTGTCTTAGTGTCCCTAAAAATAGATATACCGGCCCCCAGACACATTTTTTTCTCTAAATGTGGCCCCCGAGTCAAAATAATTGCCCAGGCCTGCATTAAATCGTATCCAATTGTGTTTACAAGCCGCAAAGTATGTGAAAATACCTTCCTAACATCACAAAATGCCACAAATTCAGTCCATTTCCGTAGATTTTACATCACTGTAGTTACGCTTCTGCACTCTGACCATATTATTAGTTTGACCATATTATTAGAGCAGTCATACTGGAAATACGCCAACATTTGAAAGAGATGTGCTGTTTATCATTAACAATCCTTATGTAAGACATGAACACATGTTTTTTCTTTCTTTTATGCATTTTAAGTAGTAAATAAATCAATACATATCAAGTCCGCTAACAATAGAGTCAATGGAGGCTCTCTATTACGCCCGCATACCCTCTAAATCAGTGTTTTTCAACCACTGTGCCGCGGCACACAGTCTGGTGTGCCATGGGAGATTATATAAATTCACCTATTTGGGTTAAAAATATTTTTTGCCAACCAGTAATTATAGTCTGCAAATAATGTGTTGTTGTTGAATGTCGGTGCTGTCTAGAGCTTGGCAGAGTAACTGTGTAATACTCTTCCATATCAGTAGGTGGCGTTGTACAGTAATCAATCGTTTTATTTAGTTTGTAGTTTGTATTTCTTGTTTAGCACTTAAAAATACTGCGTTATGATGCTTAGTGTTTCTCTAAAGCTGTTTAGCAGAGCTTCTAAAACTTGTAGCTCATCCTCCTTATATTTAAGATCAACAATATACGTTTCTGGATCATCATTTTTCTAAAAGTAATCGTCGTTGGTTGTCACGAAGTCGGCTTGATTGGCATTGTTGTTGATGGGAAAGGGATCTGTGGTTCCTCCTCTACATCACGCGATCACGTGACTGGCAAGCTCATTATCTCTCAAAACGGCTCGGGAATCTCTGACATTGATACCATTTTAATCATATCTATTTACTCGCAAACTTTGGAAGTCTTTTGGTGTAATGAATCAGATTTATATGATAATATCTTCATTATAGAGGCAAACAATGAGCGTGTTTGACATGTTTAAAAACAACAAACGCTAATCCCACAGATTCCATTAGCAAGCAAACAGAAAACGTCTCAGTTTCATTATGTTTTTTATTGGTTCTTAATGTGCAAATTATGTATCCATTCAACTCTGCGGGTGTGGCGTAATGCTCACCAGGAGCAGGCGACCGTGAATGTACGATACGTTCGATGAGGACGGAGCCATCAGTAAATAATGGCGGTGGGAGTACGCGGTTGCGAAGATGTGAGTGGAGTGACTCCCGGCAGAGCGAGGCGCTAATAGGCGGGCGAGTCGTTACGAGGCGGCGGTGCAAAATGTATCCTCAAAACAAACGACGTGCAAGTTGCACATGGAAATATGTGCCATCAAACACATGAATGATGTTTCACTCGGGGGTTCATTTGTTTTCATGCAAGCATGTCTCCCATGATGAGCGAGTGGTGTAACGTAATTACGGTTTACCATGAATTGATTAACGTGGACCCCGACTTAAACAAGTTGAAAAACTTATTGGGGTGTTACCATTTAGTGGTCAATTGTACGGAATATGTACTGTACTGTGCAATCTACTAATAAAAGTCTGAATCAATCAATCAAAAACGGTTTAGTTTTAAAATCGTGGTTCCGTTCAGTCAGGGAACAAAATGCAAAACAAACTTTTCTGGCCCCTCACTCATAGTGGTCCAAAAAGTTCTATACCGAAAATCAGTTCAGGAATTCATGTACCCTCACACCACAATAATAACAATATCACTCATATTTGGTAAATTTTCAGGTCATGACATGTAAATGGAGTATTTCTGGAATGTTTTTAGAGAGTATAATGAGCGCAATAGAGGACCCTCCATTTGTTGACTCAATTGTTAGCTATTTATTTACGATTTAGAATTCATAAATAAGCCAAGCACTTACAGTACAGGCCAAAAGTTTGGACACACCTTCTCATTCAATGCATTTTCTTTATTTTCATGACTATTTACATTGTAGAACCTTTATTTAACCAGATAAGAAAACCCATTGAGATCAAGATCTCTTTCACAAGGGTGACCTGGCCAAGAGGTCAACAGCACATGTCACAGAGCAGTTTCAAAATAAATACATTAAGACATACATTTTAAAATACATAAGAGAACCATAAAACAACAGAGATTTACATCTTTAAAAACACAGGCACTGTGCAAACGTCTCTCGCTGTTTGTCCCTCAGGACAGAACGGAAGGCTCCAAATGGAAGTAGTTCTGTAAGTTTCAGTTTCGTCTGCAATTCATTCCATGCCATAGGGGCAGCAATGCCAAAAGCTCTTTTGCCAAATTCAGTCCGTACATGAGGAACAGTTAAAACATACAAATTGTTAGAACGTAATGCGTAAGAGCTGCTTTTTCTTTGTAACAGAGTACACAAGTATGGAGGTATTAAACCTAAAAGAGCCTTATAAATTAAAGTCAGCCAATGTGTGTATCTGCGTGCACTCAATGAAGATAAGTCTGACTTCATATACAGTTGACAATGGTGGGTGAGACTACGACAGCCAGTAACAAATCTTAGAGCTGAATGAAAAACAGTGTCCAAGGACTGGAGGCATTTAGATGAAGCACTAAAATAAAGCACGTCTCCATAATCAATTACAGGCAAGATAGTTGCTGTCACCAATTTCTTTCTGACTTTAAGAGAGAAGCAGTTTTTATTTCTAAAAAAGAAACCAAGCTTTACCCTAAGCTTAGAGACCAAGTTGTTAATATGGGCTTTAAATGAAAGCTCCTGATCAAGAGTAAAACCCAAGTACTTGTAATTTAAGACCTGCTCTATAGGGTTTCCATTTGATGTTACAATATTTGGAATATTTTCCAGTAGCACCCTTGAATGAGAGAAAACCATTACCTTGCTTTTATCTGTATTTAAAACCAATTTAAGATCAAATAAGCGAGCCTGGATGACATCAAAAGCAGCTTGTAAAAACTCAAAAGCCTGAGTGATGGAGGTTGAACAGCAATAAATAATGGTGTCGTCTGCATAAAAATGGTACATTGCATTTGACAAATTATTACAAAGATTATTTATGTAGATAGAAAATAAAATGGGCCCCAGCACTGAGCCTTGTGGAACGCCCTTGGTAATGTCCAGTAATGAAGAGGTGGTCCCAGCCACCTGTACACATTGTGTTCTGCTGGAGAGATAGTCTGTGAACCAAGCAGCTGCATTTTTAGATAATCCAACGTGATGAAGGGCTTGAATTAACAGACTGTGGTCTACTGTAGTGTGGTCTATTGTAGATTGTCACTGAAAAGCATCAAAACTATGAATGAACACATAAGTTGCGACTACTGTTTGTACATTGTTGTTACATCAATGATGTCGTTCACAACAACACAAGCAGATGAGATGTGTTGTGAGTTTATGGAATGTTCTTGCTAGCTTTAGCTTCGCAGTTTAGTCGCTGTTTCAAATGTCTGTCTCCACATTGTTTAGTTCAGGACGCGGCGGTTAAGTGTGTCGGGATAAATGAGCGCTACAGGACCCAAACAAATGTGTTCCTTCTCACATTTCACTTACATTTATGTCAATTTCCCTGATATTATTTTGCAATTATCAGCGAATTTCGTTATACTGGCCAATTATATGACTCCGTCCTCAGTTACGTCAAAGCGGAAATCATACGACTTACAGTATTTTCTTTGAGTTTAGTGTACAGTACAGGCAAAAAGTTTGGACACACCTTCTCCTCATTCAATGCGTTTTATTTATTTTCATGACTATTTACATTGTAGATTGTCACTGAAGGCATCAAAACTATGAATGAACACATGTGGAGTTATGTACTTAACAAAAAAAAAAAGGTGAAATAACTGAAACCATGTTTTAGATTCTAGTTTCTTCAAAATAGCCACCCTTTGCTCTGATTACCGTATTTTTCGGACTATAAGTCGCATTTTTTTTTCATAGTTTGGCCGGGGGTGCGACTTATACTCAGGAGCGACTTATGTGTGAAATTATTAACACATTACCGTAAAATATCAAGTAATATTATTTAGCTCATTCACGTAAGAGACTAGACGTATAAGATTTCATGGGATTTAGCGATTAGGAGTGACAGATTGTTTGGTAAACGTATAGCATGTTCTATATGTTATAGTTATTTGAATGACTCTTACCATAATATGTTACGTTAACATACCAGGCACGTTCTCAGTTGGTTATTTATGCCTCATATAACGTACACTTATTCAGCCTGTTGTTCACTATTCTTTATTTATTTTAAATTGCCTTTCAAATGTCTATTCTTGGTGTTGGGTTTTATCAAATAAATTTCCCCAAAAAATGCGACTTATACTCAAGTGTGACTTATATATGTTTTTTTCCCTTCTTTATTATGCATTTTCGGCCGGTGCGACTTATACTCCGGAGCGACTTATAGTCCGAAAAATACGGTACTTTTCCGCACACTCTTGGCATTCTCTCTATGAGCATCAAGAGGTAGTCACCTGAAATGGCTTTCACTTAACATGTGTGCTTGAAGCTCATGGAGAGAATGCCAAGAGTGTGCAAAGCAGTAATCAGAGCAAAGGGTGGCTATTTTGAAGAAACTAGAATATAAAACATGTTTTCAGTTAGTTCACCTTTTTTTGTTAAGTACATAACTCCACATGTGTTCATTCATAGTTGTGATGCCTTCAGTGACAATCTACAATGTAAATAGTCATGAAAATAAAGAAAAACGCATTGAATGAGGAGAAGGTGTGTCCAAACTGTTGGCCTATACTGTATGTTCTTATCTTACATAACCATTGTGGATGATAAACAGCACATCTCTTTCCAATTGTTGCATATTTCCAGTATGACTGCTCTAATAATATGGTCAAACTAATAATATGGTCAGAGTGCAGAAGTGTTACTACAGTGGCGTAGAATCCACGGAAACTACCGAAGGTGTTCGGAGCAGAACATTCAAAACGCCTGACTGAAATTGTGGCATTTGGAGATGTTTAGACGGTATTTTCACGTACTTTGCGGATTGTAAATACAATTGGATATGATTTAATGGATACAAAAAGGCGTATAAAGTCAACTTGTTTTTTCCACTCAACTGGTACATTAACATGTTGTTGTTTTTTTAAAGTCTATGCTGAGTTTTGCACGTGAGTTCACAATATTTCGTCAAATATTCAACCCAGTCAAGTTGTTATTTGAAAAGTATTAGCATGTCTAATAAGATTTTGATTTTTTCCCCCCACCAAAGAAGTAATTGCTAAGCTTCCTCGGCAGCAGGATTTTTTAAGTGGGACGTACAGTAATAATGCACTAATGGAAAAATGATGATTGGAAGTGTAAAACTTTAATATCTATAGAGACTTCAAACCTCAGTGCTGCAGCAGGCATGACATGGCACTGAATTTAGATAAACATGAATCTTAATGAAATGAGACGGGCACACTTGTGTGTGTGTGTGTGTGTGTGTGTGTGTGTGTGTGTGTGTGTATGCTATATTAATCAACTCTCGCTCATCTATTATGCATTGGCTCCCAACTTGACTTATCACGAGCAATTTGCTCGCCTGCACGGCCGCACGCTGAAAGTACGACGTCTGGGGCGACTGCGCTCGGTCAACATATCGCAACGTTTCTATTTTTTCAAATGAAAAGAGCAGATGCATTATGAGTTATTATGAAGGGTGTCATCTGGGTTGGGTGTTTTTTTTTTGACATTACAGCGTTTTTTCACTTAAAGGGTTTAACGTGGTGGGTGGAATGCACAAATGGTGGATGCTCTACCTTTAATAGTCAGTCCACCTTAAATGTGCTAAGGTGGAGAAACTACTTTGTTTACATTATTGTAATTTTAATCTATACTTGTTAATCAGCTTAATGTACGAACAAAGTAAACCATTTTCCAAACTGAATATAACATTAGCAAGCACCCTCTTGGAATTGATTTGTTTATTCCTTAAAAAACAACAGCTAGTTGACAACGTTAACTCCGACTTATTATGTCATTAATGTCACGGCCCGGGTGCACCTCAGTGCGCATTCATCTGTGCGCTGAGCTGGGCGCACCTGCGCGCGCCACTGCGGCTGCAGCAGGCAGCTGCAATCAATCTGCAATCTGCACACAAGTCGCAGATGAGTTCCCTGGGCTTCTTAAGCCAGTGCAGACCTGCGTTCCGGGCCAGAACGTAGCGACCTGTTCAGTACAGTTAGCCGACTCATCTAGCTCTATGCACCCTCTCTCTCTCTCTCTGTGTTTTCTCGCCCGCCGTGTTCATTTGTCTCGTGTCCTCCTTGTCGCCTTCGTTTGCGTGTCACAAGATGTATGTCTCGTCTCCCCGTATTCCCTCTGGTTCCCTGGCTGCCTCTTGGATCTCGACCTCCCGCCTGGATACGGACTTTTGACGCCTTGCTATTGCCCCTGACTTCCTGTCTGTCTTTGAACCTTTTGAGCCTGCCTTGTCCTTCTTGGACTTCCACCTCTCGCTCAACACTCCTGGTAACACCCCTCAGTTAATCGCTACACATAGTCACACCACACACATTTTGGATTAGTTTACACACTTCATGTCTTATTATATATATATATGAATAAATATAGAGCTAAACAACATCCCTGCATTCTGTGCCGTCTTCTTCCCCTGTACCGTAACACCTAATATGCAAAAAACTACCGTATTTTTCGGACTATAAGTCGCAGGTTTTTTTTCATAGTTTGGCCGGGGGTGCGACTTATACTCAGGAGCAATTTATGCGTGAAATTATTTACACATTAGCGTAAAATATCAAATAATATCATTTAGCTCATTCACGTAAGAGACTAGACGTATAAGATTTCATGGGATTTAGCGATTAGGAGTGACAGATTGTTTGGTAAACGTATAGCATGTTCTATATGTTATAGTTATTTGAATGACTCTTACCATAATATGTTACGTTAACATACCAGGCACGTTCTCAGTTGGTTATTTAGGCCTCATATATCGTACACTTATTCAGCCTGTTGTTCACTATTCTTTATTTATTTTAAATTGCCTTTCAAATGTCTATTCTTGGTGTTGGGTTTTATCAAATACATTTCCCCAAAAAATGCGACTTATACTCCAGTGCGACTTGTATGTTTTTTTCCTTCATTATGCATTTTCGGCAGGCGCGACTTATACTCCGAAAAATACGGTATTTATAGCGGCACCGTAATCACAAGCTTGTGTGCCAATGTTGACATCATTGACTGATAAGCTGCTTCCTCGTTCTCTTGCTGGTCAAACTTCATCGTAGATCATAAATCATGCCTCTCACCTGGATAGTAGAACGTTGAGGATGTATTCCGTCAAGTTAGTACACTTTGACAGCCAATTTAGACCAAACACAAATACATTTACTCAAAAAGTGCTCCAATGTAACTTAAATAAGGCTCCCCTTTTCAAAAAATGCACTAGCTTGATGCTAATATACATTGGCTTTGCCACTGACATGCTACTGATTAGCACAAGCAATTTCAACACCTTCAAATTTGCTAATCAAAACTGCTCTTGCAATCAAACAGCTGCTGCGCAATAAGGAAAATACTTAGAGTATCAACACTTTCTGGGGTGCAACTAAAACCAAAACAACACACTATAAACTATGCACTACTGCCATTTAACGCCCTGGACTTGCAACTATAATTGCATAACTCCATACTCAGAAATGTTATAAGAAAACAAGATATACCAACTGGACAGCAGTTATCATAATCAGCTATTTTTTTAAATGCAGCAATAAAAAAATGATTTTATTATCAAAACCCTGCTCAGTGGCCTTGTGGTTAGAGTGGAAGGTTGTCAGTTCGAACCCTGGCCGAGTCATACCAAAGACTATAAAAATGGGACCCATTACCTCCCTGCTTGGCACTCAGCATCAAGGGTTGGTTTTGGGAATTAAATCACCAAATGATTCCCGAGCGCGGCCACCGCTGCTGCTCACTGCTCCCCTCACCTCCCAGGGGGTGAACATGGGGATGGGTCAAATGCAGAGGACACATTTCACCACACCTAGTGGGACTTTAAATTAACTTTTTACTTTAAAACCAATGAATATTTATTAACACACACAAGGCCCTCCCTTTCCTTTAGCGTCCTCACGCTCATCCCATGACCAGTCAGGACACATTCATGGCCTCACAGACGGTCAGAAATGACAATAACAGCAAGGACAAAGCAATAAGGAGGCCTTGCCGAGTCCTACACAAGCAGATGATTAAAAAAAACAAAAACGGCCAGGTGTTAATTAAAAACCCTGCAGGAGGTCATCTCACTTCTACCTCTAACCCGACGTGTCTTGACTGTTTTCAGAAAGCCCGAAGCAAACGCACACAGAGAGGATTAGACCCGGAGAGCGTTGCGTCAGATGGCGAACACGACAAGAATTTTACATTCGGGGCTTGAATAATGCGGCTAATCCAAAAAGGGTGCAGCGGCGTGTCGCTTGGGGACATTAGAACAGCTGTGCGACATAATGGATCCCACGTGTGATGCTGGGAATACTGGACGTCCATGAAGGCAGCATGGACGGATTACATTCATGCCTTGGACCCTCACAATATTTAAACCCCCAAAACAGGAATTCTAGTCGACAGTTCGCTTACACAACCGTTTGTTGGGGCAAAAAAGTGAGATTCTGGGAAGAAAAGAACTTCCACAGATTGCCTCTCCCTCTCCCCGGGGGGCCGACAGTAAGTATGACGTTGTGAGGGCCTGATTAATTTCTTCCTGGCTGCTGTCAGCAATAATGTCCTCCATTGTCCCACAGAGGCTATGAAGGAGAAAAACATCCATATAGCTTTTAAAGGGGAACTGCACTTTTTTTGGAATGTTGCCTATCGTCCACAATCATTATGAGAGACAAGAACACACATGCCTTTTTTTGTAATTTTTTTAGGCATTTTTAAAGATGATAAAAAACGTTTGGAAGATGCAGCTAAAGGGAGTCAGCGTTGGAGCCTTCAAAATATACACACTGCAAGTATATAAATAATGTAGTAACAGACACCTTCATAACAATATGTAATATGTTTTATATACACACTGCAAGTATATATATAATGTAGTAACAGACACCTTCATAAAAATATGTAATATGTTGTATATACACACTACAAGTATATATAAAGTAGTAACAGACACCTTCATAACAATATGTAATATGGTTTATATACACACTAAAAGTATACATATATATATATATATATATATATATATATATATATATATATATATATATATATATATATATATATATCATGTAGTAACAGACACCTTCATAATAATATGTAATATGTACAATATACACACTGCACGTATATATATAATGTAGTAATAGACACCTTCATAACAATATGTAATATGTTTTATATACACACTGCAAGTATATATATACAATGTAGTAACAGACACCTTCATAACAATATGTAATATGTACAATATTTACCCTATTTTGGTCATTAACATAACGTCTGTCCTTCTTTCCATTTCTTTCCGTTTCCATAACACTTCCGACATCTGGCAACAAATGTGTGTTCGTACTTCCAGAAACAAACGCGAGTGTGTGTTCTAATCGTGGCAGACTTGGTAACAGACAAGAAATACAACTATTTTTGGAAAAATGAGGATTCACAACATTTTCTTTTTGAAGCTGAATATACTGAAGATGAACTACTGCTTCTAGAAGCGAGCACGAAGGAAGGGTGAGACGTTGGTGCAGACGGAAGCTGAGAGAGGGGGATGAAAGCGATTTGAGGCTATAAATATGGAACTTGGAGCCAAGTTATTTTGACATAAATGGAGTGCTTACCCAAAATCAACAGGAAAGTCCCCGGCCAGCTGGACCAGTCGAATAATTGTCCATCAAGTGAGTCACTTTACTATTGATCATGATACACGCAGCACATCGTGTGTTATTACAACTACAGTACATACACTGTCTGGCTAGCTGTGTACAAACAAAACATGAAATAATACTTTACTGTAATATGATTGTTCATGTTTTTCAGTCAGTACAGATTTGTTTGTGCATTACAAACTCAAATTTTTGTTACGCAGAAGTTTCCAAGTTAATTCTATCGCACGTGTGGTTAATGCACGCAGGCTACATTAAGTTACGATCAATCAGTGGAAAGTATGCGCATCAGACAAAAATAATAATTGGATTGACTACGGACATCCACTGTAATATTGTCAACATAACACACAACACAACAGAGTTCTTCGGGGGGTTGCATTTATGTTTGCAACTAGTCCAACGCATTTGACATAATGTGGAAGAACATCAAAAAAACGTAGCTTTCCAAGGACGTCAAACACGACCCGGCAGCCTCTGGCTAAATTGGGTTTTGACACTTTTTATATTCATGGGAAACCATTGTAATACTTTTTTAATCAACATTTTAATCTAATTTGATGCATTGGTTCGGACTAAAATAAATTCATGGGGAATAAATTGTTCAATAATTAATTGTTTTCAAGTGCAAATTAAAAAATGTGACAAAAATAAATAAATTCACATGTTTTTCTGGCACCTGTTTGGAATTAATGACCCCTGCATCTGTGCATGAATCCAAGGAATGTGCAAAGGTGATTGCACATTCATTTAATCGAAACAAAGACTAAATTATGCGACATTTGAGTTTGTTGCCTATTATTTGACATACACGTCTCAACACTCCTAATTATTAAACATTCAAATGTATTATTTACTAGGTTATGTTTGTATGAGAAGAGGTCAAAAATCAAGTGTTTAAGGGCTGTATAAATTAACATTAATTGATTTATAGAAGTGCCGCAAGGCATGCAGGCGGAACTTTAGTTTTTCCAGCATAAAAAAAAAAAAATCATAACCCAATTTGATGGTATATACCGTATTTTTCGGACTACAAGTCGCAGTTTTTTTCATAGTTTGGCCGGGGGTGTGACTTATACTCAGGAGCGACTTATGTGTGAAATTATTAACACATTAGCGTAAAATATCAAATAATATTATTTAGCTCATTCACGTAAGGGACTAGACGTATAAGATTTCATGGGATTTAGCGATTAGGAGTGACAGATTGTTTGGTAAACGTATAGCATGTTCTATATGTTATAGTTATTTGAATGCCTCTTACCATAATATGTTACGTTAACATACCAGGCACGTTCTCAGTTGGTTATTTATGCCTTATATAACATACACTTATTCAGCCTGTTGTTCACTATTCTTTGTTTATTTTAAATTGCCTTTCAAATGTCTATTCTTGGTGTTGGGTTTTATCAAATAAATTTCCCCCAAAAATGCGACTTATACTCCAGTGTGACTTATATATGTTTTTTTCCCTTCTTTATTATGCATTTTTGGCCGGTACGACTTCTACTTCGAAAAATACGGTAGTGTGAAATGTGTATATGAAAAAAAATAAAAAAATAGAATTGATTAATTTATTGTAATGATTGTACTCATGTGAAAGATTATTATAAGTACATTTGCGCATGTTGGATTCCTACGCATGCACATATGCAGGAGGTGCATGAAGCACTTCTTGCCAAATAATTGTATTTAAAAATTATTACAAAAACAAGAAAAAACACTGGGAGGGTAATTTATTGTTTGTGTTATGGCGCCATCTTTTGGACGAGTTTGCTCACTACAGTGATTTGTTTTGTTTTTTTCAACCTAAGTGTCGTTCAGTCTTCTAACCGTCCATAGCGTTCTACTCGTATAAATTCTTCATTCATCACTCCAAGCAACGTTTGTAGGTTTTATAGTATAACTAAAACTGTTTATACTTACTAAACCGACCCTTGTGTGATGTCTGTAGTGTCATTAGCATGAGCTAAGGTGCTAACACGTTTACGAGTGTCTGTGTTAGCTCTATTGACTTACAACGGCATTCTTTGTGTATTGTTTCAGTTTCACAAGTTCCTTAGTAAACTCACCAAGACATCACTGTGGAGTTATTGATGCTGTTTGGCTGATTGGACAGCTAGCCGGGAGTGGACCACTCCTTTTGAGTCTGTTCAGCTGATTAGAGAGCTAGCTTCTGCAGCTAGTGGGTCCATGACGATGACTTCTGTTATGTCTGTTCAGCGGTTTTACTGCAGTGTTACAATGTTTGGAAACTTTAAAGGGATGTAAATAGAGAAGTACAGTATCTTTCTGTGTAAATAACTCATTTTGCAATGTATATATATCTATTACAGTCCGGTGCGGCTAATATATAGAAACATTGTTTTCCCTAAAATTCAGTGGGTGCGGCTAATACAACGTTGCGCTCTATAGTCCGGGAAATACAGTGCTCATTTTGTCGTCAAATGATTTTCCCTTAGGTCTTTTCTTTGAAACAGTTACCACTTATGAAACACTTTTTCATCCGTCCTGCGGTTCTACATTTGCTGCGGTCGCCGCTATTAACCCTCGCCTTGGCTTAGCAGCACAGGCAGCTTGGTACTGCTTCATTACATCTTCACGTTGAACTCACTAAGACGTCACTGTGGAGTTATTGAGTCTGTTTGGCTGATTGGACAGCTAGCCGGGAGTGGACCACTCCTTTTGAGTCTGTTCAGCTGATTGGAGAGCTAGCTTCTGCAGCTAGTGGGTCCATGACGGCATACTTGCCAACCCTCCCGTTTTTAGCGGGAGAATCCCGATATTCAGCGCCTCTCCCGACAACCTCCCGGCAGAGATTTTCTCCCCACAAACTCCCGGTATTCAGCCCCCTCCAGCTCAATGCGGACCTGAGACTGAGTGGGGACCGCCTGTTCTCACGTCCGCTTTCCCACAAAATAAACAGCTTGCCTGCCCAAAGACGTCATAACATCTAGGGCTTTTATAGAGTGCACAACTGCGCACACAACAAGGAGACGAAGCAGAAGAACAAGGAAATTACAGACATGGCGGCCGAAATGATATACTCATCATGAACGGAGAAGTTAAACAGGACAATACTGCCATCTAATGGATAGCCACTGGAACACTGAAATTCAAGTATTTTTTTTTTCCTATGTAAATAAAATAAAATAAAAAACATATATATATAGCTAGAATTCACTGAAAGTCAAGTATTTCATACACACACACACACACACACACACACACACACACACACACACACACACACACACACACACACACACACACACACACACACACACACACACACACACACACACACACACACACACATACATACATACATACATACATATATATATATATATATATATATATATATATATATATATATATATATATATATATATATATATATATATATATATGAAATATATATGAAATACTCGAGTTGGTGAATTCTAGCTGTAAATAACCACGCCCCCCGCCCCCAAACACTCACGCCCCACCCCAGACCAAGCCCCCCCCCCCCACCTCCCGATATTGGAGGTCTCAAGGTTGGCAAGTATGCATGACGGTGACTTCTGTTTTGTCTATTCAGCGGTTTTACTGCAGTGTTACAGACAATTTTTGGAAACAGTTAAGGTATGTAAATAGAGAAGTTGCTGCTGTTGCCCTGAAAATGAAAATGTTTTTTTTTTTTTATATAAAATACTGTCTGTTCTTTTAATTTTTTTTATCTTTGTTTGTTTAATATTCATTGTAAAGTTCAGCTGTTTTTTCAGTGGGGCCTTGGCTCCACTGCAAGCATGAATAAATAAAGTCAAGTCAAGTCAAGTACAGTATATTTCTGTGTAAATAACTAATTTTGCAATGTATATATCTGAAAAATAATTTTCCCAAAAATTTGGTGGGTGCGGCTAATATACCGTTGCGCTCTATAGTCCGGGAAATACGGTACTCATTTTGTCATCAAATTATTTTCCCCCAAGGTCTTTTCTTTGAAACTGTTCCCACTTATCAAACACTTTTTCATCCGTCCTGCGGTTCGACACTTGCTGCGGTCGCCGCTATTAACCCTCGTCTTGGTTTAGCGGCACAGGCAGCTTGGTACTGCTTCATTACATCTTCACATTAGAGAATTTTAAGATGATTTAATAGATGTGTTGCGTTAAATCCCAAAGTAGGGGAGGGGAGAGGCGGCAACACAGTCCGCGAGAGAGCGACCAACGACAAACACAAAGATAAGGCTTTGTTATAATTGGCTCATTTTATCAGTTAATTTTTCGTTGTCGGTACTATCGATGTGACGTCATAATTGCCATTATAGGGCGATATTACCGTGCATCCCTCTAAAATGCCCCAAAATAACCAGTCATATTGTGTCTTGAAGGGTATTTACTAGCTACACGCTAATGCTACTGTCTGACTTTGTAGAAAAAGTGAATTAATCTTTGACGGTCACAGCTGGAAAAGTTCCAGGGCAAATCTTTTAGTAATCAATTAGCGTGTGGCAGAAACAACACATTAGTCCAGCCTTCAGTCATTTAAAGCCGAGGCAAGAAACAGCCATCAAAGTGTTCACGGCGCGTAATTAATTTAATGGAGTACAATTACAGTACTGGCACAAAGGCCTGCACAATTCAAAGAGGTCCCTCGAGTCCCACAAGTGGGACTTGGACCAAAAATGTCTGGAGAAATAGGAAACTGAAGTCAAAACTTTGGACCGGAAATATTCTGCTTGTGTTGCGCTTTGTTCACGGCACTTATTCCAAAAGACTGCAAGTCATGATTTACACAACCTCACATGTTGTAAATTGTTAGAAATTATGGCGCGGATCACATCTGCATTACACAATTTGTCACTCCTCGTGCTAAGTGGGTGAGTGTTTTATTGTTTTTATGCCTAACATTCAAAAGTTAAGTGACTTTTTCCCAGCTAAAAACGTTATAATGTGCCACATATTGTTTCCATTAGCTGCTATGTTCCTCCGTATGATGCAAACAGTAAGAAGACAAGTCTGCTCTTTCAGGCTGAAAACAAGAACAAGTTGTTTTCATTAATGCAGAGCTGAGGGAAAATTTGCTCAGAAATTGCTTTAGCAGTTTTCGAGTCATAGAGGAAAGAGACTTTAGGCTAGGTTTGATTGTAGGAAAACATCTGGTAAATCAAGTCCAGACTAAAATGATTTGAAGACGGTCCAGAGAAACCAGAAAGCCAGGAACAGTCCAAAGGAAGAATCGCCCTGAAGAATAATTTGGTATGAGTAGACAAGGTCTTTCAGGAGTGAAGTGTGTACTGCCTGACAAGTATCCAATGCTAATTGGAACTTTCACCCCGGATACCTCGACACTCCTCATACCTACCTCATCATTAC
>NC_084758.1:24373436-24380936 GCF_033978785.1 Entelurus aequoreus
AAGAGAAAAGCTCTTTGCAAATGTGGTTACAATGCTAAAAAATGAAAAGTTAAAGCTAAAAAAATAAATACACTTTATTGAGTTAACATTATTTCTTTATAGGGGGAAAAATGTTATGAGCTAGAGAATACAACAACTACACTACCCAGCATGCAACGGGAGTTACGAGCATGCGCGGTAGCCCCGAAAAGTGTTGTATGTTGCCACGCTGTGAAAGTAAACGTCAAGAACTCAGCCAACACGCCTCGTCTGCATTATTTATAATTAGACAGACAACACATCTACAGTGTAATTTTGTTTTGTTTACAAGGAAAGAAAAACAAAAGTTAAAAAAGGGAAATGTCATATATGTATGTGCTGCGGTTGTTTTAAGAACGTTGCGACAGCTGCCGTAAAGGAGGTGCGTTGCTAGCCTGGTTGCTATGTTTCCGGTTGGTCGTAAAAGTGTTGGTCATGTGTTTTACCCTGCTCAAATCTGTCAGTAAAGTTATTCGATGGATTATAGCTTTTGTTTTGAACTTTATTACACCTCGGAGCGCTTTTTCCCGTTCATTGTTTTCCTGCTTTCCCTATCTGCGCCTAATGACTGAGCTACGTGACGTCATTTATTGTGATGTACCACGGAGCATTTCTGGTCAGGACGGGATTCGAATAAAGAATCAACTCTTTTCCTTTACTATAGTGGTCTCGATAATGGGTACCGGTTCTCAAAAAGGGATTCGAGTCTGAGGACTCGGTTCTTTTCTTATCAAACAACCGGGAAAACCGGTTTCGAGTATCATCCCTATGTATCATCCAAAACTAATGTAAAGTATCAAACAACAGAAGAATAAGTGATTATTACATTTTAACAGAAGTCTACATAGAACATGTTTTAAATGAGAAAGTAAGCAGATATTAACATTAAATGAAGAAATAGATTAATAATTCATTTTCTACAACTTGTCCTTCATAATGTTGACAAAATAATAGAATGATAAATGACACAATATGTTACTGCATATGTCAGCAGCTAAATTAGGAGTCTTTGTTTGTTTACTTACTACTAAAAGACAAGTTGTTTAGTATGTGCAATAAGAAACATATGTTTAATGTACCCTAAGATTTTTCATTAAAATAAAGCCAATAATGACATTTTTTGTGGTCCCCTTTATTTACAAAAGTATTTTAATATTATTATTTTATAAATATTGGTATCGGGACAACACTAATCCGTAGACAACCACAGCATATCCTACCGGGCATCTCGTGGGGTTTCTCAGGCATTGCAAGCAGGAGGGTATCCAAACAATAAATTAAAGGGTCGTCACTTCGCAAAGAGTGAAGGCCTTTTACACCGTGTGTAAGAAGTCAACGATTGTAATGATTTAAAGTGCATGAGAATGTGGGAAAACTTTTTTTTTGACCACCAACACAGCAGCAACAGAAGCAATGTTGTACTCGCGGTAAGCAGCAAACTTTAAATTAAATTGATATAAAAGAACAGTACGGCAAGTTGAAGGATGGGCACCGAATTCAGTACTTTTACAGGTATTGACAGAAGCCTGTTGGCACTACCGGGTACTGATTCACGTAAGATCAAACCGTGCCATATTTCGACACGTCTGTTGGACATGACGCCAAATTTGGGGTCACTAAAACACTTGGCGGGGAAACAAGCAGTCAAGCACTCAGAGCGCACTCAGTCCGACTGCCAAAAGGTACTGCTGCAGTTTTCCGTGACAACAAAGCCAGACGCTCAGCTTTTCAAAAAGCACTAGCTCGATGCTAATTTACATGGGATTTGCCATGGACATTCTACTAATTAGCGTAGAAATTTTGGCATGGTTGTTTGTTTGTTTAGCTTAAAACACATCGATAAAAATTAACATGGACAGTTTTAAAATGGTCTTTTTTGGATAAGAGAAAATGTATCACAATTGTAAGACTTCCAGAATATTTTCAGAATTCATTAAGTTTTTTTTTGCTAACAATAAGTCTATAATAATGAATGTTAAGATTTTAAAATATTTTGGTTTTTTTACTAAGAGAACAGGTATACAAATTGTTGGGAAACCAGAATACTTTCAGAATTCATTGGGTTTTTTTCTTAAAAAAATGTTATAATTCCAAAATATTGTGTATTTTTCTCCCTTTAAAAATGTCAGGATTTCAGACTATTTTTATGTATTTTGTTTTCCTCTTGCTTAGAAAAAACTATACAAATTTAATATCAGGATTTCAAAATATGTTCAGACTTTATCGTGGGTTGCTTTTAAATTGCAAAAAAGTGAATTTGAAAAAGTAAAATGTATAAAATGTTTTAGGATTTCACAATCTTTTCGCAGTTCATTAACTTTTTCTTTCTTGCTGAAATAAATATATAAAAATGAATGTTAGAATTCCAGATCATTTTCTGAACTTGTTGTTTTTTGTTTTGTTCCAGAATAGTTTTTTTTGTTGCTAACAATAAGTCTATAATAATGAATGTTAACATTTCAATATTTGTTTAATAAGAGAACAGGTACAAAAAATGTTGGGAAACCGGAATACTTTCAGAATTGATTGTTTTTTTTTCTTTAAAAAAAAAAAAAAATCCATAAAAATGAATGTTAGAATTCCAAAATATTGTGTATTTTTCTCCCTTTAAAAGTGTCAGTTAATAAAATATTTTTGTGTATTTTGTTTTCCTCTTGCTTAGAAAAAACTATAAAAATCTATATCAGGATTTCAAAATATGTTCAGACTTTATCATGGGTTGCTTTTAAATTGCAAAAAAGTGCATTTGAAAAAGTAAAATGTATAAAATGTATTTTCAGAATTGATAGATTTTTTTTCTTAACCTCTTAAGGCCCAAGCTGTTTGTTTACATGCTTTTTTTATTTCTCTTTGCTATTTGGGCTTATTGGACCCTAATTAGAATAAAAACTAAAAATCATCGTTTGACATGATGTACTTAGTCCATAAGTACACAAATGTGTACTTCATGTGTAGTGACATGCTAATTTGTATTTGTACACTTTTTTTTCTTCCAAATTCCATTGTATGTTATACTCTTCTGACACCACCAGATGGCAGTATAAGTGTCCACATAAGTGGCCATAAGACCCCAATTCAGTAGTGTACACAATTTTGGAAATAAGAGATAAAAGGTGCTGTCCATGCATGTGGCCACTAAGGCCTTTTAAAAAAAAAAAAAAAAAAAAAAAAATATTGTGTATTTTTCTCCCTTTAAAAAAATGTCAGGATACCAGAATATTTTTATGTATTTTGTTTTCCTCTTGCTTAGAAAAAACTATAAAAATATAATATCAGGATTCCAAAATATTTTCAGACTTTGTGGGTTTTTGTTGCTTTTAAATTGTAAAAAAGTGAATATGAAAAAGTCCTGTCTCGTGCCTACGTGGCCGATTAGTCGAGTAATAGTCCTATTTGTTCACTCGGATAAAAAGAGCATGTGTTTATAATTCAGAATGATGTAGACTATTCAAAGCTTTTACTGTGACTACATACAGGTGTATCCCTGTCACATGACATGGTTGGACTCTAAAGAGCACTCATGAGATTTGTAGCAGCAGACGGAGAGTCGCTGCATGAATCACGGTCTGGCGCTTCCTTGGAGTAAAGCTTTCAGGACGGAGGTCAAAGCAGCGTTTCAGGCGGTTCATCGTCTCCCTAATGGCGACGCGCTCGACTGAAGCCATGAGGCGTACCTGCACGGACGGCCGGGCGCTTCTCCACGCACGTCTTCTCGCCTGGATTCACTCGCCGCATGAGCCGAACGGGGCAGGGCTTCGCTTGCAGGGGCATCTTTAATGGATGAGGCGGCGGACTTGAGTCAATGTTTAAAAAGGCGGATCACGTGACTTCAGCCCAGTAGAAGAGCATTATTGGACAAAAACACATCTACATTCAATCAATCAATCAATCAATCAATCAATCAATCAATGTTTATTTATATAGCCCTAAATCACAAGTGTCATTCTCATAATTAATCTAATATTATTACAATACAGTACAATTTATTCTGCGACGTGCTCGGATTTCAAAACAATTTTTACTACTTGACATCATTATTAAACTTTTTAACAAAAATGAGGTATATTATGTTGGAATGTTAATGACGAAAAATTTATATTACCGTATTTTCCAAACTAAGGTTTATTTATACATGTTAAGATGTGCCCTCAATTATTGCATTTGGCCTAATTGTCTTTTCTTTCCTAAACGCCTGTTTTTGATTTTCTTTATTGAAGGCTGACACGCACAGCTGAAATGGTCCGTGGTTGATTGTGCCAATTTGTGTGTACTAATAAAAACAAGTGCGCTCACAGCCCTTTGTGCTCTGTGGTGTGAACGCAGAAACGAAATTCTTGTCTCTCGTGCGTTTTTGACGATTATTATACGGTGCTGTTTAAATGTTGGTTTCTCTATGCAAATCCGCTGAGCTGTTTACAACAATTTATTCTGCGACGCCCTCCTTTAACCTTTGGTTTGCTCGGATTTCAAAACAATTTTGACCATTTCTAATAACATTTGAACAAAAATGAGGTATATTAACACATAAAAATGTTGGAATGTTAATGACGAAAAATGTATATTACCGTATTTTCCAAATTTTAAGCCGCTAATTTATTCCCCATGCTTTGAATGCTGCGGTGCGGCTAATTTACGGCCATAATGTTTTGTGTTCAACAAATAGTTTTCTTAAAACACAGAAAAGACACTGAAAAGGTGTGTCATTGTTTGTGCTACGGTGCCATTTTACGGACGGGTTCGCTCACTGCAGGTGATGCAGATTAAAACATGTACTTCCTGTTTTGCTCCTTGAACCGTAAGTATTCATCCATAGCGTTTCTACTCTTATGGATTTTTCATTCATCACTCCAAGCAACGTTTGTAAGTTTTACAATATAACAAACAATTCTTACTTACTAAACCGTCCCATGAGTGATGTCTATAAGAGTGTTTTCATGCATATTTGTACGTGCTATCATGATGTAATCAAGCGTGCATTACCTAATTTGCTAACAATTTTACAAGTGTGTGTGTTAGTATTATTACCTAACAATTTTGTATTGTTTCAGTTTCAAAAATTCCTCAGTAAATTCACCAAAACGTCACCGTGGCGTTTGGAGAACTAGCTTTCGCAGCTAGTGGGTCCATGACGATGACTTCTGTTTTGTTTGTTCAGCCGTTTTACTGCCGTGTTACAGGCACCATGTAAATAAACTTTATTGCCCAGTGTGGCTAATAAATGTAAACATTTGATGGGTGCTGCTTAAATACCGGTGCGCTCAATAGTGCGGAAAATATGGTAAGTCTCACACAAGTGTAAAAACAAGTAGATAAATGTGACAAAAACCGCACAAAAAACATCCTTTTCTACTAGTACCACATACAAAAACAAACCCACACCGCTTTGAACGGCCGAGATTGTGAGTTGTAAGACAGCTTTTTTCATTACGAAGAAGCATCAGATTTAAAACATTTGGATAAAACTGCAAAGAACAAGTCATGTTTTCCTTCAATGTACAGTAAGTCTGCAGTGAGTAATAATCAGTGATGTTGTTGAAGGAAAAAGCGAAAGTCGTGATGCGTTTTTGAAATAAATGCTTAAAATGATCAAAATACGTAAATATTACATGTTTATTATAAAGGTTACTGCATTACCTGTATACAGTACAGGCCAAACGTTTGGACACACCTTCTCATTTCAATGCGTTTTCTTTATTTTCATGACTATTTACATTGTAGATTGCCACTGAAGGCATCAAAACTATGACACCTGTGAAGTGAAAACCATTTCAAGTGACTACCTCTTGAAGCTCATCGAGAGAATGCCAAGAGTGTGCAAAGCAGTAATAAGAGCAAAGGGTGGCTATTTTGAAGGAACTAGAATATAAAACATGTTTTCAGTTATTTCACCTTTTTTTGTTAAGTACATAACTCCACGTGTTCGTTCATAGTTTTGATGCCTTCAGTGACAATCTACAATGTAAATAGTCATGAAAATAAAGAAAACGCATTAAAATGAGAAGGTGTGTCCAAACGTTTGGCCTGTACTGTACGTACATCATGTTTGGATGTTTCTTTTAAGCGATTTATAGGCAGAATAGAGCGGCTCATAAAGGCTCCATTGTAAGCAGTCTTTTGATTGCATTTATTTACTATTTAAAATGCATAAAAAAAGAAAAACGTGTGTGTTTGTCTTGAATAAGGATTGTGAATGAGAGACAACACTCCAAAAAAGTGCAGTTCCCCTTTAAAGAATGAATGATGAAAGAACACGTATCGTTATCCATTTTTTGGTGGTGGTTTCAAAAGGGAAGCCAAATAAAGGAATAATTCACGGATGTGTTGCCACTTTAGCGACTTTGCCGCTTTATTTATCGAGTAACCTCTTTCTCAGCCTCCTCAGACCACAGGTGCAACATGCCCAGGACAGCCTGCAGTTTGCGTACCAGGCAGGCGTTGGTGTGGAGGATGCTATCCTTGACCTGCTGCACCGAGCCCACTCACACCTGGATAAGGGAAATGGCACTGTGAGGATCCTGTTCCTGGACTTCTCGAGTGCCTTTAATACTATCCAGCCCCGCCTTCTCCAGGACAAGCTGGACAGAATGCTAGTGGACCCCTGCCTGGTTGCCTGGATTTCGGACTACCTCACTGATAGGCCACAGTACGTCAGACTGAAGGACATCACATCTGACACTGTGATCAGCAGCACCGGAGCACCGCAGGGAACGGTGCTGGCCCTTTTTCTCTTCACCCTGTACTGACTTCTGCTACAACTCAGAGCTGTGTCACATCCAGAAGTATGTGGATGACATCGTCGGGTGCATCAGGGACGGCAGAGAGGAGGAGTTTCGGAGGCTGGTGAGGGACTTTGTTGTCTGGTGCCACAGGAACCTCTTGCAGCTCCTCAATCCGTCAAAGACCAAGGAGCTGGTCATTGACTTTGGGAGGTCGAGTCCAAGGTCACAACCCATTGTGATCGAGTGAGTCGAGGTACAGACCGGTTGTCTCATTCAAGTACCTCGGGGTGTGGGTGGACAATAAGCTGGACTGGACTGTTAACATGGACCACTTGTACAGGAAAGGACAGAGCAGGCTGTACTTCCTGAGGAGGCTGCGCTCCTTCAACATCTGTAAAAAACTCTTGTGGATGTACTACCAGTCTGTGGTTGCCAGTGTTCTGTACTACATGGTAGTGTGCTGGAGTGGCAGTATATCTAAGAAGGACAGCTCCAGACTGGAGAAACTGATCAGGCGGGCCGGTTCTACAATCGGAATAAAACTGGACTCACTGGTGACGGTGGTAGAGAAGAGGACTGTGGAAAAACTAGTGAGCATCCTGGATGATGCCAGTCACCCTCTGCATACCGTTGTCAGTAGCCAGAGGAGCCTGTTCAGTGCTAGACTGCTTCATCCCAAGTGCAGGACTAATAGACTAAAAAACTCCTTTGTCCCACACGCCATTAGACTGTACAACTCCTCTCTGGGGCGGGGGAGGGGTAC
>NC_084758.1:24388436-24405936 GCF_033978785.1 Entelurus aequoreus
GTATGGGCATCTACATCAACTATTTGATTTGCCTGAGAAGCTGGACAGGACGGAAAAAAAAAAAAAAAAAAAGCCGAAAAATCTATTTGTGGCGGACGTAATTCTTTCGCCACAAATAAATGAATGTGTGGGAAACACTGTCCAGGTCCCCCACCAAAATGTTTAATTCACGCACGAATCTGAACTCTGTTTCAAAAAAAGGGACTTTTCAATGCTGTTTGACGATTGCAGACATTTTGATACATGCACAAAAACACTCGAAATTAAACCCTCTCAAAGGCATTTTACATTTGTAGTTGAACCCCGCTGAACTCCGCCGTCTCTGATTTGTAATTTATGTTTACACGAGTGCGTGCGCTCCACCAGAGAGGGGGTGGGGGGGCTTTTAACTAAGAACGCCGAGCTCGGGGGTTGCGGTAAAAAAACAAACAAGCTATCAAAGCCCGGCACCTGAACTTTGAAATAATCATCGGATAAACAAAAGTAAGGTAGAAAACAACAACAATTAACTTTAATAGCTTGTAGGTTAAACTTCGGGTCACAAGCTTTGGAAAAACAGTCTCGTTTGACAGCAATAGGAGGAATAATGCAATATTTACTCCCATTCTTTAATAATAAACAGGAAATATAAAATATGACTGACATGTCACATTAATGACCCTGCAAGCTTAGCAGGCATCAAATAATTATTTTAGGCATGTATGTGGCTTTTTCTTTCAATATTTACTCCAAACATGAGACCTCAGGGAATCTCTCAGTTCAAATTTTCAATTAACTTTTACAGGATTTGCTTGCTTGGGTCAAGTACAGCAAAAAATAACACTTAAAAGTACTCAGAGAGCGCAGTCCCTTTTTGGGGTCTCGGGGGGGGTGGGGTGCTGGAGCCTATCTCAGCTGCATTCGGGCGGAAGGCGGGGTGCACCCTGGACAAGTCGCCACCTCATCACAGGGCCGAGAGCGCAGTCCCTCTCTCACAATATTAAAGAACACTCTAAAAAAGTCCTGGATCCAGACTGTAAACCGGATCACCTCCTTATCCCGTTTCCGACATTTCCTGAAAGTTTTATTACAATCTGTCCGTAACTTTTTTCACGTTAGCTGTAGTAGAGTCATACCAAAGACTATAAAAATGGGACCCATTACCTCCCTGCTTGACACTCAGCACCAAGGGGGTTAAATCACCAAAAATGATTCCCGGGCGCGGCCACCGCTGCTGCTCACTGCTCCCCTCACCTCCCAGGGGGTGATCAAGGGTGATGGGTCAAATGCAGAGAATAATTTCGCCACACCTAGTGTGTGTGTGTGTGACAATCATTGGTAAAAAAAATATTGAAAAAAACCAAAAAAAACCCTAAATAAACTCTCTTGGTACCTGTGGGTGGAGGTAGGCCGTTATCATACACGCACTGGGAAGTTGAGCCTTGTAGCGTAAACGTAAGGTCATAAAGGTAGATATTATCCAGATCAAACACTCAATTTCAGCACTTTTTGAGGTTACTAAATAACTAACTAACCTTGCAAGAATCTTTATAATTAATCCTAGGCATATTTTCGGGAGGTATTCTTGGCTTTATATGCTGTTGTGTTTTCGCTTGAAATTATTATTCTTCATTCATCACTCCAAGCAATGTTTTGAACACATTAAAAAATGAGGCATTTTAACACATAAAAATGTTGGAATGTTATTGGCAAAACATTTCTATTACAGTATTTTCCAAATTATAAGCCGCTACTTTATTCCCCATGCTTTGAATGCTGCGGCTTAAAAAAACGGTGTGGCTAATTTACGGCCATAATGTTTTGTGTTCAACAAAAAAAAATTCATAAAATACAGACACTGAAGAGGTGTGTTATTGTTTGTGCTATGGCGCCATCTTTTGGACCGGTCTGCTCAATGCAGGAGCTGCATATTAAACATGTACTTCCTGTTTTGCTCCTTGAACCGGAAGTATTCGTCCATAGCGTTTCTACTAATATGGATTCTTCATTCATCACTCCAAGCAATGTGTGTAAGTTTTACAATATAACTAAAACAATTCATACTTACTAATCCGTCCCATGTGTGATGTCAGTAGTGTTTTAACACATATTTGTACCTGCTATCGTAACGTAATGAAGCTAGCGTTGTTAGCATTAGCTAATATGCTACCGCGTTTCCGAGTGTTAGTATTTTTAACTTACAATGGCATTCTTTTTGTATTGTTTCAGAAGTTCCTCAGTAAATTCACCAAAACGTCACCGTTGAGTTATTGAGTCTGTTCAGCTGATTGGAGAGCTAGCTTCCGCAGCTAGTAAATGGTAAACGTAGCGCTTTTCTTCTACCTTCAAGGTACTCAAAGCGCTTTGACACTATTTCCACATTCACCCATTCACACACACACATTCACGCACTGATGGCGGGGGCTGCCATGCAAAGCGCTAACCACGACCCATCAGGGGCAACGGTGAAGTGTCTTGCTCAAGGACACAACGGACGTGACTAGGTTGGTAAAAGGTAGGGACCGAACCAGGAACCCTCAGGTTGCTGGCACAGCCACTCTCCCAACTGCGCCACGCCGTCCACACGACGATGACTTCTGTTTTGTTTGATCAGCCGTTTTACTGCCTTGTTACCGCCACAGTTTGGAAACAATTAATGTATATAAATACATATTTACAGAATATTTCTGTGTTAATAACTCATTTCACAACGTATATATCTGCGGTTTATAGTCCGGTGCATCTAATATATGGAAAAATATGTTTTTCTTCTCAAATTTAGCGGATGCGGCTTATATACGGGTGCCCTCTAGAGCCAGGAAAATATGGTACTGTCTATTGGCAGGAATAGAAGAATGTATTTGCTTTACTGGAGAATAATTGGACTCAGTCAACTCTGTACCAGTTCATGTAACCATATTAATGATGTCTTAAACACATTTTGTTTTGCCAATAATGACACTCTCCGTTCACACACTGATGGCGGGCGTTGACATGCAAGGCGCTAACTACGACCCATCAGGAGCAACGGTGAAGTGTCTTCCTCAAGGACACAACGAACGTGACTAGGTTGGTAAAAGGTGGGTACTGAACCAGGAACCCTCAGGTTGCTGGCACAACCACTCCCAACCGCGCCACGACGTCCCCACGACGATGACTTCTGTTTTGTTTGATCAGCCGTTTTACTGCCTTGTTACCGCCACAGTTTGGAAACAATTAATGTATATAAATACATATTTACAGAATATTTCTGTGTTAATAACTCATTTCACAACGTATATATCTGCGGTTTATAGTCCGGTGCATCTAATATATGGAAAAATATGTTTTTCTTCTCAAATTTAGCGGATGCGGCTTATATACCGGTGCCCTCTAGAGCCAGGAAAATATGGTACTGTCTATTGGCAGGAATAGAAGAATGTATTTGCTTTACTGGAGAATAATTGGACTCAGTCAACTCTGTACCAGTTCATGTAACCATATTAATGATGTCTTGAACACATTTTGTTTTGCCAATAATGACACTCTCCGTTTACACACTGATGGCGGGCGTTGACATGCAAGGCGCTAACTACGACCCCTCAGGAGCAACGGTGAAGTGTCTTGCTCAAGGACACAACGAACGTGACTAGGTTGGTAAAAGGTGGGTACTGAACCAGGAACTCTCAGGTTGCTGGCATAACCACTCTCCTAACTGCACCACGCCGTCCAAACGACGATGACTTCTGTTTTGTCTGATCATCCGTTTTACTGCCTTGGGGCGGTATAGCTCGGTTGGTAGAGTGGCCGTGCCAGCAACTTGAGGTTTCCAGGTTCGATCCCCGCTTCCGCCATCCCAGTCACTTCCGTTGTGTCCTTGGGCAAGGCACTTTACCCACCTGCTCCCAGTGCCACCCACACTGGTTTAAATGTAACTTAGATATTGGGTTTCACTATGTAAAGCGCTTTGAGTCACTAGAGAAAAAGCGCTATATAAATATAATTAACTTCACTTGTTACCACCACAGTTTGGAAACAATTAAGGTATATAAATATAACACATGGCACACTGACAAAGCTTAACCTATTGTTACTATAACAATCTACAAGGTTAATGTAGGTTGCTTCTCTTTCTTCCCCTCCATTTTTCTGCATTCTTTCGTATCTCAAGCTATCATTACGTATATGTATTGTTGCATTTGAACAACTGTATTGTTGATAATAAAGGTTAAGTCTTGGTATTGTTCATTATCAATAGCGCTATTTCTATTGGTATTTGTATTGCTCCATTTGTAGTGTAATAATGCTCATTGTCATTTCTATATTATTTCTTATTTTTGCTATTACTTTTACCATCATATTTGTACATGTCGTATTTGCTGATGTTGCTCTATTGTTGTTGTTGTTGTTGTTGTAATTGCTGTTGTTGTTTTTGTCTCTCGGTCTAATCCCCCTCTTGTCCCCACAATTTCCCCCTCTGTCTTCCTTTTTTTCTCTTTCTATCGTCCCCTCCTGCTCCGGCCCGGCTGCACCAAATGATAATATAAATACATTTAATAAAGTCAAATACAAATAAGGCAACAAGAGAAGTATTCTACACTTCTCATTTGTAAAGTAAACCTGAACAGCCGATATGATTTGCCTGAGAAGCTGGACAGAACAAAAAACAAACAAACAAACAAAAAAAAGGTATATAAATACATATTTACAGAATATTTCTGTGTCAATAACTCATTTCACAACGTATACCGTATTTTTCGGAGTATTAGTCGCACCGGAGTATAAGTCGCACCTGCCGAAAATGCATGATAAAGAAGGAAAAAAACATATATAACTTGCACTGGAAAAAACTGCGACTTATAGTCCGAAAAATACGGTATATCTGAGTCTAATATATGGAAAAATATGTTTTTCTTCTCAAATTTAGCGGGTGCGGCTTATATACCGGTGCCCTCTAGAGCGCGGAAAAATATGGTACTGTTTATTGGCAGGAATAGAATGTATTTGCTTTCAGATTACCACAACTCAGGAAAATGGAAGAAAAAAAACACTCAAATACTTCTCTGCTCCTCCACATTGTAGCGATGCTATATTCAAGGTAATAATAATAATAATAAGTGAGTGCACGCGCTCAACATCCTCATCCATCGTGTTTTGTGCTGCGATCAAACACAGCGAACTCGGGGCCAAGTGCAGGTTTTCCTGCTGTCTTCAAGGCTCCGGCAATGCAGAGCCGCAGCCCCGGTCCGTAAGCCTGTGGCCATTAGGCTGGGAGTGAGAGTCTACAGACAGAGCACAGCGCCTTCTGGCACCATTCATTATTTAGCTCTCACATGTTTGTAGGCGCTGCAAGATGGGGTGAAGTGGCAATAAATCTCTGACCGCTGCGGCGCAACACAGCAGGGACAAGACAAAAGAAAAAGAAAACGAGTAAAACATGGACTAGATGGTCGCTCGCAATGTTTGCTTTGTGTAGTCGATGGATTCGCTTATGAAGCTACTGCATGCTTTATTGGAGAATAATTGGACTCAGTCAACCCTGTACCAGTTCATGTAACCATATTGATGACGTATTAATCATTCTGCTTAGAACACAATGGAAACACATTTTGTTTTGCCGATAATGACACTCTCCTGATGACAAGGATAAGCGATGGGTGATTACCAGTATTTCGGAAACAAAGCCCATATCATGCATCAAAAAAAGTCATCGTCAATGACCCATTAGCTGCAGAAGCTAGCTCTCCAATCAGTTAAACAGACTGATGTCACTTCCTGTGTGGTCTTTCTGATGTAATATCCTCTCCGAACTCCGTTTATTAATGACCGATAAGTCCATACAGAGCTAAGAGCCGGAGATTCAAGAAATACACGGCGCACAAAATTATCCAAGGAGGGGAACCTTAAACGATGGGTTAGTGTGTAGGGATGATGTTTGATAAGAAATTATCGAGTTCGAGCCTATTATCGAATCCTCTTATCGAACCGATTCCTTATTGATTCTCTTATCGAGTCCAGATAGGTTGTTGTATATAGAAAAAAACCGCACAATATTTGGTTTAACAAATCACTTCACATTCTCTACTGCTCGCTACTATAGTATTACCATATCTGAGTTATTGTGCAGAAATGTGGGGAAATAACTACAAATGTGCGCTACATTCGTTAACCGTGTTACAAAAAAGATCAATTAGACTGATACATAATGTTGGATATAGAGAACATACAAACACTTTATTTATTGAGTCAAAAATAATCAAGTTTGCTGATTTGGTAAAATTGCAAACAGCTAAAATGATGTGGAATTAAATGATGGAATGGATTAAGTAAAGAAGTTAAACATTGTACTGATATGATCCACTTTAAGAGGTTGTTCAAATTTTTTAAGATGAAAGTACCAATGATTGTCACACACACACTAGATGTGGTGAAATTTGTCCTCTGCATTTGTCCCATCCCCTTGGGGAGCAGTGGGCAGCAGCTGCGCCGCGCCCGGGAATCATTTTTGGTGATTTAACCCCCAACTCCAACCCTTTGTTGCTGAGTGCCAAGCAGGGAGGTTATGGGTCCCATTTTTATAGTCTTTGGTATGACTCAGCTGGGATTTGAACTCCAACCTACCGATCTCAGGGCGGACACTCTAACCACTAGGCCACTGAGATGAATAGTGCTTACAAAGTACAAAGAAGAAGAATTATGAGAAATACTTTCAACCTTATTGACAATAAGATATTCTTCATCTCAGTATATTAATAATGACTGAATTAATTAATTACATATTACAAAACTGTTGTATATACTAATTCACAGATATTTTATTATAAAAAGGTCAGTAAATGATGTATATATTTGTAAACGCTATGAAGTGGGAAAGGGGTAGGATTAAATAAGCTTTACTTCTTCCTACTCCTGTAAAGTGAAATGATATGAAACTGTGATGTATTATGATGTGTCGGATCATGTTTTGTTTTGTTATGTTTTGTTAGTTTTGGACATCCTTAGTTGTTTTGTGCACTTCGGGGGTTTGTTTTAGTCACCATGGTTACTTATGATTTTCACCTGCCTTGTACGCGCACCTGTTGTTCATCAGAGACTTTATTTAAGCCTGCCTTTTCCCGCCCTGTCACTCATCGTGGCTTCATTGTTTGCATCTGCAACAGTTACGTTGGCATTCTGGTTTTCGAGCGCATGATTCCTGTGCTAAAGTTACCTTAGCTTCTAGTATTCCTGTGCTAAGTAAGTTTTTGCTTTAGCTTCTCCTGCGAACGGCACGCTTTCCTTTTGTTTCGTTCCTGTCTGTTGTAATGTGTATGATTTATGCGAAATAAATCATCTCCTACCAGCACGCTTTCGTCCGGAGCCGTCAGTTTTGCGTCCCGGGAGAACGAACCGCTGCACCCCACCGTGACAAATGACTGAGCTACGTGACGTCATTTCTTGTGATGTCCTACGGGGCATTTGTTATGGGGACGGGATTCGTTCCCAGGGATTCGAATAAAAAAACAACTCTTTTTCTTTACTATAGTGGTCTCGATAACGGGTACCGGTTCTCAAAAAGGGATTTCTTATCCAACAACCGGGAAAACCGGGTTCGAGCATCATCCCTATTAGTGTGGCTGACACGGGGTTTAGGCTAAATAATTATCCATTTAAGGAGTTATCCGGCTTAATGCCGACAGGGTCTCAATAACTCCACGGTGAAGTTTTGGTGAATTTACTGAGAAATTTGTGAAACTGAAACAAAACCAAAAAAATGCCATTGTGTACTCATAATACTAATACTAATACTAATGTTACGCTTTGAACCCTAAAACGGTGCAGCTAATTTATGGATTGTCCTTCGCTAACGACCATAATCTTTTGTATTCAGCAAATAGTTTTCATATTAAACCAACGGAGACACTGAATAGGTTTGTTATTTTTTGTGTTCTGGCGCCATCTTTTGGACAAGTTCACTCACAGCAGGTGCGGCGGGTTGAAAATGTACTTCCTGTTTCGTGCCTTGAACCGTTTCTGCTCGAAAGGATTTATGGCCATAATGTTTTGAGTTCAACAAATAGTTTTCATAAAACACAGCCAGAGACACAGAAAAGGTGTGTTATTGTTTGTTCTATGGCGCCATCTTTCGGACGGGTTCGCTCACTGCAGGTGCTGCAGATTACAAAATGTACTTCCTGTTTTGCTCCTTGAACCGGAAGTATTCGTCCATCGCGATTCCACTCGTACGGGTTCTTCATTCATCACTCCAAGCACTGTTTGTAAGTTTTACAATATAACTAAAACTATTCTTACTTGTTGTGATGTCTGGAGGAGTCCTTTCATGCGTATTTGTATGCGCTATCGTAATGTATTGGACATTAGCAAATATGCTAACACGTTTCCGAGTGTCTGTGTTAGTATTATTAACTTAGTGTGTTAGTGTCATTTTTTTGGTATTGTTTTAGTTTCGTAAATCCACGTGATTGAGTCTGTTTAGCTGATTGGAAAGCTAGCTTCCGCAGCTAGTGGGTCCATGACGATGACTTCTGTTTTGTTTGATCAGCCGTTTTACTGCCGTGTTACAGACACTGTTGGGAAACATTTAAGGTACACTACCGTTCAAAAGTTTGGGGTCACCCAAAAAATTTTGTGGAATAGCCTTCATTTCTAAGAACAAGAATAGACTGTCGAGTTTCAGATGAAAGTTCTCTTTTTCTGGCCATTTTGAGCGTTTAATTGACCCCACAAATGTGATGCTCCAGAAACTCAATCTGCTCAAAGGAAGGTCAGTTTTGTAGCTTCTGTAACGAGCTAAACTGTTTTCAGATGTGTGAACATGATTGCACAAGGGTTTTCTAATCATCAATTAGCCTTCTGAGCCAATGAGCAAACACATTGTACCATTAGAACACTGGAGTGATAGTTGCTGGAAATGGGCCTCTATACACCTATGTGGATATTGCACCAAAAACCAGACATTTGCAGCTAGAATAGTCATTTACCACATTAGCAATGTATAGAGTGTATTTCTTTAGAGTTAAGACTAGTTTAAAGTTATCTTCATTGAAAAGTACAGTGCTTTTCCTTCAAAAATAAGGACATTTCAATGTGACCCCAAACTTTTGAACGGTAGTGTATGTAATTAAACATTTACATAATATTTCTGGGTAAATAACTCGTATATATCTGCGGTCTATAGTCTGATGCGGCTAATATATGTACAAAATTTGTTTTACTTCAAAAATTTGGTGGGTGCGGCTTAAATACCGTAATACGGTAACAAGGAAAGGTTTTTCGCTTTCGGCGACAAATCAGCTTTTTATTAGATTAATCCAATTGTGTGTTGGGTTCACTTGTTTAATTTTTTAGCAAGCAGCAATACGTTTCATACATCTTTTGATGCATCACAAATGCTTTTCTCCCCGGAAATATTGATTGTCACCTGTCGCCATTTGTTATCAGGAGAGTGTCATTATCGGCAGAAGAAAACGTGTTTCCGGACTTGCATTGTAGAATAAGCTTTGCAGTCTGTAATACAAAATATGACAAATGACGAAATAAACAACCTGCTGACTGACATAATCTCTCATCAGATAATGTTGGTTTTTTTCTGGACAACGGCGTGAAAGTGCCAATGTGGAAGGAGAAATGACATCATATTCGGTAATCCTCGCAAAACTACACGCTATTGGTCGATGACACGCCCAAACTAGCTGGTTGTGACAAAGTAGCGCACGTCTTCTGCATACATTGCTTTAAGAAACGATGATTCAACAATCACAGTTGATTGATTATTCAAGGCCTACTGAAATGAATTTTTTTTTATTTAAACGGGGATAGCAGATCATACACAGTATGTGTGTCATACTTGATCATTTCGCGATATTGCCATATTTTTGCTGAAAGGATTTAGTAGAGAACATCGACCATAAAGTTTGCAACTTTTGGTCGCTGATAAAAAAGAGCCTTGCCTGTACCGGAAGTAGCGTGACGTCACAAGCTGGAGTGCTGCTCACATTTCCCTATTGTTTACACCAGCAGCGAGAGAGATTCGGACTGAGAAAGCAACGATTACCCCATTAATTTGAGCCAGGATGAAAGATTCGTGGATGAGGAAAGTGAGAGTGAAGGACTATGGTGCAGTGCAGGACGTATCTTTTTTCGCTCTGACCGTAACTTAGGTACAAGGGTTCATTGGATTCCACATTTTCTCCTTTTTCTATTGTGGATCACGGATTTGTATTTTAAACCACCTAGGATACTATGTTCTCTTGAAAATGAGAGTCGAGAATGCGAAATGGACATTCAGTGACTTTTATCTCCACGACAATACATCGGCGAAACACTTTAGCTACGGAGCAAACGTGATAGCATCGGGCTCAAATGCAGATAGAAACAAAATAAATAAACCCCTGACTGGAAGGATAGACAGAAAATCAACAATACTATTAAACCCTGGACATGTAAATACACGGTTAATGCTTTCCAGCTTGGCGAAGCTTAACAATGCTGTTGCTAACGACGCCATTGAAGTTAACTTAGCAGCGGGACCTCACAGAGCTATGATAAAAACATTAGCGCTCCACCTACGCCAGCCAGCCCTCATCTGCTCATCAACACCCGTGCTCACCTGCGTTCCAGCATCGACGGAAGGACGAAGGACTTCACCCGATCATCCGTGCGGTCGGCGGCTAGCGTCGGCTAGCGCGTCTGCTATCCAAGTCAAAGTCCTCCTGGTTGTGTTGCTGCAGCCAGCCGCTAATACACCGATCCCACCTACAACTTTCTTCTTTGCAGTCTCCATTTTTCATTAAACAAATTGCAAAAGATTCACCAACACAGATGTCCAGAATACTGTGGAATTTTGCGATGAAAACAGAGCTTTTTTATATTGGATTCAACGGTGTACCAATACTTCCGTTTAACTAGTGACGTCACTCGCATACGTCATCATACAAAGACGCTTTCAACCGGAAGTTTAGCGGGAAATTTAAAATTGCACTTTATAAGTTAACCCGGCCGTATTGGCATGTGTTGCAATGTTAAGATTTCATCATTGATATATAAACTATCAGACTGCGTGGTCGGTAGTAGTGGCTTTCAGTAGGCCTTTCAAATTCCAATAGTGTAAACATGGCGACGTTTCGGTAGGGGTGGACAGCAATGATAAGAATATCAAGAGAAGCGGATTGTACTAGTTGATGCAAGCATGGCAGTACGGAAACAATAAGTGCATATATTGTTTTGTTTTTATCACTGCCAGTGCAGAAGTTAACTTTTGTGTCATGACACACACGCACACACACACACACACACACACACACACACACACACACACACACACACACACACACACACACACACACACACACACACACACACACACACACACACACATACCCAGACAAGAATCCCCAAATGAATGAAAAGGCGAGAGGCAGCCCTATTTGTAGTCTGCTATGCATTTCAAATCACTCTTCTCTTCCACAGATAAAACAGCAGCCAGGACGCTGGCGGCGTCCTCCTCGCAGGCTGCATATTTAATTTAAAGGTTAACTTAAAGATGCCGCAGAGTCGGATTGAAAAAGCCAAAAAAAAAAACCACACGATATCAAAGTTGAGGGTCTCGTTCAGCCTCCATATGAATCAGAGTGAAAAGTATTTGCATAACCGCGTGTGATTATGATAAACAGTCCAATCATGTCACTCGATTCCCTTCACACGGAAACAAAGGCCAATCAGCGTCCGTCAACCTTCTTGGTTTGAACAAAAAAAACAAAACACTGAATCAGAGGCAGCGCAGTGATGTGAAAATGTCTCATTTCAATTTCAATGGTGACTGACATGCGCTTTTGTCAGCCATATTTCTCCTGTGACCGATAATTAGCATTAGAATGACGTGGAGCAGAGTGACCTGTTGGACTGATGACTTGGATGTCGGCTTTTCATTACGGAGGATTCAGTACAGAGCACAGTGGAGGGCCCACACAGGACAGGTCAGGGGTGTCCTAACTTTTTGACTTAGGGGACGCATTGGGCTAAAAAAACCAGCATGTCAAGTAACTATAAATCGCCTATATGTGTGCATGTTATATTAATACAATGAATACATCATTAATAATTAATATATTTGGATATTAAGGAGTATGTGATAGTTCAACTCCTACCTTGTTTACTTCCGTGATGACCTCCTTAAGGTTTTGTAATCAATCAGAAATATCAAGCAGCTAAAATGTGCCAAACATGGATAAGTGTGGAGAGTGTTTTGCATTTTTCCCATCGTGCACTGTAATGGATTTAAATGGGTGTAATTTAGAATTTTTATAAGTGCTTGGATTTTTTTTTTTTAGAACATCCACTAAGTTCAGTGAGCAAATGTGACAATGTGTGTTGACTTTTGTGTTGGTTAGTTTTTTGAGGCTTTTTTGGGCCTTGAGTCAGGAAGGTTGTTTGGATTGGGTCATATAAATAAATGTTGTGCTTTATCCACTTCAAATCACAATTAATGGTCATTAACCTGATTTACTTGCTTTGCCGCAATCAGATTATCAGGTACTTAAAATTAATTTGAAAACACCCCGCAGGCCATAATCCATCATATTAGACTGATGATGTCTCTCGGACCATTGTTTGGACACCCCTGCGTTAGGTGATAGGTGTGTAAATGTATTAGTTTTTTTCCAATGAACCGCAATTCTTAGTTGTAACGATTCTTAATCGATTTTGAAAAATTAAAAATCTGTTAAAAAAAAAATATATATATATATATATATATATATATATATTAAAAATAATATTTTTTAAACAGATTTTTAATATTATTTTATATATATATAATATTTTTTTTAAGAGATTTTTATTTTAAAAAAAAAAATAAAAAAAATTAAAAAAAAAAAAATATATATATATATATATATATATATATATATATTTAATTTTTTTTTTTTTTTTTTAACAGATTTTTAATGAGTAATGACATGAATAAAAGTATTTGGCCACGCATCCAAATGATCAGAATCAGGTGTCCTAATCATAGGTGTATAAAATCAAGCACTTAGGCATGGAGACTGTTTCTACAAACATCTGTGAAAGAATGGGCCGCTCTCAGGAGCTCAGTGATTTCCAGCGTGGAACTGTCATATGATGTCACCTGTGCAACAAATCCAGTCGTGAATTTTTCTCGACCCTAAATATTACTAAATCAACTGTCGGCTTTATTATAAGAAAATGGAAGAGTTTGGGAACAACAGCAACTCAGCCACCAAGTGGTAGGCCACGTAAACTGACAGAGTGGGGTCAGCGGATGCTGAAGTGCATAGTGCAAAGACTTTCTGCACATTCAGTTGCTACAGAGATCCAAACTTCATGTGACCTTCCAATTAGCCCACGTACAGTACGCAGAGAGCTTCATGGAATGGGTTTCCATGGCCGAGCAGCTGCGTCTAAGCCATACATCACCAAGTCCAATTCAAAGCGTGGGATGCAGTGGTGTAAAGCACGTCGCCACTGGACTCTAGAGCAGTGGAGACGCCTTCTCTGGACTGATGAATCACGCTTTTCCATCTGGCAATCTGACGGACCAGTCTGGGTTTGGAGATTGCCAGGAGAACGCTACATTTCGGACTGCATTGTGCCGAGTGTGAAATTTGGTTGAGGAGGAATTATGGTGTGGGGTTGATTTTCGGGAGTTGGGCTTGGCCCTTTAGTTCCAGTGAAAGGAACTTTGAACGCTCCAGGATACCAAAACATTTTGGACAATTCCATACTCCCAACCTGGTGGGAACAGTTTGGAGGGGGCCCCTTCCTCTTCCAACATGACTGTGCACCAGTGCACAAAGCAAGGTCCATAAAGACATGGATGACAGAGTCTGGTGTGGATGAACTTGACTGGCCTGCACAGAGTCCTGACCTGAACCCGATAGAACACCTTTGGGATGAATTAGAACGGAGACTGAGAGTCAGGCCTTCAGTGTGTGACCTCACCAATGTACTTTTGGAAGAATGGTCGAGCATTCCTATAAACACACTCTGCAACCTTGTGGACAGCCTTCCCAGAAGAGTTGAAGCTGTAATAGCTGCAAAAGGTGGACCGACATCATATTGAACCCTATGGGTTAGGAATGGGATGGCACCTCAAGTTCATATGTGAGTCAAGGTGGGTGGCCAAATACTTTTGGCAATATAGTGTATATAGTAGATAAGACAAAATCAGTGTATTGATGTCGACTAGACATACATCAATTGGATATTTTTAGTTTCATTTTAAAAGTAATTAAAAGCGGTTTACTACATTTTGCTCCCCTTACAATGACCCTAAAACCAAGGATGTACCAAACCATCATTTCAAAATAGTGATATGTCATGTTCATATCAAGCATAGCCTTATTCTATATTTTCCATGTGGTTTGAAAGCAGGCAGAAAGGCTTGCTTTGTTTGTTTTTCCTCCTGTGGATGTGGAGTGCCGAACCCGGCAGTCATGTCCCAGGGTCCCTGAGCCGGTTTCGTCGCTGCAGCAACACCGAGCGCGGGTGGCTGTGACGGAGCCACCAGAAACGTAAACAGGATATGACATCGCACGGGGAAGACAATCGAGACACGGCCTAAGTGGAGAACAGCGCTCTCATGGGAATACTTTATAGTGAAGACGGTGCATGATATGCTGCTGTGCCACACTATATTCAGAAAAAGAGAGAAAAAAGACAATCTGGCCGATCGTTTTGTTTCGTTGATTAGTGCGGCACATTATATTCTAATCTGGGTTCACTGGAATAAAACAATGTGTGTCTTTATGGCTCATTACTGTTAAGTCACTGTGACCTTGCAAAGGTACTGTATAGCCCCTCCTCCCCAACACACACACACACACACACACACACACACACACACACACACACACACACACACACACACACACACACACACACACACACACACACACACACACACACACACACACACACACACACACACACACACACACACACACGCACACACACGCACACACAGGTGAATATCCCAAGGGGCCGTCCTGTGTGACAGCTGAAGTCAGCCTATTACATTATTTACCTTCTTACAACTTCCTGTCATGCAGCAGTCACACACTGACATGGAGTTAATACTTTATATGTATATCCGTTATGATGCGGATTTTTGGTGCTTTAACACGTCCACTGTGACTGCGGTTGTGGGATTCACAATATGAAGAAAAAAATAACAACAATTTCCCATAATAAGAACAATGTCATGGGAACAAGCATGGTATTAAAGCACATGTGTCAAACTCAAGGCCCGGGGGCCTGATGTGGCCCGCAACATAATTTTATCTGGCCCGTAAACACCTGGAAAAGATATGTGTCAATAAAGTACTTAAATAAAGTATTTTCTCACTAAATGTAAGTGATTTTTTTTCAATTTGACAGACAAAATATACGTAGTGCTTGAAATTGCACACCCTTTAAACTTTAATAGTATCCAATATTGCAACACATATTACAGTATATTATCTTACTTTCCAAACATGTTTTTGTCTAAATAAAAATAAATAATAAAAAATAAATACAAATAATAAATATAAAATAAAATACAACATATACATATACATAATATAATGGCGACACTTTAATATGGGGAACATACTCTAAGTAACAAAGACTAAATTAAAAGTTATTTGGAGACTAGTGGAACATATTCTAAGTAACAAAGACTTAAGTTATTTGGTTAGGGTTAGTAATGCATTAATAAGTACTTAATAATAACTATTTAAGAGTCAATATGTTACTAATTTGCATGTTAACAAGCAACTAATTAATGGTGAATATGTTCCCCATACTAAAGTGTTACCAATATATATATATATATATATATATATATATATATATATATATATATATATATATATATATATATATATATATATATATATATATATATATATAAATATAAATACTTAACTTTACAGCAAACTACCCATCAAATTAATGGGTTTTGCGTTCTTTACAGCGTATTACTGTAAATTGAAAAAGATTACTAGTGTTTTTTGCGTTAAAATTCTGTGGACTGAGCTGCCAGTTTTTGACTGTAAAATCTATGTTTGTTGTTTTTAACGGTGATATACTGAAAAAATAACTTGTACTGTTTTCCCATTAGCAATATAATGTTGTAAAAAACAATGTCAATTTCACACAAAAATTCTGGCAACTAAGCTGCCAGCTTTTTCCGTAAAAAAAAAACCCTCCAAAAAGCAGTGGTACTGTTTTTCCATTTACCGTAAAATGTTGTAAAAAATAAAATAAAAACACTATATTTTACAGTAACATTTTGTAAATTTAAAGTTTTTACTGTAAAATCGACAGTCTACTTAAAACAATTTATATAATTAATAATGTAATCCAGAGGCAAATTCATGCATTGCCCTCTGATGGCAGCCATAACTGCCATGTGGCCCTCAATTAAAACTCATTTGACACCCTTGGTATAGAGCAGGGGTGTCAAAGTCAAATGGACGGAGGGCCAAATAAAAAATTTAGCTACAAGCCGAGGGCCGGACTGTTCGAATGTTCATTGAAAAATTTTTAAATGACGCATATAGTCTAGTGAACCTAATTGAACCTACTGAAAACCTAACAAATATATTCCAATATGATCAGATAAATAAAGCAATATTTTCTTATGGCTCTGTCAGTAATCTTTAATTTTCAACAGACACAAAAGACAAATTTCCTTTATATAAAAATCCCCATAACATGAACATTAAATGAAAGAAACCGGTATTCAAGGCACCATCAGTAGCCTATATTTTCTATTTTAGCAAAAGTGGGCTAAATTTACTTCAAAGAAAAAAACAATAATAGCAATTTTCTATCATCCACTCAACTGAAATATTTTTAAAATATAATTAAATTGAAATACAATAAAATAAAGTGCAAAAATCTATAAATCAAAAACAACACTTTGTTTAAGGAGAAGTAACATGCAGTGAAAACAAATATTAAACTTTAACTTTTAAACTTGAATTGAGTAAAAACTCTAAATATGTGATTGCACAGTAATGTTCACATTAAACCCCCCTCCTCCCTCCGTGGGAGGGAGGCGAGTTGGGTGCCCGAAACCCCCCGCTGGTTTCGGCCCGCCCCTTGGCGCGCGTGGCACGGCGGGCTCCGCGACCCGACGGCTGGCCTTCGTGGCTTGACGGCGGGCGCGTCCCGACGGGCCGCGCGTAGGGGTCAAACGCAGAAGTCTCAGGGCCTCGTGGTGAGGGGGTGGCCTGCGGGTTTCGGCCCGCTTGACCCCCCCGCTCCGCTTGGCGCGCGCGGCACATGACGGGTTCCGCCACCGACGCTCGGGCTGCAGCCCGACGGTGGTGCGGGCCCGGCGGTGACGCGCGGTTTGGGGAAACAAAGCAGAAGTCTCAGGGCCTCGGGGCCGGGTTTCGGCCCGCCCCCTTGGCGCGCGTGGCACGGCGGGCTCCGCGACTGACGGCCGGGCTGCAGCCCTTCGGCCGGCAGGCGCGTCCCGGCGGGCCGCTCGCCCCCTTTCGGAACCTTGGACCGGCATCCGCTTGGT
>NC_084758.1:24410936-24473436 GCF_033978785.1 Entelurus aequoreus
TAGATACGCTACTATACTTGGTATCATTACAGTGGATATCTGGTGTAGATCCACCAAGGGCGTTTGTTTACATTGTGACGCCGGTGAGCTACGGTGTGTAGTGAAGCATGTTTAGCTATCCCTCGTCCTGCAGGAATGATACTTGTAAGAAACTTACTTTATTTGTCGCCATGGAGACGAGGATTAGTGATTTAGAAGTAGCTACAACACTGCAGACTGTGGATGGACTTTAGCCGCTAGCTAGCTAGCCATGTCTTAAAGCACCTCTTCCTGAGGGTGTTTCAGTGTTACAACTTCACCTTTACCGTTAGTTTTTAAGCCAAAATGCGTCCGTTCTCCCTTTTCTGTCTACACACTGTGTCTGCTTGTTAGTAGTCAGTGATTGTGCGCTGCCGAACATGCTCCTCTGCTTGTAAACCAGAAATGACACGACGTGACAACGAAGGGGGCGCGGAGGACCGGTACTTTTCAGAGGCGGTATAGTACCAAATATGATTCATTAGTATCCCGGTACTATACTAATACCGGTGTACCGTACAACCCTAGTTGTTACTGTACAGAATATTTACTTTTCATACATTTTTATTTCTATGCATATCATCATATGGCTCACTGCAATGCATTGCAGTTCAGATAAATTCATACTTTATATATTTTTTTATTCTTTAATTAGTGAATTTGAACATCTTTGACATAAAAGAGGTTACTGTACGTTACACACAGTAACACTGAGTTTGAATATAGCAAAATAAAACACTGCCCTTTTAATCAAGGGATTTTTTTTACGTTTCACCCGAACCAAAAAACTGCCATTCCGGTGTTTTCCTGCATTTTGTAAACACATTAGGAAGTGGAAACGTGACCACTTGTACATGCCTGCCTGTAAATGATCCATTTGGCATGACATTACAGCGTGAAAGAACCCAATCCCTGCAGGGCCACATCAGGCAAGCCGTTTGTTTTGTTGCTCTCTTTAATTTTGCTGCGTAATTTTATGAACTGAAATTGCAGCAGCTGCGCAAAAAAGAAAAAAAAAAGAAAAAAACAGACGGCGATTATAAAAGCAACAGTAATGAGAAATTTCAATCCGTTAGTGGTCCCTTAACGAGACTAAATCAGCGCGGCTGTTAATGAGCTCCATCAGTCCTCCGCCGAGACCACCCGGCTCGGGTAATCCCGCCCCGCAATACATGATCCAGCCAATCAGACGTCACTATCTGCCGGATGGGCCGGCCGGTTCCATGCTGGGTTCTCCCAGGACGGCAGAACAACTGACAGCACGGTGGGGAAAAAACAACAACAACAAAGAAAAGCAGTGACCGACCTTGTACTCGAGAGGAGAGAAATGTTAGCATAAAAGAAGCTCCCGAGCGGGCGGCAGGAAGGGAAGCAAATCGTGTTATGTAAGAAAGTAGGTGTCACTCTTTATCACGGTCTATGACAGAAAGTAAACAGAACACATCCACCTGAGGGAGCAGAGGCAGGATTCATCGCTTGATACCTGCAAGCCAGTTGAGCATCCTGCATTATTGAAGGTTTACGTTATCTAAGTGACTTTATGTCACATTTATTAGTAAAGTCACAAGTGGAATATTCTTGTCACTGATTAGGGACAACAGGTTGTGAGTTCAAACCCCGGCTGAGTCATACCAAAGACTATAAAATGGGATCCATTACCTCCCTGCTTGGCACTCAGCATCAAGGGTTGGACTTGGGGGTTGAATCAGCAGTGGTGGCGCGGCCACAACTGCTGCTCATTGCTCCCCTCACCTCCCAGGGGGTGATCAAGGGTGATGGGTCAAATGCAGAGAATAATTTCGCCACACCTAGTGTGTGTGTGTGATAATCATTGGTACTTTAACTTATGTGCCTTCAGAAGTAAAAATGAAAATAAAAACTCGGCATATCTCCAAAGATTTCCACTCAGGCTATGTCTACACCAGTGGTTCTTAACCTTGTTGGAGGTACCGAACCCCACCAGTTTCATATGCACATTCACCGAACCCTTCTTTAGTGAAAAATAAAATGTGTTTTTTTTTCAAATTCAAGACAAAGTTATATGTTTTTGGTAACACTTTAGTATGGGGAACATATTCTAAGTAACAAAGACTTAATTTAGAGTTATTTGGTTAGGGTTAGAGGGTTAGGGTTAGAAGGTTAGGGTTATAATAATGCATTAATAAGTACTGAATAATGACTAGTTAAGAGCCAATATGTTACTAATTTGCATGTTGATAAGCAACTAATTAATGGTGAATATGTTCCCCATACTAAAGTGTTACCATGTTTTACTACTGGTGCACAAAATGAACCGTGCATGAACATCACCTTGTTCAAAGAACAAAACCAACAAACAAACTCACAACAAATTACACACCTGCAAATCAGTGTGACTTATGCTGTTGCCGTATGTGTAATACGCCGATAGGGAGACGTTTTTATTTACACGATGAGTCGGGTGTGTCTTAACCTCCGCCGAACCCCTGAGCCCGATTCACCGAACCCCTAGGGTTCGATCGAACCAAGGTTAAGAACCACTGGTCTACACTAAGCCGGATAACCCCTTAAACAAATAATTATTTAGCCTAAGCACCGTTTCAGCCACACTAAACAATCGTTTAAGGTTCACCTCCTCGGACAATTTTTTACACGGGTAAGTGTGCCATCTATTTCTTGAATCTCCGGTTCTTAGCTCTGTATGGACTTATCGATCGTTAATAAACGGAGTTCGGAGAGGAAGTGACGTCAGAAAGAACGTGCCACAGCCAGCTTCATAATAAAACGGTTTGGTAACTCTGAGCTAACTGAAAATATGGAGGCGAGTCATCCAGACATGCCCGTGTTTCTCCTTCCGTCTGTACAGACGCTTGTGGAAATCACACATGTATACCTTAAGAGAAAGCGATTGCAGCTATCTGGGATACAACACTTCTCAGACGGCAAGAGAACTTTCCAATGTCCAGGTCAGCTGTTATTCTTATTACCGAAAAACTTCATCCATTTGTCGAAGGAGAAACAACGAGAATGCGAGCCCCTGTGGATGTGATAAAAAGGGTAGCGTGTGCTTTGTATAACCTGGCCGACGAGGGAAGACTAACTACGGAAAATGGCGAATGAATTTGGACTGGCAAAGCAGACTGTATCAGTTATTGTCCACCATGTATGTCGCGGACTCAACGTCTAGGTCCAGATTATATAAAGTCACAAAAACAAATGGACAATGAAGGTGAAAGCAAAAGAGTGAGGAGTGTCCTGACCAGATATCTAGATCCCTAAATTGATTGTTGCAAAATGTTCTTTGGCACATGTCAAGTGTCCAATAAAGATTTGATTAATTTATGATGGCTCAGGTGTGATTCACTACAATAGGGCCCCACAGCACACTGGATTCCAGTTCATTGAAATACCACAACACTGGATATTGTTCAGATAAGTTACATTTAAGAACTTGCACACAAAGCAACACTGGAGGTGACTATAACGTGCGCATTTTCCGCGCATGCGTACTAGGTCGCGTCGCGCCGGCGGACGGAAGGGGTAAGGGGTCTTAAACGACTATTGTGTGTGTGTGTGGACGAGGATAAGGTTAGGTGGGATTTACCCTGGAGCATTTACCCTCAAGCATCTAAATGCATGGGCGGGGAAAACTTTTTTCCGTTTAGGGGGAATTTATTTCAATTTTTTTTAAAGTCCAGAGAGGGTCGAAGTAGAAGAAACCATGATGCATGATGCAACCTGAGCAAATGTTGCAAGATTTCAGTGAAGATGTGCAAGCATGGTTACGGGGAAACATCTTTTCAGTTGTCAAGTCCTCCGAGGGCCACGCTGAAAGGAACTGTGATGTAACGTTCAAACAAATGTTTAGTATCACACATTATGCCCATGTCTGGGTCAGTGCCTCTTTTTTTTTTGTTTGTTAGTTTTTTTTTTATTAATGCATTTCTTTCAATATGCATCATAACAAAAAGGGTAATACTAAAAAAATGGATAGATGTTGATAGTCCAACTCATACTGACTGGTACACACAAGCTATGGAGATGATATCAGTAGAAAAAACTGATTTTAGTTTAGATAATGAGTCATATAATGGAATATGGGGTCCATCCATTTTCTACCGCTTGTCCCTTTCAGGGTCGCTGGAGCCTATCCATTATTTAAATTTGTTTTAACTATTAAATGAACCTAAAATATGACTTATTTTATCTTTGTGAAAAATATTGCACACAGTGTGTTGCCAAGCTTATGAGATGTGATGCAAGTGTAAGCCACTGTGACACTATTGTTCATCTTTTAAATGTTTTATTTTTTACAAATGGCTGTGATGATAATGTCAATGAGGGATTTCTAATCACTGCTATGATGGAATTATTATTAATATTGATACTGTTGTTGATATTATTCATTTTTGTTTGACTACTTTTGGATTGTTTTGTGTCATGTTTGTGTGTCCTCTCAATTGCTCTGTTGATTGCTATTCTGAATGTTGCTGGGGCAAGTTTGGTTTTGGAATTGCATTATTATTGTATTAATGTGTATTATTTTGTTGGATTGATTAATAAAAACTAAAAAACTAAAATAAAATAAAAAAGTGCCTCCTTTTGTAGTACATTTTTTAACACCTGCCTCTGAGTTGAACTACAGTAAATTCCGGACTGTAAGCCGCTACTTTTTTCCTACGCTTTGAACCCTGCGGCCTTAAAAACGATGCGGCTAATTCATGATATTCTCTTCGATGACGGTGATAATGCAAATAGTTAAACAAACAAAAAAAAAACAAGCAAAGGTGTGTTATTGTGCTATGGCGTCATGCAGAGGTGTGGACTCGAGTCCCATGACTTGGACTCGAGTCAGACTCGAGTCATGAATTTGATGACTTTAGACTCGACTTGACAAAATGTAAAGAGACTTGCAACTCGACTTAGACTTTAAAATCAATGACTTGAGACTTCACTTGGACTTGAGCCTTTTGACTTGACAAGACTTGCTACTTTCCCCAAAACCCAAACCTTAAAAAGTTATTTGGGAGCGCTCCGTATCTTTCATTTTGTACGTGTGTGTCTGTCAGCGTGTGTGCTGCCTGTCAGTACAACATCCAATCAAATTACATCCACGTTGTTTTCATCCCACAGCATTCATCCAATCAAATTGCAGGACAACCAACGAAGAAGAGCTATCAAACAACGCGCCAGTGAGGAAAAATTATCATGCCAAATATAGTTTTGATCGGCTATTAAAACTACAAGTTGGTCAACAAAAAAATAATTGCCGTATGCAAAACATGCGGTTCGAAGATTACAGACGGAGACGCAAGAACTTCCAACTTCGCTCGACATTTGAAGTTGCACAAAGAAGGGTAAGTTTTGAATGTAAGCTAACATTTATTGGCTAAGTAACGTAACTTTTATTTGCTGTGTAGTTAAATCAGTGAGGCTGTAAACTCACTGCTAACGTTGTAACCATAGACATCTTATAAGGGTACACAGCATCGAGCGCTACTGCCTACTGGCGCAGACGAGACGCGGGGCCGCCATCTTGGAGTGGTGATCCGCTCCGTAGACATCTTATAAGTACACTACCGTTCAAAAGTTTGGGGTCACCCAAACAATTTAGTGGAATAGCCTTCATTTCTAAGAACAAGAGTAGACTGTCAAGTTTCAGATGAAAGTTCTCTTTTTCTGGCCATTTTGAGCGTTTAATTGACCCCACAAATGTGATGCTCCAGAAACTCAATCTGCTCAAAGGAAGGTCAGTTTTGTAGCTTCTGTAACGAGCTAAACTGTTTTCAGATGTGTGAACATGATTGCACAAGGGTTTTCTAATCATCAATTAGCCTTCTCAGCCAATGAGCAAACACATTGTACCATTAGAACACTGGAGTGATAGTTGCTGGAAATGGGCCTCTATACACCTATGTAGATATTGCACCAAAAACCAGACATTTGCAGCTAGAATAGTCATTTACCACATTAGCAATGTATAGAGTGTATTTCTTTAAAGTTAAGACTAGTTTAAAGTTATCTTCATTGAAAAGTACAGTGCTTTTCCTTCAAAAATAAGGACATTTTAATGTGACCCCAAACTTTTGAACGGTAGTGTAGACGCAGCATTGGCTGCTGTGATGCAAGAAATTCGGCCGCCATCTTGAAGTTCCAGGGTTTCAGTCCAACTTCAGCATTGGAGCATTCACACGCAATTCCTTCAGGAATTGCCTCTTCTAGTTTGCTGATAACGTTTTTTTAAATAAAATATCACTGGAGTGTATTTCGAAGCAAATTTTGCCCTTAAGCACGCCAGTCGGAGTCTCCTTCCTCATCCGGCGTACGCATCGACCTGATCAGGGAGCGTATAACAATCATGCTGCCTTTCAGTTCGCCATTAAGTTAGGAAAATGCTCCACTCTTCATCAACGGCACAGCAGTGGAGATCGTAAGCAGCACCAAGTACCTGGGGGTGCAGATAATTGACAATATGACCTGGTCCCTACACATTGTAAAAAGAGCTCAGCAGTGCATGCACTTTTTGCGTCGGATGAAAAGAGCACAGCTCCCTCCCCACATTCTGCAGAGGCACTATAGAGAGCCTGCTGACCAACTGCATCTCTGTCTGGACTGCAGCCTGCAGTGCCTCCGACTGGAAGTCTCTCCAGAGAGTGGTGAGGACGGCGGAAAAGATCATCAGGACTCCTCTTCCTCCTATCCAGGAGATCGCAAAAAGCCGCTGCCTGACCAGGGCTCAGAAAATCTGCAGAGACTCCTCCCACCCCCACCAAAGACTGTTTTCACTGCTGGACTCTAGAAAGAAGTTCCACAGCCTCCATAGCGGAACCTCCAGGTTCTGTAACAGCTTCTTCCCATCATAATAATTCCCTCAATTCCCCCCAAAATGGATTAACTCGCTGGAATATATAAAAGACAATATAACATACACCCATAGACGTGGATGCATATGCAAAAGTGCAATATATGTATCTGTACAGTAATCTATTTATTTATATCTGCACCTTATTGCTCTTTTATCCTGCACTACAACGAGCTAATGCAATGAAATTTTGTTCTTATCTGTAAAGTTCAAATTTGAATGACAATAAAAAGGAAGTCTGAGTCTAAAAGGAGCATGTGCGGTCCAAATAAATTGCGGCCATATTTCCTTGTGATGAACGGCATGCGTTAAGTCTGACAGCCCGAGTAAATATCTTTATCCTTTTCATTGTAAAGCTTCATTCAGCACTTTCAATGGCATTGGTGCACTGAGCACATAAAGCTGCCTGATGTTGCGTTTGAATGATCAGAGATAAACACATCTATTGGGTTCTTGTATCACAAAGGCAAAGTAAAGAAAATAAAAAATAAATAAGGTTGTGCTGATAGTGTAAATACTCGCTTGGATTTACGACTTTCAGAGCAGATGAGACAAATCTGTTGCGCAACACTGACATTGCCCACCAACCTTCTCGTCACCGAGGCGTGGCTACGTTCTGGCACTGTGTGGAAAACAACAACCTTTCAGCGCTGTCACTTGAAATGACTGCTCGTTACTCTGCTTCACTCCAGCATAAAAGAGTGGCCGTGCTTCATTGTTGCCCTCCAATTGAATAACTAGGATACTTAGCGCCAGCTGATAGGATGCATCATCCAATTATCGGCCTACAAGGAATGTGAATGAACACTCCAAAGCAAACAGAAGAGAAACACCCCCCTGTTTAGTTTCAAGCACCGTCTTTTTCTTTGCACCCAAACACAAAAGCAGTTCATTAATCAGCTCTCTTCAATTAGAAGCGTCTCTTTAATCCGACGTATTGGCGGGCGGGGCGACCTTTTGTTCGCCCGCACGGCAAAATAATCACACGCGCACTCGAGCACGGCGCGCGAGGTCAGCGTGTGTGCGCGCCTGCGAGGGCGAGGTAGCTAAAAGGTTGCCGCCGCGTTGATTGGCAGGTGGCGTCGGCATGGCAACAGACGGCCAGGCGAAAAGCGGCGAGCTGACCTCCAAGGAGATGGACGGGCTGTGCCGAGCCGGAGGACACACCCTGCATATCGGAGCACCTGAAGGCTAATTGGTGCACTTTTATACTTACACTTAGCATTTTCAGTGCATGAGTTCACACCGAGCACGCCAGCAATGCGATATCAACCCAGATAACATAAGATAAGATAAGATAACCCTTTGTTTATCCCACATTTACATCATTACAGCAGCAAAGGGAATAGATTGAAAACAAAGTGAACAATGTACACAAATGATATACAAATACAGCCTAAAAATAAGAAATTTATGCAAGAAAAACTGATGTTTTATGGATTTAATTTAAATGGATGTTGCACTACCTTATATATATACACTACCGTTCAAAAGTTTGGGGTCACATTGAAATGTCCTTATTTTTGAAGGAAAAGCACTGTACTTTTCAATGAAGATAACTTTAAACTAGTCTTAACTTTAAAGAAATACACTCTATACATTGCTAATGTGGTAAATGACTATTCTAGCTGCAAATGTCTGGTTTTTGGTGCAATATCTACATAGGTGTATAGAGGCCCATTTCCAGCAACTATCACTCCAGTGTTCTAATGGTACAATGTGTTTGCTCATTGGCTCAGAAGGCTAATTGATGATTAGAAAACCCTTGTGCAATCATGTTCACACATCTGAAAACAGTTTAGCTCGTTACAGAAGCTACAAAACTGACCTTCCTTTGAGCAGATTGAGTTTCTGGAGCATCACATTTGTGGGGTCAATTAAACGCTCAAAATGGCCAGAGAAAGAGAACTTTCATCTGAAACTCGACTGTCTATTCTGGTTCTTAGAAATGAAGGCTGTTCCACAAAATTGTTTGGGTGACCCCAAACTTTTGAACGGTAGTGTATATCCATTAAAAATAATGATATGTACATCATATTATTATAACATGTACACACACACACACACACACACCCACACACATATATATATATACATTAGTGTTGTACTGATACCAATATTTTGGTACCGGTACTGGTACCAAAAAGTATTTTAATACTTTTCGGTACTTTTTGATACTTTTCTAAATAAAGGGGACCACAAAAAATAGCATTATTGGCTTTATTTTTAACAAAAAAATCTTAGGGTACATTAAACATATGTTTCTTATTGAAAGTTTGTCCTTAAATAAAATAGTGAACATACAAGACAACTTGTCTTTAGTAGTAAGTAAGCAAACACAAGCTCCTAATTTAGCTGCTGACATATGCAGTAACATATTGTGTTATTTATCTACCTATTATTTTGTCAACATTATTAAGGACAAGTACTTTTTAGAGGCGGTATAGTACCGAATATGATTCATTAGTATCGCGGTACTATACTAATACCGGTATACAGTACAACACTAATTTACATACATAGTTACTTTACACACAGTGGGCTTTTTTTTAGCCCAGTGCGGCCCTCAATTCAAAAAGTTTGGACACCCCTAGTTTAGACACTAGATTCCGCTGCACTTCCTGTACCACAATCGATGTGTGCCACGTGGGAACACTTAACGCCTCTGCACCGCATGGAAAAACCTAATTAGGAATACACCTAGCCTTCCACTCCTAGCCAAGTTGCTCTTTCCCCCACCAAAGAATGTTATTATGCAACAATTCCCACCCCAGTGGGGTGATGTTGCAGGAGAAGGAGGAGGTGTGGGGTGGGGGAAACAAAAAAACAAAACAAAAAAAAGAGCACGCGCTGCATCACATTTACAATTCTCCATAACACAAGAGGACTCAGAGATTTGACACGGTGGCTTGTCAGTACCTGGAGGCAGGCTGGCTCGCTTCCGCTTCTTGCCGTTTTCGGCCGAGTTTTCCAAAGGAGGACACTCGGTCAGCAGCGAGCCACTGGTGTTGTTGAATTGGAGAGGGTCGTTGTTGGAGGACGGATTAAAGGGCAGAGCATTGAGTCCTGCGAGACGACAGAGAGAAAAGGTGCACGTGTGAAACAAAGACATGGGAAGCTTGACCATCACATTGACGCAAGTAAAACCGCTCAAATATTGTTACTTCACCCTTATAATAAACCAGCAATGGCATTCTTTGCTTTGCTAGGTCATTCATCCAATCACGTTCTACTAGGGTTGTACGGTATACCGGTATTAGTATAGAACCGCAATACCAATGAATCATGATCGGTACTATACCGCCTCTAAAAAGTAGCGGACCGCCAACCCCCAAACCATTGCTGGTTTACGAGCAGAGGAGCATGTTCGGCAGTGTACAATCACGGAGTACTTACAAGCAGACACAGTGTGTAGACAGAAAAGGGAGAACGGACACATTTTGGCTTAAAAACTAATGATAAAGGGGAAGTTATAACATTGTAACGCCCTCAGGAAGAGGTGCTTTAAGACATGGCTAGCTGGCTAGCGGCTAAAGTCCAGCACCAGTCTGCAGTGTTGTAGCTACTTCTAAATCACTAATCCTTGTCTCCATGGCGACAGATAAAGTAAGTTTCTTACAAGTAGCATTATCACTGCAGGACGAGGAATAGCTAAACATGCTTCACTACACACCGTAGCTCACCGGCGTCACAATGTAAACAAACACCATTGGTGGATCTACACCTAAAATCCACTGTAATGATACCAAGTACAGGAGCGTATCTAGTCGATAATATGATTACATCGATATTTTTTAGCATCACAAAATCTGTTTTCGTTTTTTTTTTCATTTATTTTATGTTTATAAACTCAGGAAATATGTCCCTGGACTTTGAATATGACCAATGTATGATCCTGTAACTACTTGGTATCGGATTGATACCTACATTTGTGGTATCATCCAAAACTAATGTAAAGTATCAAACAACAGAAGAATAAGTGATTATTACATTTTAACAGAAGTTTAGATAGAACATGTTAAAAGAGAAAGTAAGCAGATATTAACAGTAAATGAACAAGTAGATTAATAATTCATTTTCTACCACTTGTCCGTAATAATGTTGACTAAATAATAGAATGATAAATGACACAATATGTTACTGCATATGTCAGCAGACTAAATTAGGAGCCTTTGTTTGTTTACTTACTAATAAAAAACAAGTTGTCTTGTACGTTCACTATTTTATTTAAGGACAAACTTGCAATAAGCAACATATGTTTAATGTACCCTAAGATTTTTTGTTAAAATAAAGCCAATAATGCAATTTTTTGTGGTCCCCTTTATTTAGAAAAGTACCGAAAAGTATCGAAATTTTTTTGGTACCGGTACTAAAATATTGTGCTCAGATTAGTCGTACTACAATCTACACTGTTTGTCCTCATTAAGGTCAGGTGAGCTGGTTGTGTTGCTGCAAGGTGCTGAAACAAGGACAAGGTTTTCACTATTAGACTTGTTTGTGTATGTTCCTGAGGTGAGTTAGGAATCCTTGGGCACTTCATGATTCGATTAAATTCTTGGGATGACGCTTCAAAATTCTCAATTCAACCCGATTCTCATATATATTATTTGGTATATGAGCTAAAATAAATACAGGTTGCAGGTTACAAAAGCTCCTCTTGGCTGCTGGCGAGCGTTTTTAACTTCATGAAAAGTAGATGTAAACAAAACACTTTTGGAAAAGCGAGCAGGTATTTACTGCAGTTTGCTCGGGTAGCAACAATTACATACAAAGAAAAGCAAGCTGTGCATTAAGTAGAGGTGTTATAAGACCACAGTAACACAAGTGCAAGATAAATTTAAGTGCCACCACGGAAACTTAACAGCAGCTTCATCAGTGTAAAATCTCAAATACTTCATTTACTATTTCAAATGCATTAAAAAATACATCCGTCGTCATGTCTTCCATAATGATGTTTAACATGTCAACTTAATGTAGAAAATGTTGTTGTAAGCTGTGAGGTGTGTGTGTTAAAATCATGGTTGTTTTTACAAATGATGACGGATGTGAACGAGAGCATGTATTGTCTACGTGTGAGGATGTAAAGGTGTGGTTGTAATGTAAAATAAGTATGTGTCAATGAGGACATTTTATGGCTTTTCTTAATTTGATTACATGCTATAATATCATTTTATTGTTATAATTGTATTGCATGTTTTTTATCTCTCTTTAATTTAGGTAAATAGGGACTAATATACAACAATTCTTCTCAACAAAAGAGGAGGAATATAATCTTAGAACCTTAAAACATTTGTACGCACGTACAACACTTAAGACCTTCAGTATATCAGCATGTGGAATCAAATGATGGAATGGATTAAGCAAATAAATCAAACAATGCACTAATTTAATCCTCTTCAAACTGAAAGTGTTTACAAAGTACAAAGAAGAAGAACCATGATAAACATTCTGAATTTATTTCATCCATCCATTCATTTTCTAGATAATATTACTTATTTCACCACATGAAATATAACTTACTTCACCAATATTATTTATTTATTTATTTTTATTGTTATTACTTGTGGAGTACCGTATTTTTCGGAGTATAAGTCGCACCGGCCGAAAATGCATAATAAAGAAGGAAAAAAACATATATAAGTCGCACTGGAGTACAATTCGCATTTTTTGGGGACATTTATTTGATAAAACCCACCACCAAGAATAGACATTTGAAAGGCAATTTAAAATAAATAAAGAATAGTGAACAACAGGCTGAATAAGTGTACGTTATATGAGGCATAAATAACCAACTGAGAACGTGCCTGGTATGTTAACGTAACATATTATGGTAAGAGTCATTCAAATAACTATAACATATAGAACATGCTATACGTTTACCAAACAATCTGTCACTCCTAATCGCTAAATCCCATGAAATCTTATACGTCTAGTCTCTTACGTGAATGAGCTAAATAATAATATTTGATATTTTACGGTAATGTGTTACTAATTTCACACATAAGTCGCTCCTGAGTATAAGTCGCACCCCCGGCCAAACTATGAAAAAAAACTGCAACTTATAGTCCGAAAAATACGGTATATTGTGAATAAATTGAGAACAGGAAGTGAACAAAAGTTTGAGCAACTGTTATGTAAAGGAAAAAGGGTAGGATTAAATAAGCTCTGCTTCTTCCTACTCCTTTTCGAACAAGTTGAATGGAGAAACTGGACTTTGTGATGCATCATGTTGTATGCATGCATGTGTGATGCATCATGTTGTATGCATGCATGTGTGATGCATCATGTTGTATGCATGCATGTGTGATGCATCATGTTGTATGCATGCATGTTCCAAATAAACACAAACTCAACTCAACTCAACAGATGGAAATGAGCTATTTAGATATAATCTAATGCAGAACATATCTGTCTTTGAGCTTAATGTTTCTGCGCGTTGTCCCTTCAAAGAAAGACTCAACCAACCAACGATCGGCAACGTTCCAAAAGCTGCAATTCCCCTTTAAGTGGCGTTCACGTGAAACTTTTGAGGACGAATTGTTGCGTTAAGCGGTAGAAAATGGATGGATGGATGATGTTCATACAGCTGTGACAGCGTGTCATAATTCCGACGATAAGATGTATAAAAAAAAAAAAAAAAATTCCTTGCATCCAGAGACTGTTTACCACCTGTTTCGGACTTGTGAAAGCACTCGATCACTATGGCAGGGCATCTGTCCTTTCATCCCGGACAATATTCATGACAAATTTGTGCCTTGTTTTAAAGATGTGCTATTTGGATTTACACTGTATGAAAAAAAAACCTCATTGCAACCTCATTATACTATTGGCTAAGTTTTATATTCATAAATGTAAGTTTCTCAATACCCAACCTGTTTTTTGTGCCTTTAATATATAATTTGAACTCTACTTTAAAACACTCTCTACCTCTAACAACTAAAATGCTGTGAAAACTATGATGCTGTGTTCCAAATTTGCATTATTTATGGAACTTGTGTGAGTTTAAGGCTTTACATTTTGTTACATATAGAGATGTCCGATAATATCGGCCGATAAATGCTTTAAAATGTAATATCGGAAATTATCGGTATCGGTTTCTTTTATTATATATTTTTTATTAAATCAACATAAAAAACACAAGATACACTTACAATTAGTGCACCAACCCAAAAAACCTCCCTCCCCCATTTACACTCATTCACACAAAAGGGTTGTTTCTTTCTGTTATTAATATTCTGGTTCCTACATTATACATCAATATATATCAATACAGTCTGCAAGGGATACAGTCCGTAAGCACACATGATTGTGCGTGCTGCTGGTCCACTAATAGTCCTAACCTTTAACAGTTAATTTTACTCATTTTCATTAATTACTAGTTTCTATGTAACTGCTTTTATATTGTTTTACTTTCTTTTTTATTCAAGAAAATGTTTTTAATTTATTTATCTTATTTTATTATTTTTAAAAAAAAAGGTCCTTATCGTCACCATACCTGGTTGTCCAAATTAGGCATAATAATGTGTTAATTCCACAACTGTATAAATTGATATCGGTTGATATCGGTATCGGTAATTAAGAGTTGGACAATATTGGAATATCGGCAAAAAGCCATTATCGGACATCCCTAGTTACATGTATATATGTTGCATTCTATTTTAGTTACTTTATTGAGTTTAAAACCCCCTGGCACTGTTTTGTACTGTTTCTGTAATTGTTTTGATTATTATTATTTGTTGATTGTATGAAAATGCTGCATATTATAAATAAATGTTTATAAAATAAATAAAAAAATAAAAATAAAATACCGGAAGCAGTATCATTAGTCCAGAATCTTCACTGTCCAATTAGAAAACAGTACTAAAATATACTAGGTGTACATGCCTAATGAACAGTGTAGTATTTAATGTGATTACCTCGCAGAGTTGTGGCTAAGTTAGAGCTGAAGTCTTTCAAATGAGTGTAGTTGCCATGTTACCTGGTCGCTCTGTTAGCATTAGCATCATTAGCTCCCTCGTCGCCGGCTTGAGAGTCTCGATGACGTCACAACAGGTGTGTGCTCAGATTGGTCGTGCTGCAAAAAGCGTTCAAATTGACTATACTTTTTCCAACTCAGCATTCCTTTTTTTTTTTAAAAAACAAACTCCAAATGTTACCCACACTAGAGTTAATATTCGCAGGTGCAGTTAATTTGTAGACTTCCGGTGCCGTCTGCCATGTCACTGCTCTGTCGTCGTCAGTCGCAAACGAGAACGGTAATCTCGTGTGACGTCACGGCAGAAATCTCGCGATATAGAGCGGCCATATCTTCTATCAGATCTACAAGCGACCATTTAACCGGACATCGACCCATCCATACCATATATAGATCGATCCAGCGGCTCGCCAAACGTTTTTATTTTTATTTTTTTTATTGAGCAACAAAAGTCAGGAAAGAAAACAAAAGCAAGTACAGATAGAGGAATAATACAAAAATAAATAAATAAATAAAAAAAAAGACAAAAAAGGCTACCAAAATCACATGAAATGTTTTTAACAAGGGTATCAATTTAAGGGCTTTTGTACTCTTAATCATACTCCAAGATTTGATTGATAATTGTAAACCATTAAGCCAATTAGAAAATGTAGTCCTTACTTTCATAAATCGACATTTATGTAGACATTGTTTTGCCTGGAGCATAATGTTGACAAACATTTCTATGTTAGTCGTTTATAAAAATACCAAATTTGATCTCTTCTATAGAGAATGGGGACATCTCCACACCTTTGTTTCGCAGCCAATCTCTGATCTCCTCCCAAAACACATGTACACTCTCACATTCCACACACACAAATGATTGACATCCTCTACAGCAGTGTTTTTCAACCACTGTGCCGCAGCACTCTAGTGTGCTGTGGGAGATTATCTAATTTCACCTATTTGGGTTAAACATTTTTTTTGCAAACCAGTAATTATAGTCTTGTTTGTTTGTTTTCATGTTTGTTTGTTTTCATGTTTATTTGGAATATGTAGACAAAACAAAAACAAACAAATTTTGCAAAAAACAACAAAAAAGCCATTCAATAATGAAAAACAAAAACAATAATAATAATAATAGTAATAATAAAAAGCAAAAATAAACAAGAAATGAAAATAAACATTAATGTAAACATATCCGAAAAGGAGTGAGAAGAAGTAAAAACGTATGTCCTCCCACCCCTCTTATTACTTACTGTATGTTTAATACAGTATGTTTAATAGTCTGCAAATGATGTGTTGTTGTTGAGTGTCGGTGCTGTAAAGCTCAGCAGAGTAACCCTGTAATACTCTTCCATATCAGTAGGTGGCAGCCGGTAGCTAATTGCTTTGTAGATGTCGGAAACAGCGGGAGGCAGGGTGCAGGTAAAAAGGTGTCTTATGCTTAAACCAAAAATAAACAAAAGGTGAGTGCCCCTAAGAAAAGGCATTGAAGCTTAGGGAAGGCTATGCAGAACGAAACTAAAACTGAACTGGCTGCAAAGTAAACAAAAACAGAATGCTGGACGACAGCAAAGACTTACTGTGGAGCAAAGACGGCGTCCACAAAGTACATCCGAACACGACATGACAGTCAACAATGTCCCCACAACGAAGGATGAAAACAACTGAAATATTCTTGATTGCTAAAACAAAGTAGATGCGGGAAATATCGCTCAAAAGAAGACATGAAACTGCTACAGGAAAATACCAAAAAAAGAGAAAAAGCCACCAAAATAGGAGCGCAAGACAAGAATTAAAACACTACACTCATGAAAACAGCAAAAATAGTTAATAGTATTTGTACACTCTCAGTTACATTAACATTGATATATTACATGTGGGCCCATAGATAGAAATGCTTTTAAATGTAGCTTTGTGCTACTTTTGCCGTGTAGCTTGTGTTTTAGCTTGCTACAATTCTTCGGGGATAGTTTCCCCTGTACCGTAGTTACATTTAATCGAGAGTAGCTTAGCTTACTACATTTTCCAAGTAGCTTGCCCATCACTGGTAGCGGGAGTACTGCATTCATGATCAACCCTAGTTCTAATGGTTTCATCAAGCCTATTTAGGTGATGTTCGGCGGGCCAAATGAAAAGCTTTGGCGGGCCGGATGCGCCAGTTAAAAAGGCCTGCATTAGAAAGTGTAGGGCAGCGTGCCCTGTACTTTGCAGTGGTGTGTTGGGGGAGCAGCACCAGCAAAAGGGACTTAAACCGGATTGACAAACTGATCCGGAAAACCGGCCAAACTATAGGCACGCAGTTGGAGGCGTTTGTGTCAGTGAGGGACATGTATTTATGTAAATATTACATACACTATATTGCCAAAAGTATTTGGCCAGCCATAGAAATGATGAGAATCAGGTATAAAATCAAGCACTTAGCCATGGAGACTGTTTCTACAAACATTTGTGAAAGAACGGGCCGCTCTCAGTGATTTCCAGCGTGGAACTGTCATAGGATGCCACCTGTGCAACAAATCCAGCCGTGAAATGTCCTCGCTCCTAAATATTCCAAAGTCAACTTTATTATAAGAAAAGTGAATAGTTTGGGAACAACAGCAACTCAGCCACCAAGTGGTAGGCCACGTAAACTGACAGAGAGGGCTCAGCGGATGTTGAAGCGCATAGTGCAAAGACTTTCTGCACAGTTAGTTGCTACAGAGCTCCATTGTGCCGAGTGTGAAATTTGGTAGAGAAGGAATTATGGTGTGGAGTTGGTTTTTCAGGAGTTGGGTTTGGCCCCTTAGTTCCAGTGAAAGGAACTTTGAATGCTCCAGGATACCAAAACATTTTGGACAATTCCATGGGATGGCACTTCAAGTTCAAATGTGAGTAAAGGCAGGTGGCCAAATACTTTTGGCAATATAGTGTATATGTTATATTTTATATTGCTACTATGGTAAATTAGTAGTCTACTTAATACTGGCATTATCCTTACCATCCTTACCCTTTCCATCCTTTGAAACGGAGTTACTGTGTGGAACAATTTCATTTGTGGATCAATAAAGTTTGTCTAAGTCAGGGGTGTCCAAACTTTTTCCACTGAGGGCCGCACACAGAAAAATCAAAGCAAGCGGGGGCCATTTTGATATTTTTTTATTTTAAAAACCAATACAATATATGTATAAAAAAGATACATTTAGGCCTCCACTCAGGCTTGATCCCGGGGACCCCAAAGGGTTTTGTTAAAAAAAATATTAAAAATGTGTCATTATTCAGTATTATTATTTGTATTATTATTCAAGTTTTAAATCCATAGATCAACATTAGGTCTGTCTGTCAATATAACGTTTTTAAAGATTTAAGTCGTATGCTCTTTTTGGTCATAAAAAACCTTGTTTTTTTATGGAAAAAACACAAAATATGCAATATTTTCACCCAATAACATTTTTAAGTGGAATATTTGAGATTATATAGCCTTATATAGTTATTGACCTTGAAAAGGTCAATAACTCATAACACCATTGATTTTAATTCATTATTATTTTTTGAGCGATGACACTTAAAAACAAATCACACAAAAATTATTGGGGAACCAAAAGGGTCCTACTCATTAAAGTGTTAAAAAATAAATTATACATTTTTTTTACTGTTTACTTTTAACACAATAATCTCGAGATGAACTTCAGATCTATCCGTCAATTATACGTTGTATTGTTGTTTATGTTTTTTGTTTGTTCGTTTTAGGCCCTTCTTTAAAAAAAAACAAAAAAACAGCTACATTTTTTAAAATGGCAAACACAAAATATGCAACATCTCAAAGTGCAATATTTAATGTGACGTAATTGGAGCCTTGGATAGGTCAATAATTCATAATAACATTGATTTTTATTCTTTTTTTTTTTTTAAAGAAAGAAACAGCCTGCATGGCAGCTTTGTGTTATTAGAGTAAACATTGCAACATTTTCTTGTTACATTTCACCTGTTTGGTCTTTCATACCACTTTTTATATTTTAAATTTTTTTAATCGTATTTTAAAATGGGTCGTGGGGCCGTTAAAAAATGGCCCCCGGGCCGCACTTTGGACATTCCTGGTCTAAGTCTAAGAAACACTCCTTGACGTAAAATTGGGCTTTCATTAGGTTACACAAGTCCAATCTATACCTTTTCTCTAACGAACAACGGTCAAAGGACACAATTCAACTGAGGTCCAGACCAGAGGACAAAAACACGAGAGCGGACTAAGAATGTTCCAACTGTGTTTTCCAATTATGCTGTTAATTCACTCAGAGAGGCTTTTTTTCCACCAGGGAAAAGGGTCACGTTCCGGCCCAGACAACAAACCGTGATAAATAGGGCCTATGTACACATTCAACAAGCGGTGTTTGTTTTGTGTCGAGTGGGCCTGATTCTCATCACAGACAGGGGAGGAAGACACCATCTGTTTCCAGAAACAAGGTCCAGTCCAAGTTGGTGGTACACAATACTGAGTTCAACTTTAACCAAGTGACGGTTTCAATTCCGGTTAAGGTTGCATGATATCGATAGATATAAATGAAATAAATTCTGACGGCGATAGAGCTTTAAATACTATCTTTACATGTTAAGGAAACACTCTATTACTGTCCCGCTAGTTTGACAGCAAAGTTAAAGTTAAAGTACCAATGATTGTCACACACACACTAGGTGTGGCGAAATTATTCTCTGCATTTGACCCATCACTCTTGATCATCCCCTGGGAGGTGAGGGGAGCAGTGAGCAGCAGCAGTGGCCGCGCCCGGGATAAATTTTTTTTGTGATTTAACCCCCAATTCCAACCCTTGATGCTGAGTGCCAAGCAGGGAGGTAATGGGTCCCATTTTTATAGTCTTTGGTATGACTCGGCCGGGGTTTGAACTCACGACCTACCGATCTCAGTGCGGACACTCTAACCACTTGGCCACTGAGTAGCGAACAACCGCGTACTCGTTAGCGGCTAATTCCTTCCATAATGCAAAGACGCTTGTAAGTCAGGAATCTAAAAAAAAACTATGTTTTTTAAAAGTATCATCACTGGATGAAGAGGTATAGCAAAACATGCTACAATACACACCGTAGGAGGTAGTGTTGTCCCGATACCAATATTTTGGTACCGGTACCAAAATGTATTTCGGTACTTTTCGATACTTTTCTAAATAAAGGGCACCACAAAAATTGCATTATTGGCTTTATTTTAACAAAAAATCTTAGGGTACATTAAACATATGTTTATTATTGCAAGTTTGTCCTTAAATAAAATAGTGAACATACTAGACCACTTGTCTTTTAGTAGTAAGTAAACAAACACCTCCATGGAACTACTCCCCCCCAAATCCTCCACACGACACCTCCGCTCCGGACAAGCTAACCTCCTCCAACCTCCGAGGACAAAGCTACGAACAATGGGAGACAGGGCTTTCTGCTCCGCCACTCCAAGTCTGTGGAACACTCTCCCTGACCACCTGAGGGCACCCCAGACTGTGGATGCTTTTAAAAAAAGGCTTAAAAACCCTTATTTTTAAAAAAAAGCCTTTTTTTTTAGATATATGTATACTAGTTCTAGCTATTAGTCTGTTCTAGTTTTTATTTTTATTAATTTGTATTATCTTTTTATTTTATTTTTAATACACTGTAGCACTTTGATGTTGTTTACTCAATGTAAAGTGCTTTTTACAAATAAAATCTATTATTTATTATTATTGTCCACCATGTATGTCGCGGACTCAACGTCTAGGTCCAGAGTATATAAAGTCACCAAAAACTAATGGACAATGAAGGTGAAGGCAAAAGAGTGAGGAGTGTCCTGACCCAGTGTTTCCCACACATTCATTTATTTGTGGCGGCCCGCCACGAAAGAATTACGTCCGCCACAAATAAAATAAAAAAATAAATTAAAAAAAAAACTTTTTTTTTTTTTTTTTTTTGGCCTGTCCAGCTTCTCAGGGAAATCATATAGTTGATGTAGATGCCCATATAGGCTGTTCAGATTTACTTTACAAAAGACAAGTGTAGGATACTTCTCTTGTTGCCTTATTTGTATTTGACCACTACTGTTTTCTGTTTATGTGTTACTGACTGTGGCAGGACACCTCTGCCTCTGTTTCACTTTATGTTGCTGGTAAATAATATGGTTGTAGTAGTAGGCTAAAGTTAAATTATTTAGTATGCACTAATTAAAGGGGCAGAGCTTTTAGAGACATTTTAGCTTTTATATTTTGTAAGATATATTTTTTGTAAGAACCACAATTAATAAATATATTTCAGTGAATAACTTATTGTTCAAATCTGTATATAAATATGTACATAAAGTGTTGTAATTATATTGTAAAATGGATGGATGGATGGATGGACGTTTAAAACAAAACTGTTATTATTAATTAGTAAGTATACATTTTTTGAGCCTTTTTAGAGAAAATCATATCATTGTAGTAAATTATGCAAATTGCTCGATGATGTCATGGTGACCACGCCCATAGCCACGCCCGCCACAGGTATCTTGGCAGTTTATGCGAAACACTGCCTGACCAGATATCTAGATCCCTAGATTGATTGTTGTAAAATGTTCTTTATCACATTGTTTACGTGTCTAATAAAGATTTGATTAATTTATGATGGCTCAGGTGTGATTCACTACAATAGGGCCCCACAGCCCACTGGATTCCAGTTCATTGAAATACCACAACACTGGATACTGTTCAGATAAGTTACATTTAAGAAGTTGCACACAAAGCAACACTGGAGGTGACTATGACGTGCGCATTGAGGGGGCATTGTTGTGTGTGGACAAGGATAAGGTTAGGTGGGATTTACCCACGGGGCCTTAAAGTTGTGTGCCGAATTCCCTTTGCAATTGGGCAAAACCCCCCACATCTACACAAGCAGCATGTGGTGCATCGGACTAAAAAAACAATAACATTAAGGGACAAATGTTCAGGAGTAGTCACATATTTTCCCTCGGACACGCCGCTTGAGTATAATCTCACAATGTCATTATTCCTATCTTTATTTGATCAGCAATCTTTCAGGTGAGCTAATTCTGGACGTGGCAGCTGCCATGCAAAAATTGCCCGTCACTGTTCTGTGATCCATGGCAGCCTGCCTTGTTATCAGCGCCAGGCTTGTGACCTGCATGGCTAATGCCTTCCAAAAGCTTCGGAGTATGCTATCGCATGACTCTAATGCCCTCATGTAATAGATGCCTGGCACTACTCGGCTTGACCGTAAATCCCAATATTCACTGCGGTTTGTGATGACATGTTGCAACCAGAGAACTGGACTAGTAAGGGGAAAAAATGCACTTCCGGTATGTCCTCTGCCTTCGTTTGGACCTGGTTCAAACAAATGCCCTGGCATTGTTAGTGACGGCTTCTCACTTCAAACCACGGCTCCCCCCCCGCTGAAGCACTTGCCATTTCCTTCTGCGCTGCATTATTGATACTGTACAATTGACTTTATGGGCTCTTAAGACGAAAGATTAAAGCCTGCGAGTGAGCATGTTGCTGAAGGATCACCGTAGCAGAACGCGGGGCACTAAGTAAAGCTCCGGCTTCAAGTTTCATCTTCAGCGCGGCCAGTGTAGCGTGAAGTCATTACTATTAAAGTAGAAGTTCACCCCCGGGTTGCGGCACTGCATCACTTTGCGAGAAGGATGTCAAGGAGGAGGGGAGGGTGCATGGACCGGTAATAATGGTGGTGCATTTAAATATTGCCACAAAGAACTGGAAAAACACTCGGCGCCAAAGACTTGTACTCCATCCATCCATCCATTTTCTACCGCTTATTCCCTTCGGGGTCGCGGGGGGCGCTGGAGCCTATCTCAGCTACAATCGGGCGGAAGGCAGGGTACACCCTGGACAAGTCGCCACCTCATCACAGGGCCAACACAGATAGACAGACAACATTCACACTCACATTCACACACTAGGGCCCATTTAGTGTTGCCAATCAACCTATCCCCAGGTGCATGTCTTTGGAGGTGGGAGGAAGCCGGAGTACCCGGAGGGAACCCACGCAGTCACGGGGAGAACATGCAAACTCCACACAGAAAGATCCCGAGCCCGGGATTGAACTCACGACTACTCAGGACCTTCGTATTGTGAGGCAGACGCACTAACCCCTCTGCCACCGTGCTGCCCCTGAGACTTGTACTCATAGAGTACTAAATGTTTTCTAACAATGTGCATTTTCTAATAGCATTGACTTTGTTACATGGAGCATAGACTAGTGTTGGTCCCGAAGAATGGTCTTTAAAGGGGAACTGCACTTTTGGCATGTACTGTATATATATATATATATATATATATATATATATATATATATATATATATATATATATATATATATATATATATATATATACACACACACTACCGTTCAAAAGTTTGGGGTCACATTGAAATGTCCTTATTTTTGAAGGAAAGGCACTGTACTTTTCAATGAAGATAACTTTGAACTAGTCTTAACTTTAAAGAAATACACTCTATACATTGCTAATGTGGTAAATGACTATTCTAGCTGCAAATGTCTGGTTTTTGGTGCAATATCTACATAGGTGTATAGAGGCCCATTTCCAGCAACTATCACTCCAGTGTTCTAATGGTACAATGTGTTTGCTCATTGGCTCAGAAGGCTAATTGATGATTAGAAAACCCTTGTGCAATCATGTTCACACATCTGAAAACAGTTTAGCTCGTTACAGAAGCTACAAAACTGACCTTCTTTTGAGCGGTTTGAGTTTCTGGAGCATCACATTTGTGGGGTCAATTAAACGCTCAAAATGGCCAGAAAAAGAGAACTTTCATCTGAAACTCGACAGTCTATTCTTGTTCTTAGAAATGAAGGCTATTCCACAAAATTGTTTGGGTGACCCCAAACTTTTGAACGGTAGTGTGTATATATATATATATATATATATATATATATATATATATATATATATATATATATACATATACATATATATATATATATATATATATATATATATATATATATATACATATACATATATATATATATATATATACATATACATATATATATATATATATATATATATATATATATATATATATATATATTAGAGATGTCCGATAATATCGGCCGATAAATGCTTTAAAATGTAATATCGGAAATTATCGGTATCGGTTTCAAAAAGTACAATAAATGACTTTTTAAAACGCCGCGGTATTATCCGGTAAAAAAAACACGGACGTAGGGCAAACATGCCAACCCTCCCGATTTTCCCGGGAGACTCCCGAATTTCAGTGCCCCTCCCCAAAATCTCCCGGGGCAACCATTCTCCCGAATTTCTCCCGATTTCCACCCGCACAACAGTTTTGGGGGCGTCCTCTACAGCCTGTCGTCACGTCCGCTTTTCCTCCATACAAACAGCGTGCCGGCCCAGTCACATGATATATGCGGCTTTTAGACACACATAAGTGAATGCAAGGCATACTTGATCAACAGCCATACAGGTCAGACTGAGGGTGGCCGTATAAACAACTTTTGAGGCAAGGCACATTTTTTTTCCATTTAAAAATACGGAGGCACACCACCAGCAGAAAACGTTAAAAAATAAAACTCAACCAGGTCCTCCTCGTGCCTTATTTTGAGTTTGTTGGTGTTTTCCTGTGTGTAATGCTTTAGTTCTTTGTCTTGTGCTGTTGTTTTGGTGTTTTCCTGTAGCAGTTTCATGTCTTTCTTTGAGCGCTATTCCCCGCACCTGCTTTGTGTTAGCAAGCAAGGCTATTGAAGTTGTTGCTATCCTTCTTTGTGTGGACATTGTTGCTAGTCATGTCATGTACGGATGTGCTTTGTGGACGCCGTGTCTGCTCCACATGCTGCAAGTTTTTGCTGTAGTCCAGCATTCTGTTTCTGTTCACTTTGTAGCCAGTTCAGTTTTACTGTCGTTTAACATAGCCATCCCTATGCTTCATTGCCTTTTCCTTTCTTTTTTGTTCATTTTTGGCTAAGCGTTACATACCTTTTTACCTGCACACTGTGGTCTGCATATTGGGATCACAGTTCTACACAGCACGGACACTAAGGAACGGCGCAGTATTTGCAGGTTATAATTATTGATTCGCAAAAAAATATTTTTTGGACCAATTAGGTGAAGTTGCATAATTTCCTACGGCACACAGTGGTTGAAAAACACTGCCTTAAATGCTGGTTTAGTGTGGCTGAAACAGGGCTTAGGCTAAATAATTATTCGTTTAATGAGTTATCCGGCTTAATGTAGACAGGGTCTTATGAGCCGCGGACAAATAAAATCTGGGAAAACCTAAAAACACTCAAACATTCTAGGCCAAGTAGCATTATGTTGTAGAAATCAGCAGCGTTTTAAAAGCAAATGTCGGCGACAGCTGATGCAGGCTAAGTATGTCGGAAGAATTTTTGCTCTTACCGTTTCGGTAAAGGTTAATCTTATTCCCTGATGTGATGACATTTGGAAAATGATGATCCCAATTTGAATATCATATTTTGTGTTTACAAAGTCTCTGCTCTACTTAGCACACAACCCCGACCCAGTATGCACACTGCAAAGAGTCAGAGTTTAAAAACAAAAAATATATATATACAAAAGTTAGGGGTAGTTTACTTGAACTAAGCACAATTATCTGCCAATAGAACAAGAACATTTGACTTGTCAAGACTTTCCAAAACAAGTAAAATTAGCTAACCTCAATGAACCCAAAAAATACCTTAAAATAAGTCTATTCTCACTAATAACAAGTGCACTTTTCTTGATAGAAAAAACAAATATGATACCCTTTTTCTCAGTATGTTGAAAAATATTCTTAAATTAAGTAAATGCTCGTGCCATTATCTTGACATAATGATATGCCCTCGGCATTACATTTCTTGAATTTCCCCATGGATAACATGACATCATCGCGCCAAGTGCATGCTCTTTCAGTCAATTAGTGCGCAAGGAATATATATATATATATATATATATATATATATATATATATATATATATATATATATATATATATATATATATATATATATATATATATATATATATATATAGCGCTGCAACTAACGATTAATTTGATAATTGATTAATCTGTCGATTATTGCTTCGATTAATCTATTAATAATCGGATAAAATAGACAAACTACATTTCTATCCTTTCCAGTATTTTATTGAAAAAAACCCAGCATACTGGCACCATACTTATTTTGATTATTGTTTCTCAGCTGTTGGTACATGTTGCAGTTTATAAAAAATAAAAAAAATGAAAAATGAAAAATTTTAAAAAATATATAAAATTGCCTCTGCGCATGCGCATAGCATAGATCCAACGAATCGATGACTAAATTAATCGGCAACTATTTTTATAATCGATTTTAATCGATTAGTTGTTGCAGCCCTAATGTGTGTATATATATATATATATATATATATATATATATATATATATATATATATATATATATATATATATATATATATATATATATATATATATATATATATAGACGGCGTGGCGAAGTTGGTAGAGTGGCTGTGCCAGCAATCGGAGTGTTGCTGGTTACTGGGGTTCAATCCCCACCTTCTACCTTCCCAGTCACGTCCGTTGTGTCCTTGGGCAAGACACTTCACCCTTTGCCTCTGATGGCTGCTGGTTAGCGCCTTGCATGGCAGCTCCCTCCATCAGTGTGTGAATGTGTGTGTGAATGGGTAAATGTGGAAATACTGTCAAAGCGCTTTGAGTACCTTGAAGGTAGAAAAGCGCTATACAAGTATAACCCATTTATCATTTATTTATCATTTATATATATATATATATATATATATATATATATATATATATATATATATATATATATATATATATATATATATATATATATATATATATATATTTTTATATATATATATATATATATATATATATATATATATATATATATATATACATATATATATATATATATATATATATACATATAGTACCGTTCAAAAGTTTGGGGTCACATTGAAATGTCCTTATTTTTGAAGGAAAAGCACTGTACTTTTCAATGAAGATAACTTTAAACTAGTCTTAACTTTAAAGAAATACACTCTATACATTGCTAATGTGGTAAATGACTATTCTAGCTGCAAATGTCTGGTTTTTGGTGCAATATCTACATAGGTGTATAGAGGCCCATTTCCAGCAACTATCACTCCAGTGTTCTAATGGTACAATGTGTTTGCTCATTGGCTCAGAAGGCTAAATGATGATTAGAAAACCCTTGTGCAATCATGTTCACACATCTGAAAACAGTTTAGCTCCTTACAGAAGCTACAAAACTGACCTTCCTTTTAGCAGATTGAGTTTCTGGAGCATCACATTTGTGGAATCAATTAAACGCTGAAAATGGCCAGAAAAAGAGAACTTTCATCTGACACTCGACAGTCTATTCTTGTTCTTAGAAATGAAGGCTCAAACACAAAATTGTTTGGGTGACCCCAAACTTTTGAATATGTGGGCTCGGTACCGAGGATGTCGTTGTGGCTTGTGCAGCCCTTTGAGACACTTGTGATTTAGGGCTATATAAATAAACATTGATTGATTGATTGATATATATATATATATATATATATATATATATATATATATATATATATATATATATATATATATATATATATATATATATATATATATATATATATATATATATATATATATATATATTTACAGCCCAGCCCCCCGACCAAATTTTTTTAAATTGTAATTTTGAAGAATTTATCTGAATGTGCATGAACTATTTCTGCTCAAAATAGTTTGAAATGTCACATGTTAAATGTTTAAATATTAATTGTCAGTTTGCTGTACTGTGCCAACTGTACTACTATATGAGTACGTGTTTTCTATTGCTTCATTGAAAATAAAACAGCAAAGTCCATTTGGCTGTCATCCGTTTTAATTATGAGACACAATTGTGTCAAAGTCATGATTTTTTTTTTATGCTTGAAATAAGAAATTATTACTTTAAAAAAGTAGTTTTATACTTGTGAGTGTTGATGACACAGCTTTGCAACAGTTGATATTCTAGTTTCAAGCATGTTTTACTCAATATAAGTCATCAAATGTCAGCAACAAGCTGTAATATCTTACTGAGATCATTTAGGACCAAAACCCTTAAAACAAGTAAAACACTCTAACATAAAATCTGCTTAGTGGGAAGAATGATCTTATCAGACAGAAAATAAGCAAATATCACCCTTATTTGAGATATTCAATCTTACTTAGGTTTCAGTTTTTGCAGTGTAGAATAAACTGACACGATGGCCCAAATAAACAAAAACCCCAAAAACGTGCTTTTATTTGTTTACTCTTGTTTACTCGTTTGTAGAAATACTAACTTAACGCAATCATGTCACGACTTCCGAAGGGAAATACTTCCTCCTCTCTTGTCTTTACCCCGGGGAACACACTGAAGGTTAATTCATTTAAATCTCGTTTCCAATGATCTTTATTCCTCTTAACTCACTGAAAATCTTATCTCGCTTTAATCTGCTTTCCCGAAGCCTAGAGCCTTCCTGCCATCCGCCTGGTGAACGCAAGAGTTAATGAGAGCGTGGCGGTTGATAAGGTCATGCCGGCATTACACGGAGTTCCACGTTTGTATAACTTCTTTGTTTACTTTTTAAAAGTTCCTTTCCAACGTCTTCAGTGCCGACACCCTCGCCATCTGTCCGCTTCTAAAGACGCCTTTGGAAGATACTTTCATCAGTGTGTTATATAAAGTCTGCTCCCAAAAAAGGAACAATTGGGATGAAGTGTAAGGATTATTTGGGCTATTATAGCTCTGAACGCTTCGCTTGGAAGAGTTGCCAGAGCTACTTGCTGTTGGGTAGAACACGTCTGAATCCGTGCGGATTAAGGGTGTAATCGTTTGTATGAATTTGTAATCTGATTTTTTGCAGTATGGAACCTTCCAGCTGACTCGGAGCATACAGAAGGATTCCAATCCTCCACCAGTGAGACGGGCTAATAGCAGCAGGCCCATAATAATAAAGCTAATACATTTTTTATTCACACCAATTATACATGGTATTGATAAGACTACAGATATATGCCGATACCGATAAGGCGTATCGATAAAATCCTAACGTTATACATAATCCTGAGAACGACTGAAACAATGCAGGAAATATTTTTCCCATTAAAGTGCAAGATAGCTGCCTAAAAGGATGCAAGTACTCAATGTCAATCTTATTGTCCTTTTGGCTCACCTGTAGTGTTGTCCCGATACCAACCTTATTTTGATACTTTTCTAAATAAAGGGCACCACAAAAAATGGCATTATTGGCTTTATTTTAACAAACAAATCTTAGGGTACATTAAATATATGTTTCTTATTGCAAGTTTGTCCTTAAATAAAATAGTGAACATACAAGACAACTCGTCTTTTATTAGTAAGTAAGCAAACAAAGGATCCTAATTTAGTCTGCTGACATATGCAGTAACATATTGTGTCATTTATCATTCTATTATTTTGTCAACATTATTAAGGACAAGTGGTAGAAAATGTATATTAGTCTACTTGTTCATTTACTGTTAATATCTGATTACTCTCTCTTTTAACATGTTCTATCTACACTTCTGTTAAAATGTAATAATCACTCATTCTTCTGTTGTTTGATACTTTACATTAGTTTTGGATGATACCTTAAATGTGGGTATCAATCCGATACCAAGTAGTTACAGGATCATACATTGGTCATATTCAAAGTCCTCACGTGTCCAGGGACATATTTCCTGAGTTTATAAACATTATATAATTTAAAAAAACGAAAGAAGATGTTGTGATGCCAGAAAAATATTGATGTAATCATAGTAGTATCAACTAGATACTAGGGCTGCAACCAACAACTAATTTGATAATCGATTAATTTGTCGATTATTACTTCGATTAATAATCGGATAAAAGAGACAAACTACATTTCTATCCTTTCCAGTATTTTATTGGAAAAAAAAACAGCATACTGGCACCATACTTATTTTGATTATTGTTTCTCAGCTGTTTGTAAATGTTGCAGTTTATAAATAAAGGTTTATAAAAAATAAAAATAAAAACAAAAATAAAAAAAATAGCCTCTGCGCATGCGCATAGCATAGATCCAAAGAATCGATGACTAAATGAATCGCCAACTATTTTTATAATCGATTTTAATCGATTAGTTGTTGCAGCCCTACTAAATACGCTCCTGCACTTGGTATCATTACAGTGGATGTTAAGTGTAGATCCACCAATGGTGTTTGTTTACATTGTGACGCCGGTGAGCTACGGTGTGTAGTGAAGCATGTTTAGCTATTCCTCGTCCTGCAGGGATGATACTTGTAAGAAATTTACTTTATTTGTCGCCATGGAGACGAGGATTAGTGATTTAGAAGTAGCTGAAACACTGTGGATGGATGTTAGCCGCTTGCTAGCTAGCCATGTCTTAAAGCACCTCTTCCTGAGGGCGTTTCAGTGTTATAACTTCACATTTATCGATAGTTTTTAAGCCAAAATGCGTCCGTTCTCCCTTTTCTGTCTACACACTGTGTCTGTTTGTAAGTACTCTGTGATTGTGCACTGCCGAACATGCTCCAATGCTCGTAAACCAGCAATGACACGGCGTGACGACGACGACGGGCAGGGTGGCGGACTGGTACTTTTTAGAGGTGGTATAGTACCGAATATGATTAATTAGTATAGCGGTACTATACTAATACCGGTATACCGTACAACCCTACTCACCTGTTTATATATAAAAAAAAGCTTGTTGTCCATAACTGTCTTCCAACAGAGACAGCCCTGATCTATCCAACGAACCATAAATAGAATGACAAGGGAAGGTGGAAGGCTTCAGCTATAAATCCAACTGAATTTGTCGTTTTTGTCTGTGAGCTATGATTGCAAAGCTTTAGTCAGCGTTTGAAAGGCAAGCCCACACCTTTACCACGGCGGCGTTTCAAGGAGAGCAGATAAGAGGCCTTATTCCCTCGTGTGCCAATTAATGCTCCTTCACTGTCTGTATTGTTTTGCTGCACGCTCGCCGGCCTTCCTCGCTCTCTTCCACGCCTCCAAAGGGGGAACGAAGCGGGACCGAGTCTGCTTCCAAATGTACCAGACCTCGTCTTCCCCGACTGGCAACGCTCGCCAGGTCCCAACGCTTCCGAAAAAGCGCGCGGCCCACTTTCAAACGCCAGCTCTCGAAGCCGATTGATGCTATTTCTGGGGGGTGGGTTTCCCGTTTCGGGGAAAATAATGAACAGATGGCTGCTTGTCATTCAGCACCGCGCCGAGGTCTTAGGGCCGCACTTTGAAGTGCGATGACAATCACCATCGACGCACGCCATCTTGATACAGCTCGGGATTAGCATATTTACCGGTCGTTATTGGGAAAAAAACTACTGCTCAAACTGCGAACCAAGTCTTCCTCGCTGATGTATCGCCAGCATTAGATTACAGTCTGAATCAAGATTGGAGTAAAAACACCTGCTAAGCTTTGTTTTCATTCCCGATAAGTCTCTGGCTCGTCGGCGGCTCAATACGCCAATCAGTATGAAAATGTGCCAGTCAGCTGTTTGCCGATCAAGCAGTATTAAGAGAAAAGTGAGATTTCTCGGAAAGGCAGAGAAACGGAGACAATGCGCTTAGAGAAAGCGCTAAATCAAGGGTGTTAAACTCATGACATCACATGGACAAAGATAAGACCTTCTGAAGGAAAGTTCTGTGGTCAGATGAAACAAAAATTGAGCTGTTTGGCCACAATACCCAGCAATATGTTTGGAGGAGAAAAAATGAGGCCTTTAATCCCAGGAACACCACTCCTACCGTCAAGCATGGTGGTGGTAGTATTATGCTCTGGGCCTGTTTTGCTGCCAATGGAACTGGTGCTTTACAGAGAGTAAATGGGACAATGAAAAAGGAGGATTACCTCCAAATTCTTCAGGACAACCTAAAATCATCAGCCCGGAGGTTGGGTCTTGGGCGTAGTTGGGTGTTCCAACAGGACAATGACCCCAAACACACGTCAAAAGTAGTAAAGGAATGGCTAAATCAGAATAGATTTAAGGTTTTGGAATGGCCTTCCCAAAGTCCTGACTTAAACGTGTGGACAATGCTGAAGAAACAAGTCCATGTCAGAAAACCAACAAATTTAGCTGAACTGCACCAATTTTGTCAAGAGGAGTGGTCAAAAATTCAAGCAGAAGCTTGTGGATGGCTACCAAAAGCGCCTTATTGCAGTGAAACTTGCCAAGGGACATGTAAGCAAATATTAACATTGCTGTATGTATACTTTTGACCCAGCACATTTGCTCACATTTTCAGTAGACCCATAATAAATTCATAAAAGAACCAAACTTCATGAATGTTTTTTGTGACCAACAAGTATGTGCTCCAATCACAACAGTTGTAGAAAAAATATTGGAAACTCAAGACATCCATGACATTATGTTCTTTACAAGTGTATGTAAACTTTTGACCACGACTGTCTATACACTGTGGTGGCTTCTGCCGTGTTCCACGCCATTGTCTGCTGGGTTAGGTGGAGCATGGCCAGAGACAGGAGCCATACTTGCCAACCCTCCCGATTTTCCCGGGAGACTCCAGAATTTCAGTGCCCCTCCCGAAAATCTCCCAGGGCAACCATTCTTCCGAATTTCTCCCGATTTCCACCCAGACAACAATATTGGGGGCGTGCCTTAAAGGCACTGCCTATAGCGTCCTCTCTCACCTGAAAAGGAGACTATTATATATGTCTCCGTTATCCATAGGTTTATCTATAACCCATAAAGTAGGCAGGCAAGGAGCTATTTCTCAGCGTGTGTTTATTCCAGCCGGCACGTTAATACACTGACACACAACATCCGGATTCCCATCATGCATTGCTTCAAAACTACGGCGAGTAGTAATGTCCAAAAATATAACAGAAACGAAGCAGAAGAACGAAGAAGAGACATGGCGACGACGAGTAAGAAGAAGTACGCTTGCAAGTTCCAAAATGATTGGAAAAAATAACTTCAGTTCATCCAGGACAGCTCGAAGGGGAAGGCGTATGCTGCCTGCACATTTTGTACATCACACTTTTATGTGTGTGTATGTATATATATATATATATATATATATATATATATATATATATATATATATATATATATATATATATATATATATATATATATATATATATATATATATATATATATATATATATATATATATATATATATATATTAGGGCTGCAACTAACGATTAATTTGATAATCGATTAATCTGTCGATTATTACTTCGATTAATCGTTTAATATTAGGATAAAATAGACACATATATATATATATATATATATATATATATATATATATATATATATATATATATATATATATATTAGGGCTGCAACTAACGATTAATTTGATAATAGATTAATCTGTCGATTATTACTTCGATTAATCGTTTAATATTAGGATAAAATAGACAAACTACATTTCTATCCTCTCCAGGATTTTAATGAAAGAAAAAAACAGCACACTGACACCATACTTATTTTGATTATTGTTTCTCATTTGTTTGTACATGTTGCAGTTTATAAATAAAGGTTTATAAAAAATAAAAATATAAAAAAAATAAAAAAAATTGCCTCTGCGCATGCGCATAGCATAGGTCCAACGAATCAATGACTAAATTAATCGCCAACTATTTTTATAATCGATTTTAATCGATTAGTTGTTGCAGCCCTACTATATATATATATATATATATATATATATATATATATATATATATATATATATATATATATATATATATATATATATATATATATATATATATATATATATATATATATATATATATATATATATATATACATATATATATATATATATAAATATATATATATACCGTATTTCCTTGAATTGGCGCCGGGAATATAGTATTCGCCTGCCTAGAATTACAGCCGGGTCAAACTCGTTTCGCAAAATAATTAGCGCATGCTTGGCACTTCCGCCGGGTCAAATATGAGTCATTAAATGACTCCCGCCTCTTGCGACTACCAGTACTGCAGGAGACAGGTACTGCAGAAGAAGACAACAAGCAGCAAGCATGCAGCAATTGTTTGCTTGCACTTTTAACATGGAGGATTACATATCTAAAATAAAACCGTTTTCTAAACTGGACTTTCAATCGAAGCAGGAGGTAATAATTAAAGGAATATCTCCAGAGACTTTTAAAATTGAAGAAAGATGAGAAAGACTGCCTTTGATCAGAAGCAGCTGCACATGGACCCATCTACAAGTAAAGGTAAGATCATAATAACGTTTTTTTTTATTAAATGTGTTTTTAATGATAAGGTATGCGCCGGAGTGAGAAGAGGTTTTAAAATAATTAGAGCATGCTTGCTCATTCCGCATGGTTTTGGTAACCGCAGGAGTGAGAAGAGGTTTTAAATTAATTAGCGCCCCTGCGGCTATTCAAGGAAATACGGTAGCTAGAATTCACTGAAAGTCAAGTATTTATTTTATTATATATATATATAAGAAATACTTGAATTTCAGTGAATTCTAGCTATAAATAGATTCCTCCCCCCTTAACCCCGCCCCCGTGCACCTCAAACCCCCCCCCCCCCCAATCTCCTGAATTTGGAGGTCTCAAGGTTGGCAAGTATGAAAGGAGCAGACCCAACAAAGCAACCAAGAGAGCCGACTCCACCCTCGACCGCCCACTAACTCTCGGCCAGTATCCAGTCTGCATGGACGAGTTTGCGGGCCTAATCCGGCCCTCGGGCCGTATGTTTGACACCCCTGTTCTAAATTAAACAAAAAATAATCCAAAACACCAAATAAGGATTTACGTGTCAAAGAATGACAGCCATGCCCATTCTCCATAAAGACTTAAGCATTCCGTGTCCCATTTTCCACTCGCTAACATTCGAAGCTGTGGCTCCAAAAGACAATCTTTAGTCATCCATGACTGAGCTAATGAACCCCGAGGCACAAAACGTCAGCCCTCATTGTTTGATGTCGCTTGTTGTTTTGTCACGGCAAAGCGGAGCGAAGGTGTTTGTGGCAAAGAGGCTTTTTTTTTGGTGTGCCAGAAGGCATTATTCAGTGAAGCAAAAGACGCCACGTTCCACAATGACAAGGGGAGGGGGATGTATTCCTTGAGCTGCCAGAGTGAAATGTAAGGCATAAATAAGGCTGCATCCCTACTGGGGGGCGTCTCAGCATAAAGTAACATCTCTGTTTGACTTCAGGGAGGATGGGCACTCGGGGTCATCATAGGTTATGCTCAGTCAAGTAAATACCCACTTAGGGACAAAACGATGTCTGATTTATTCAAAAACAAGTTGTGTTTTTTATTCCCCGCCACTGATGCATGCTAAAGTGCAGCTCTGGCTCATCAAAGCGACGAGAGAGGGCAGCAAAGGGTGAAGTCAATCAATGTTTTAATGTGACCTTTGCTGCAAACGTCTTAGTCTTCTACACGGGAAAGACATTTGGTGATGAATAATAGCGTGGTGAAATCTTCATTTTTATATAAGATGTCAACTACATGCCTCAGGCTAAAAACAGGCTATTATCCATGTGTGGCAAAGATGCAGTGTAAACATCACTGGCTTTAAAGTAGCAGTAGACTGGGAAAACAAGTTGCCTCTATATTGAAGCTATTATTATTATTATTATTATTATTTCGTTTCTGTACTTAGAAAAAAAAAGAGAAAAAGTCTTGGATTTTTTCTAAGTACAAAAACGAGAGAAGGTAAAAAACACCTACTTTTAGCCTCTTTCGTTTTTGTACTTAGAAAAAAAAGAAGAAAAAATCTTGCATTTTTTCTCAGTACAAAAACAAAAGAGGGTAAAAGTAGGTGTTTTTTACCTCCTCTCGTTTTTGTACTTAGAAAAAAACCAAGTTTTTTTTTCCTTTTTTTTTTCTACGTACAGAAACGAAAGAGGCTAAAAGTAGGTGTTTTTTACCTTCTCTCGTTTTTGTGCTTAGAAAAAAAAAAAGATTTTTTCTCATTTGTTTTTTCTAAGTACAAAAACAAGAGGAGGTAAAAAAAAACACCTACTTTTACCCTCTTTTGTTTCTGTACTTGGAAAAAAAAAGGAGAAAAAATCTTGGATTTTTTTAAAAGTACAAAAACGAGAGAAGGTAAAAAACACCTACATTTATCCTCTTTCGTTTCTGTACTTGGAAAAAAAGGGAAACAAATCTGGGATTTTTTCTAAGTACAAAAACGAGAGAAGGTAAAAAACACCTACTTTTACCCTCTTTCGTTTCTGTACTTAGAAAAAAAAAAGGAGAAAAAATCTTGGATTTTTTCTAAGTACAAAAACGAGAGAAGGTAAAAAAAACAAAAAAATCTGGGATTTTTTTTATAAGTACAAAAACGAGAGAAGGTAAAAAAAAAAAAAACCCTACTTTTACCCACTTTCGTTCCTGTACTTAGAAAAAAAAAGGAGAAAAAGTATTTGATTTTTTTTCTAAGTACAAAAACGAGACAAGGTAAAAAAAACAAACAACCCTACTTTTACCCACTTTCGTTCCTGTACTTAGAAAAAAAACGAGAAACAATCTGGGATTTTTTCTAAGTACAAAAACGAGAGAAGGTAAAAAACACCTACTTTTACCCTCTTTCGTTTCTGGACTTAGGAAAAAAAGAGAAAAAATCTGGGATTTTTTCTAAGTAAAATAACGAGAGAAGGTAAAAACACCTACTTTACCCTCTTCCGTTTCTGTAATTAGAAAAAAAAGGAGAAAAAGTCTTAGATTGTTTCTAAGTACAAAAACGAGAGAAGGTAAACTTCCACCTTCTTTACCCTCTTTCGTTTCTGTACTTAGAAAAAAAAAATCTGGGATTTTTTCTAAGTACAAAAACGAGAGAAGGTAAAAAAAAAACAGCTACTTTTACCCTCTTTCGTTTCTGTACTTAGGAAAAAAAAGGAGAACAAATCTTGGATTGTTTCTAAGTACAAAAACGAGAGAAGGTAAAAAACACCTACTTTTACCCTCTTTCGTTCCTGTACTTAGAAAAAAAACGAGAGAAGGTAAAAAACACCTACTTTTACCCTCTTTCGTTTCTGGACTTAGGAAAAAAAAGAGAAAAAATCTGGGATTTTTTCTAAGTAAAATAACGAGAGAAGGTAAAAACACCTACTTTACCCTCTTCCGTTTCTGTAATTAGAAAAAAAAGGAGAAAAAGTCTTAGATTGTTTCTAAGTACAAAAACGAGAGAAGGTAAAAAACACCTACTTTTACCCTCTTTCGTTTCTGTACTTAGAAAAAAAAAAGAAAAAATCTGGGATTTTTTCTAAGTACAAAAACGTGAGAAGGTAAACTTCCACCTTCTTTACCCTCTTTCGTTTCTGTACTTAGAAAAAACAATCTGGGATTTTTTCTAAGTACAAAAACGAGAGAAGGTAAAAAAACCACCTACTTTTACCCTCTTTCGTTTCTGTACCTAGAAAAAAAAGGAGAACAAATCTTGGATTGTTTCTAAGTACAAAAACGAGAGAAGGTAAAAAAACACCTACTTTTACCCTCTTTTGTTTCTGTACTTAGAAAAAAAAAAGAAGAAAAAGTCTTGGATTTTTTCCAAGTACAAAAACGAGAGAAGGTAAACTTCCACCTTCTTTACCCTCTTTCGATGACATACTTAAAAAGAATCTCATCCAAATCCAATGCATTTGAATGGGATTTTTATTTTACCTTTGCTGCAAACGTCTTAGTCTTCTACATTTGGTGAAGCATAATAGCGTGGTAAAAATCTTCATTTATATATAAGATGTCAACTACATGCCTCAGGCTAAAAACAAGCTATTATCCATGTGTGGCAAAGATGCAGTGTAATCATCACTGGCTTTAAAGTAGCAATAGACTGGAAAAACAAGTTGCCTCTATATTGAGGCGATTATCATATAAATCTGATTTACGACACCAAAAGACTTCCATAGTTTACGAGTAAATAGATATGATCAAAACAGTATCAATCCCACAGAGATTCCTGAGCCATTTTGAGGGATAATGAGCGAGTCAGTCACGTCACTTTGTGAGAGCCAACAACATATACTTTGGGAAAAATGAGGATTCAGGACCTTATATTTTTTATCCCGAACACAAACAGAATGAGCGGTAATTTTTAGAAGTCGAGTGATGGACGCAACTTTATAGAACTATAGCATTCCAACCCTAGACTAACACCCTCCCCCCACCACATCCCACCTCCCCGGATTGTAATTAATCAAATGTATATACTTGTTCTCATGCTTTCTGAGCTCACTATGTTCACTGCTCGCTGTACATATCCTACCAAGTCAGACCTACACTGTTGCAATGTCCATTTCTCAGATGATATTATTGTTGATGACTGAAGTGCTGATATCAACCAAACCTAGCCCCCCCCCGCCCCAACCCCCTCCACATCCCACCCCCCGGATTGTAAATAATGTAAATAATTCAATGTATATACTCTGATGATGACTAACTTGTGTGATGACTGTATAATGCTGATAGCATATATTTGTACCATGAATTGATTAACGTGGACCCCGACTTAAACAAGTTGAAAAACTTATTCGGGTGTTACCATTTAGTGGTCAATTGTGCGGAATATGTACTGTACTGTGCAATCTACTAATAAAAGTCTCCATCAATCAATCAAAATTAGCATTATTGAAAGGTGCTAAACGTAAACTAACCATAATAAAACAATTACTGTAATATTTCCACATATTTCGACAGACATGATTCCGTTTGGATGAAGAATCAATCAAAAAACTCTCAACATTTTTTTTACCGCAACTAGCGTCGTTTTCGCCATGTCGAGGGATGTGAAAGTGGGCCAGCTTGTCGGTCCATGGCCACATTTGTCTACTAGCAGGTGAGCGATGCATGAATTATAATCTAGAATTTACTTTTAGCAAGTTTGAGACGCAGCAGAAGCAGCCGGCGGCTCAGTGTGTCAACAATAGCAGCGTAAACTAGCATTAGCTCACTGCTATCAATGCGCCGCTAAAATAGTCCGTCTGCGTTAGCACTTATAATAACAATATCACTCATATTTGGTTCATTTTCAGGTCACCACATGTAAATGGAGTATTGTTGGTGCTTTCTGGATGTTTCTAGAGCAGTGGTTCTTAACCTGGGTTCGATCGAACCCTAGGGGTTCGGTGAGTCGGGCCCAGGGGTTCGGCGGAGGTCAAGACACACCCGACTCATCATGTAAATAAAAACTTCTCCCTATCGGTGTATTACGGATACGGCAACAGCAGAAGTCAGACTGATTTGCAGGTGTGTAAATTGTTGTGAATTTATGCACTGTGTTGGTTTTGTTCTTTGAACAAAGTGATGTTCATGCACGGTTCATTTTGTGCACCAGTAATTAAACATGGTAACACTTTAGTATGGAAAATACTCACCATTAATTAGTTGCTTATTAACATGCAAATTAGTAACATATTGGCTCTTAACTAGTCATTATTAAGTACTTATTAATGCCTTATTCGGCATGGCCTTATTCTAACCCTAACCCTCTAACCCTGACCCTAACCCTCTAACCCTGACCCTCTAACCCTAACCCTAACCAAATAACTCTAAATTAAGTCTTTGTTACTTAGAATATGTTCCCCTAGTGTCCAAAAAACTCTAAATTAAGTCGTTGTTACTTAGTATATGTTCCCCATACTAAAGTATTACCAAAAACATATAACTTTGTCTTGAATTAGAAAAAAAACCATTGTATTTTTCACTAAAGAAGGGTTCGGTGAATGCGCATATGAAACTGATGGGGTTCGGTACCTCCAACAAGGTTAAGAACCACTGGTCTATAGAGTATAATGAGCGCAACATCTGTTGACTCAATTGTTAGCTATATATTTACGATTTAGAATGCATTAAAAAAAGCCAAGCGTATGAGTTCTTGTCTTACATAACATTTGTGAATGATAAACAGCACATCTCTTTCCAATTTTTGCATATTTCCAGTATGACTGATCTAACAATATGGTCAGAGTGCAGAAGCGTTGCAACACTGACGAATAATCTACAGAAATTACAGAAGGTGTTCAGAGTGGAATATTCCAAATGGCTGACTGAATTTGTGGCATTTTGTGACGTTATAGACAGTATTTGCACATACTTTGTGGATTCTGAATACAACTGGATATGGTTTAATGTAGGGGTCACCAACCTTTTTGAAACCAAGAGCTACTTCTTGGGTACTGATTAATGCGAAGGGCTACAAGTTTGATTCACACTTAAATAAATTGCCAGAAATAGCCAATTTGCTCAATTTACCTTTAACTCTATGTTATTATTAATAATGAATGATATTTACACTTAATTGAACGGTTTAAAAGAGGAGAAAACACGAAAAAAATGACAATTACATTTTGAAACATAGTTTATCTTCAATTTCGACTCTTTAAAATTCAAAATTCAACCGAAAAAAAGAAAAGAAAAACTAGCTAATTCGAATCTTTTTGAAAAAATTTAAAAAAGAATTTATGGAACATCATTAGTAATTTTTCCTGATTAAGATTAATTTTAGAATTTTGATGACATGTTTTAAATAGGTTAAAATCCAATCTGCGCTTTGTTAGAATATATAACAAATTGGACCAAGCTATATTTCTAACAAAGACAAATCATTATTTCTTCTAGATTTTCCAGAACAAAAATTTTAAAAGAAATTCAAATGACTTTGAAATAAGATTTAAATTTGATTCTACAGATTTTCTAGATTTGTTTTTATAGTTTTATATAAACTATAAAAACTTGAAACAGAATAATTTTTTCGAATTTTAATCATAATAAGTTTGAAGAAATATTTCACAAATATTCTTTGTCGAAAAAACAGAAGCTAAAATGAAGAATTAAATTAAAATGTATTTATTATTCTTTACAATAAAATAAATACATTTACTTGAACATCGATTTAAATTGTCAGGAAAGAAGAGGAAGGAATTTAAAAGGTAAAAAGGTATATGTGTTTAAAAATCCTAAAATCATTTTTAAGGTTGTATTTTTTCTCTAAAATTGTCTTTCTGAAAGTTATAAGAAGCAAAGTAAAAAAAATAATGAATTTATTTAAACAAGTGAAGACCAAGTCTTTAAAATATTTTCTTGGATTTTCAAATTCTATTTGAGTTTTGTCTCTCTTAGAATTAAAAATGTCGGGCAAAGCGAGACCAGCTTGCTAGTAAATAAATACAATTTAAAAAATAGAGGCAGCTCACTGGTAAGTGCTGCTATTTGAGCTATTTTTAGAACAGGCCAGCGGGCGACTCATCTGGTCCTTACGGGCTACCTGGTGCCCGCGGGCACCGCGTTGGTGACCCCTGGTTTAATGGATACAATGAAACACAATTAAGCATATAAACTCAACTTGTTTTTCCAATCTACTGCAACTTTAAAATGCTAGAAGGTTCGGAATGACTCCGATAAATCTTTGGATTTTCTCATTCATCCAGTTCATTGTATTCTCAGGACGTTCAATCCATCGCAACTGGGCTGTTCAGTTCGTCTGTGAAGACGTTTTTCCTCTCATCTGAGCAGGCTTCATCACTTTATGCCCGTAGGCAGATTTGACCAATCTAAGTCTAAGAGCATAGATTTATATCAAAGAATAGCAGCACTTACCTACTCAACTTAACCTACTCAGTGGCCTAGTGGTTAGAGTGTCCGCCCTGAGATCGGTAGGTTGTGAGTCATACCAAAGACTATAAAAATGGGACCCATTACCTCCCTGCTTGGCACTCAGCATCAAGGGTTGGAATTGGGGGTTCAATCACCAAAAATGATTCCCGGGCGCGGCCACCGCTGCTGCTCACTGCTCCCCTCACCTCCCAGGGGGTGATCACGGGTGATGGGTCAAATGCAGAGAATAATTTCGCCACACCTAGTGTGTGTGTGACAATCATTGGTACTTTAACTTTTAACTTTAATATGCCTGATAAGCACTCCAGCAAATCAATAAAAACAACAAAGCTCACCTTTGTGCATTCACGCACAGCATAAAACGTTTGGTGTACAAAATGAGACAAAGAAGGAGTGGCATAAAACACCTCTTTCTGTGGCAGCATTGGAGAAAGTTGTACATGTCAACAAACTCTGATGAGTTCAAGGATCGCTGAAATTAGTAGGACAAAACGGTGCTTGCCAAATACTGTCATGTTTGTTCTCCTACAGAAAATATATTAAAACAAAAAATATATATTTTTCTTCATCTTTACCTTTTAACTTAATTTTAAGTCTAAGGGCATAGTTTTCCACTACCGTTCAAAAGTTTGGGGTCACCCAAACAATTTTGTGGAATAGCCTTCATTTCTAAGAACAAGAATAGACTGTCAAGTTTCAGATGACAGTTCTCTTTTTCTGGCCATTTTGAGCGTTTAATTGACCCCACAAATGTGATGCTCCAGAAACTCAATCAGCTCAAAGGAAGGTCAGTTTTGTAGCTTCTGTAACGAGCTAAACTGTTTTCAGATGTGTGAACATGATTGCACAAGGGTTTTCTAATCATAAATTAGCCTTCTGAGCCAGTGAGCAAACACATTGTACCATTCGAACACTGGAGTGATGGTTGCTGGAAATGGGCCTCTATACACCTATGTAGATATTGCACCAAAAACCAGACATTTGCAGCTAGAATAGTCATTTACCACATTAGCAATGTATAGAGTGTATTTCTTTAAAGTTAAGACTAGTTTAAAGTTATCTTCATTGAAAAGTACAGTGCTATTCCTTCAAAAATAAGGACATTTCAATGTGACCCCAAACTTTTGAACGGTAGTGTAGATCTATGTCTGTGAGCACTGACTCAAATCTAAGTCTATGAGCATAGACTTAGACCAAAGTTTATGAGCATAGACTTAAATCTAAGTCTAAGAGTGACTAATTGATCCAATGTCTTTCATCCGAACAGGCTTTATCAGTTCATGCTCACTGACTTAGTCCGAGAGCAAAGACTTAAAAACCTAAGTCTAAGAGCGTAATATTAAAAGTTACTACATCACATCTTGTATATAAAACCTCAATGGAGGTGTTTGGATGTGTTTTTTAAAGACAGAATAGAGGGGCTCCTATAGGCTCCATTGTTAGCTGACTGTGGATGACAGAGTCTGGTGTGGATGAACTTGACTGGCCTGCACAGAGTCCTGACCTGAACCCGATAGAATACCTTTGGCATGAATTAGAACGGAGACTGAGAGCCAGGCCTTCAGTGTGTGACCTCACCAATGCACTTTTGGAAGAATGGTGGAAAATTCCTATAAACACACTCCGCAACCTTGTGGACAGCCTTCCCAGAAGAGTTGAAGCTGTAATAGCTGCAAAAGGTGGACCGACATCATATTGAACCCTATGGGTTAGGAATGGGATGGCACTTCAAAGTTCATATGTGAGTCAAGGCAGGTGGCCAAATACTTTTGGCAATATAGTGTATTAAATATATATTGAGAGGCCCGAAGCACTCAAATCCAAACTGACAAAGAGCACGCACAACCGATCTGCAGCTTCGAGTCTGTGACCTCGGCTTTGCCTGATCGCAGTCACACATTCCCAGCTGTTTTACACATTCCAGACAGGCCTCCCGAGGGATGAGCCGGAGCCATTTACAAAATACAGTCGAGTCAACGCTAACATCGGGGGGTATCATGGTCACGTGCAAGCGGTCTCTCAGCTGTGGCCGCGAGTCGCGCCTGATGGCCACTCGGGGACCCACAACCAGGAAATGACCTTTGCAGAGTAAATGGTCCGGCCGTGGAAGCGATCAGGACGAGGGCAATTAGCCCGTCGGTAGATCACGCTTATACTGCGACAGAGAAGGCTGCCGTGCCCCAGAAGGGGTCATTCAACTGACACAATGAATGAATAAAAAGTCCAAAATCCATTTTGGGGGGAGGGAGAAACTGACTGTGTGAAGATAGGACACTGGTATGGAAATAGGTTCAGAATTGGGATGGGCGAATGTATATATCCTGCGATAAAAATATACAGTCATGGTCAAAAGTGTACATATACTTGTAAAAAACATAATGTCATGGCTGTCTTGAGTTTCCAATAAATTCTACAACTCTTATTTTTTGTGATAGAGTGATTGGAGCACATACTTGTTGGTCACAAAAAAATGTTCATGAAGTTTGCTTTTTTTATGAATTTATTATGAGTCTACTGAAAATGTGAGCAAATCTGCTGGGTCAAAAGTATACATACAACAATGTTAATATTTGGTTACATGTCCCTTGGCAAGTTTCACTGCAATAAGGCGCTTTTGGTAGTCATCCACAAGCTTCTGGTTGAATTTTTGACCATTCCTCTTGACAAAATTGGTGCAGTTCAGCTACATTTGTTGGTTTTCTGGGATGGACTTTTTTCTTCAGCATTGTCCACACATTTAAGTCAGGACTTTGGGAAGGCCATTTTAAAACCTTCATTCTAGCCTGATTTAGCCATTCCTTTACCACTTTTGAGGTGTGTTTGGGGTCATTGTCCTGTTGGAACACCCAACTGTGCCCAAGACCCAACCTCAGGGCGGTTGTCCTGAAGAATTTGGAGGTAATCCTCCTTTTTCATTGTTCCATTTACTCTCTGTAAAGCACCAGTTCCATTGGCAGCGAAACAGGCCCAGAGCATACTACTACCACCACCATGCTTGATGGTATGCATGGTGTTCCTAGGATTAAAGGCCTCACCTTTTCTCCTCCAAACATATTGCTGGGTATTGTGGCCAAACAGCTCAATTTTTGTTTCATCTGACCACAGAACTTTCCTCCAGAAGGTCTTATCTTTGTCCATGTGATGTCAGATGAAACAAAAATTGAGCTGTTTGGCCACAATACCCAGCGATATGTTTGGAGGAGAAAAGGTGAGGCCTTTCATGCCAGGAACACCATACCTACCGTCAAGCATGGTGGTGGTAATATTATGTTCTGGGCCTGTTTTGCTGCCAATGGAACTGGTGCTTTACAGAGAGTAAATGGGACAATGAAAAAGGAGGATAACCCCCAAATTCTTCAGGACAACCTAAAACCATCAGTCTGGAGGTTGGGTCTTGGCCACAGTTGGGTGTTCCAACAGGACAATGACCCCAAACACACGTCAAAAGTGGTAAAGGAATGGCTAAATCAGGCTAGAATGAAGGTTTTTGAATGGCCTTCCCAAAGTCCTGACTTAAACGTGTGGACAATGCTGAAGAAACAAGTCCATGTCAGAAAACCAACACATTTAGCTGAACTGCACCAATTTTGAGAAAAGGTGAGGCCTTTAATCCCAGCAGATTTGGTCACATTTTCAGTAGACCCATAATCAATTCATAAAAGGACCAAACATAATGAATGTTTCACTCTATCACAAAAAAATAAGAGTTGTAGAAATTATTGGAAACTCAAGACATGTTCTTTACAAGTGTACGTAAACTTTTGACCACGACTGTTTATCATAATATATTATTTAGCCTTTAAAGGGCAATTGCACTTTTTGGGGGAATTTTGACTATCGTTCACAATCATTATAACAGACATGACGGATGTACTTTTTCTTATTGCATTATAACTCGTAAAATATCGTAGATAAAAGCCAATGTGAGGTCCTCTATTCCGCCCATAAAACCCAATAAAAAACAACAACCAAAAAGCGCCAACAAAACTCCATTTACATTTGGTGACTTGAATTATCATTAGAAGTATTAGTGATATTATTATAAGCGCTAACGCAGACAGACTATTCATAGCGGCGACGTGATGCCAATGTTGACATCATCGAGTGGTCAGTTGCTTCCTCGCCTCCCTGCTCGTTAAAGTCTATCCTCGGTCATAAATCATGCCTCTCCCCTGGATAGTTGAAGGATGACAACGTATTCCAACAAGTTGGTACACTTGGACAGCCAATTTAGATGACACGAGAAGACGCTTGGTTCCACCCCCCTTTCCACCCCTATGAGTCATTCTTCATCTAAATGGGAATATATAAACATCCTAGCAGTCTGCATCCTAATGACAGCAGACATTGTACAGTAAGTGATGTTTTAATTCGAATTTTAACACTTGTCCTTAATAATGTTGACAAAATAATAGAATGATAAATGACACAATATAATACTGCATATGTCAGCAGCTAAATTAGGAGCCTTTGTTTGTTTACTTACCGTATTTTTCGGACTATAAGTCGCATTTTTTTTCATAGTTTGGCCGGGGGTGCGTTTTATACTCAGGAGCGACTTATGTGTGAAATTATTAACACATTAGCGTAAAATATCAAATAATATTATTTAGCTCATTTATGTAAGAGACTAGACGTAAAAGATTTCATGGGATTTAGCGATTAGGAGTGACAGATTGTTTGGTAAACGTATAGCATGTTCTATATGTTATAGTTATTTGAATGACTCTTACCATAATATGTTACGTTAACATACCAGGCCTGCGATGAGGTGGCGACTTGTCCAGGGTGTACCCCGCCTTCCGCCCGATTGTAGCTGAGATAGGCTCCAGCGCCCCCCGCGACCCCGAAGGGAATAAGCGGTAGAAAATGGATGGATGGATGGACATACCAGGCACGTTCTCAGTTGGTTATTTATGCCTCATATAACGTACACTTATTCAGCCTGTTGTTCACTATTCTTTATTTATTTTAAATTGCCTTTCAAATGTCAATTTTTGGTGTTGGGTTTTATCAAATACATTTCCCCAAAAAATGCGACTTATATATATGTTTTTTTCCTTCTTTATTAGGCATTTTCGGCCGGTGCGACTTATACTCCGGAGCGATTTATACTCCGAAAAATACGGTACTAATAAAAGACAAGTTGTCTTGTATGTTCACTATTTTATTTAAGGACAAACTTGCAATAAGAGACATATGTAATTACCGTCTTAAGGCCCGAGCTGTTTCTTTTACATGATTTTTTTTATTTCTCTATGCTATTTGGGCTTATTGGACCCGAATTAGATTAAACACTAAGAATCATCTTTTTATATGATTGTACACAAACGTGTACTTCATGTTTAGTGACATACCAATTCTTATTTTTACACTTTTTTTCCCCAAATTCCATTGTATGTTATACTCTTCTGACACCACCAGATGGCAGTATAAGTGTCCACATAAGCGGCCATAAGACCCCAATTCAGTAGTGTACACAATTTTGGAAATAAGAGCTAAAAGGTGCTGTCCACGCATGTGGCCAACTAAGCCTTTAGAGCAGGGGTGTCCAAACTTTTTCCACTGAGGGCCGCACACGGAAAAATTTAAGCATGCGGGGGCCATTTTGATATTTTTCATTTTCAAACCTTAACAAAATATATGGATTTTTTTTTTTAACCTTTAGGGCTCCCTGGGACCATAAAGGGTCTCAGTCATTAAACTGTAAAAAATAAGTAAAATTATTGTTATTTTTTATTTAACGCTTACAGTAAATTTCTATATCAACTTCAGGTTGATATAAAGTAAAAAAAAAAAAAAAAAAAAGGTTTTATGCCTTTTCTGTCAAAGACAACTTTGTTTTTTATAGTAAAACTGAAATATGCAGTATTTAGTAATTAGAGCCCTAAAAGATCAATAATGCAGGACACCTTTGATTTTAATTCTTTCATATTTTTGAGTAATCACAGTGAAATGTTAAATAAAACCCTACTAAATATATTATGGATCCAAAAGGTCCCCCATTCATTAAGTGATACATTTTTATTAGTTTTTTTTAAACTTTTAACACTTAAATTACGAGATCAACTTCAGATATATCTGTCGATTTTACATTTGAACTATTATTTTGTTTGTATTATGCTCTTTTGTCAAATAAAACTTTGATGTTTTTTTATGGCAACCACACAATATATGTAATATTTTTTCCACATAAAACATTTTAAAGTGAAATTTTTTAAGTAATAATTCATTGTAACAGAGATTTTTTGTCTTATTTTTTTGAGCAATGGCAAAAAAAATTAAAATAATCAAAGACAAAAGAAAAGAAAAAAACAGCCTGCATGGCAGCTTTCCGTCAACATTGCAACTTTTTCTCGTTAGATTTCACCTCATTCCACTTTTTTAAAATGTTTTTTTAAATTTTTGCAATACTATAAATTTTGCAATTTTTGCAGAATGTGTGGGGGGCCGGTAAACGATTAGCTGCGGGCCGCAAATGGCCCCCGGGCCGCACTTTGGACACCTCTGCTTTAGAGGTAATGTACCCTAAGATTTTTTGTTAAAATAAAACCAAAAAAGACATTTTTTGTGGTCCCCTTTATTTAGAAAAGTGTCCGAAATACATTTTGGTACCGGTACCAAAATATTGGTATCGAGACAACAGCTACACCAGGGGTCGGCAACCCGCGGCTCCGGAGCCGCAAGCGGCTCTTTGACCACTCTGATGCGGCTCAGCTGCATACTTGCCGACCCTCCCGGTTTTCCCAGGAGACTGCCTCTCCTAGAAATCTCCCAGGGCAAATATTATCCTATTTTCACTCTAATTACTTAATCAAGGGCGTGCCCTAATGGCACTGCATTAATTGTCCTCTATAGCATTTACAAACAGCGTGCCAGCCCATGTTATATGTTGCTTTTACTTGCACACGTAGGCGACAGCAAGGCATACTTGCTCAACAGCCACACAGCTTACACTGACGGCGGCCTTATAAAACAACTTTAACACTGTTACGTTACAAATATGCGCCACACCGTGAACCCACACCAAAAAAGAATGACAAAAACATTTCTGGAGAACATCCGCACCGTAACACAACACAACAAATACCCAGAATCCCATGCAGCCCTAACTCTTCCGGTCTACATTATACACCCCCGCTACCACCAAACCCCCCCACACATCAACCCCCCCCCTCTCCGTGCGTTGGTTGAGCGGAAGAGTTAGGGCTGCATGGGATTCTGGGTATTTGTTGTGTTGTGTTTATGTTGTGTTACAGTGCAGATGTTCTCCAGAAATGTGCTTGTCATTCTTTTTTGCTGTGGGTTCAAAGTGTGGCGCATATTTGTAACGTAACAGTGTTAAAGTTGTTTTTGTACGGCTACCGTCAGTGTAAGCTGTTGAACAAGTATGCCTTGCTGTCACTTACGGGAGCAAGCAAAAGCTGCATTCAACATGTGGCCAAGCAGGTACGCTGTTTGGGCAGGCTGTAGAGGGCGCTAAAAGCAGTACCAGCACGTCCTGAAATTTGGGAGTCTCCCAGAAAATTGAGAGGGTTGGCAAGAAAGACGCTATCAAGCACCATTCAATTGAAAGTCGCGGGCCGCGTTAACATTAAATTTCCATATTAAGATGCGTGCCGGTGCGTGTGTCAGAGACCTCTGGTTAACATAGCGCAAAGCAATTTAAGCTTTGTATGCGGTGTTTTTCATTTTAAATTATCAAAAAAATTTTGTGGCTCCCATTGTTTTCTTTCATTTGTGAAACTTTCCAAAATGTCTCTTTGAGTGGTAAAGGTTGCCGACCCCTGGGCTGTACACAGAGCGGCTTTTCAAAGCGGGGTTTGAAGCATGACACCGCATGATACTGATAAAGCATGCCCCTGCCCTCCACCTCCCCCCAGCATCGCACTGCACTCTCCCAGGGGGGCCCGCCCCGCCCCGCCCTACTATTCAAGAAGGACTGCTGTAATGATGAAACCAAAACAACAAAACATCTACCAGAGCTTCAAACTTTACTGTTTATTTTTGGAACACTGCAGTCAGATCCCGAAGGGGTTTTATGGTCATTCATGCATAATGGAGGTCTAAGTACTGTAAGAGATTTGACTGCGTCAGCACATCCCGTAGCATTTTATGAGCGTTGTAAACAACGCACTCCCATTCACTAATGCACAATGGCTATTTGGGGAGGGCGCCTTCCATCCCGTTTTGGCGTTTCCGCACAAGACCGGTGCGAATGCACCAGAAATATATTTGCATTGGGAGGTGCAAAAACAGCGGCATAACGAAGCGTGAGGAAAGAGTTTCAGCAGCAGAAATAGCGTCTAAAATTAGAAGAAGTCACGCCGGGGCGACTTTGTCTCAGATTGGGAGACTGGGATGATGGGCTCACATGCAGCCAATTCCCAGCAGTGCGGTGACACAAGACAAGAAGTATAAATCATCCAAGAGTGTCTATTTATAACCTGCGTCATGAGCCAACTCCTTTTTCTTCCCGCCAACTGTCCTCGTGCCTTACAAGTTGTCGTGCCTTGACGACGCGGCGTCCCCGTCAACCGGGGGGTTGATTTAGCCCCTCCTCAGGCGGGCTTGTAAGCAGGGAATCGAACCAGCAATCTTCCACTTGTTGGCCTGCCCCCCCCCCCCCGCGTCAACTTAAACCGAGGGACGCATGTTCCTTTCACTTCAGAGGACATTACGGGGATTTATACTTCTCACCACATGCCTGGACCTCTAACCAAGACCTCAACTCCAACGGAGTGATTTACATCGCCATGGTTACCGGCGCTTTATTGCCGTGATGTGTCCGGCAGCAACAGTACACAGGCCTTATTATGCAAAAAAAACCCAACTTTTCTTACCTATTGGGACTAGAGATGTCCGATAATGGCTTTTTTGCCGATATCCGATATTGTCCAACTCTTAATTACAGATTCCGATATCAACCGATACCGATATATACCAGGGTTTCCCACACATTCATTTATTTGTGGCGGCCCGCCACGAAAGAATTACGTCCGCCACAAATTTTTTAAAAAAAAAAAAAAAAAAAAATTTTTTTTTTTTTTTGTCCTCTCCAGCTTCTCAGGCAAATCATATAGTTAATGATGTAGATGCCCATATCGGCTGTTCAGATTTACTTTACAAAAGAGAAGTGTAGGATACTTCTCTTGTTGCCTTATTTGTATTTGACTTTATTAAATGTATTTATATTAGAAACACAACATGTGTATATAACAAAGGGTGCAAAGTCTGCAGGCAGTAGGAAACACATGGGAGTAAAACTGATGGCAGTCTAAAGTTCAAGATTTTTGGAGCTCTTTGTTCAGTGGATCAGATGTTTGATGAAGCTCCGTGTCTATCTACCACCACTAGTGTTTTCTGTTTATTTGTTACTGACTGTGGCAGGACACCTCTGCCTCTGTTTCACTTTATGTTGCTGGTAAATAATATGGTTGTAGTAGTAGGCTAAAGTTAAATTATTTAGTATGCACTAATTAAAGGGGCAGAGCTTTGAGACATTTTAGCTTTTATATTGTATAAGATATATTTTTTGTAAGAACCACAATTAATAAATATATTTCAGTGAATAACTTATTGTTCAAATCTGTATATAAATATGTACATAAAGTGTTGTAATTATATTGTAAAATGGATGGATGGATGGATGGATGGATGGATGGACGTTTAAAACAAAACTGTTATTATTCATTAGTAAGTATACATTTTTTTAGCCTTTTTAGAGAAAATCAAATCATTGTAGTAAATTATGCAAGTTAATCGATGATGTCACGGTGACCACTACCATAGCCACGCCCATAGCCACGCCCATAGCCACGCCCCCACCGCCACAGGTATCTTGGCAGTTTATGGGAAACACTGTATACAGTCATGGAATTAACACATTATTATGCCTCATTTTGTTGTGATGCCCCGCTGGATGCACTAAACAATGTAACAAGGTTTTCCAAAATAAATCAACTCAAGTTATGGAAAAAAATGCCAACATGGCACTGCCATATTTATTATTGAAGTCACAAAGTGCATTATTTTTTTTAACATGCCTCTAAACAGCAGCTCGGAATTTGGGACATGCTCTCCCTGAGAGAGCATGAGGAGGTTGAGGTGGGCAGGGTTGTGGTGAGGGGGGGGGGGGGGTACAGGGTAGCAAGGGGTGTATATTGTAGCGTCTCGGAAGAGTTAGTGCTGCAAGGGGTTCTGGGTAATTGTTCTGTTGTGTTTATGTTGTGTTACGGTGCGGATGTTCTCCCGAAATGTGTTTGTCATTCTTGTTTGGTGTGGGTTCACAGTGTGGCGCATATTTGTAACAGTGTTGAAGTTGGTTATACGGCCACCCTCAGTGTTACCTGTATGGCTGTTGACCAAGTATGCCTTGCATTCACTTATGTGTGTGAAAAGCCGTAGATATTATGTGACTGGGCCGGCACGCAAAGGAAGAGCCTTTATGGTTTATTGGCGCTCTGTACTTCTTCCTACGTCCGTGTACCACTCCGTACAGCGACGTTTTAAAAAGTCATACATTTTACTATCTGAAACCAATACCGATAATTTCCGATATTACATTTTAAAGCATTTATCGGCCGATAACATCGGCAGTCCGATATTATCGGACATCTCTAATTGGGACCTGTTTTTGTGTATTTGAAGTCCTGAAAATGTGAAGTCAAACCGTTGAGTTGAGTTTTGAGTTTATTTCGAACATGCATGCATGCATACAACATGACGCATCACACATGCGTGCATCGAACATGATGCATCACACATGCATGCATGCAACATGATGCATCACACATGCGTGCATACAACATGATGCATCACACATGCGTGCATGCAACATGATGCATCACACATGCGTGCATGCAACATGATGCATCACACATGTGTGCATGCAACATGATACATCACACATGCGTGCATACAACATGATGCTTCACACATGCATGCATACAACATGATGCATCACACATGCGTGCATGCAACATGATACATCACACATGCGTGCATACAACATGATGCTTCACACATGCGTGCATACAACATGATGCATCACACATGCGTGCATGCAACATGATGCATCACACATGTGTGCATGCAACATGATACATCACACATGCGTGCATACAACATGATGCTTCACACATGCATGCATACAACATGATGCATCACACATGCGTGCATGCAACATGATACATCACACATGCGTGCATACAACATGATGCTTCACACATGCGTGCATACAACATGACGCATCACACATGCGTGCATGCAACATGACGCATCACACATGCGTGCATGCAACATGATGCATCACACATGTGTGCATGCAACATGATGCATCACACATGTGTGCATACAACATGATGCATCACACATGCGTGCATACAACATGATACATCACACATGCGTGCATGCAACATGATGCATCACACATGCGTGCATGCAACATGATGCATCACACATGCGTGCATGCAACATGATGCATCACACATGTGTGCATGCAACATGATACATCACACATGCGTGCATGCAACATGATGCTTCACACATGCGTGCATACAACATGATGCATCACGCATGCGTGCATACAACATGATGCATCACGCACGCGTGCATACAACATGATGCATCACGCACGCGTGCATACAACATGATGCATCACGCACGCGTGCATACAACATGATGCATCACGCACGTGTGCATACAACATGATGCATCACGCACGCGTGCATACAACATGATGCATCACGCACGCGTGCATACAACATGATGCATCACGCACGCGTGCATACAACATGATGCATCACGCACGCGTGCATACAACATGATGCATCACGCACGCGTGCATACAACATGTTGCATCACGCACGCGTGCATACAACATGATGCATCACGCACGCGTGCATACAACATGATGGATCACGCACGCGTGCATACAACATGATGCATCACGCACGCGTGCATACAACATGATGCATCACGCACGCGTGCATACAACATGATGCATCACACACGCGTGCATACAACATGATGCATCACACACGCGTGCATACAACATGATGCATCACACACGCGTGCATACAACATGATGCATCACACACGCGTGCATACAACATGATGCATCACACACGCGTGCATACAACATGATGCATCACACACGCGTGCATACAACATGATGCATCACACATGCGTGCATACAACATGATGCATCACACATGCGTGCATACAACATGATGCATCACACATGCGTGCATGCAACATGATGCATCACACATGCGTGCATGCAACATGATGCATCACACATGCGTGCATGCAACATGATGCATCACACATGCGTGCATGCAACATGATGCATCACACATGCGTGCATGCAACATGATGCATCACACATGCGTGCATACAACATGATGCATCACACATGCGTGCATGCAACATGATGCATCACACATGCGTGCATGCAACATGATGCATCACACATGCGTGCATACAACGTGATGCATCACACATGCGTGCATACAACGTGATGCATCACACATGCGTGCATCGAACATGATGCATCACACATGCGTGCATACAACATGATGCATCACACATGCGTGCATACAACATGATGCATCACACATGCGTGCATACAACATGATGCATCACACATGCATGCATACAACATGATGCATCACACATGCGTGCATACAACATGATGCATCACACATGCGTGCATACAACATGATGCATCACACATGCGTGCATACAACATGATGCATCACACATGCATGCAATTTCTAGTTTCTCTATTCAACATGTTCGAAAAGGAGTAGGAAGAAGCAGAGCTTACTTAATCCTACCCCTTTTCCTTTACATAGCAGTTGCTAAAACTTGTGTTCACTTCCTGTTCTCAATTTATTCACAATATACTCCATAAGTAATAACAATAAAAATAAATAAATAATAATTGGTGAAGTAAGTTATATTTCATACGGTGAGATAAGTAATATTATCTAGAAAATGAATGGATGGATGAAATAAATTCAGAATGTTTATCATGGTTCTTCTTCTTTGTACTTTGTAAACACTTTCAGTTTGAAGAGTTTCTTGAAGTGGATCATATTAGTACATTGTTGGATTTCTTTGCTTAATCCATTCCATCATTTAATTCCACATACTGATATACTGAAGGTCTTAAGTGTTGTGCGTGCGTACAAAAGTTTTAAATTACATTTCTCTCTAAAGTTATATTTCTCCTCTTTTCATGAGCGTTGTAAACAACGATATTTATGAACAATCTTTGTTTCCTTCATACGTCCTCTAAACGAGCCATTTGGAATTTGAACAATCTGTGACATTTTTCCCCAATTGATATCTCCATATATGGTAGCTATTTACCCAAAGTGCTTTGCGTCAGTCCGCCATTGCACTCCGACAAGCTCTTTTTCCTTCGTCCTCTTGTTGTGGGGCAGACTGGCTCGTACATGCACATGCATGCTAAGCGGTTGCCATTTCTACAAAACCCAAAAACCAGTGAAGTTGGCACGTTGTGTAATTTGTAAATAAAAACAGAATACAATGATTTGCAAATCCTTTTCAACGTATATTCAATTGAATAGACTGCTTTAATGTTCCAACTGAGAAACTTTTGTTGTTTTTTGCAAATAATCATTAACTTAGAATTTAATGGCAGCAACACATTGCAAAAAAGTTGGCACAGGGGCATTTTTACCACTGTGTTACATGGCCTTTCCTTTTAACAACACTCAGTAAACTTTTGGGAACTGAGGAGACCAATTTTTGAAGCTTTTCAGGTGGAATTCTTTCCCATTCTTGCTTGATGTACAGCTTAAGTTGTTCAACAGTCCGGGGGTCTCCATTGTGGTATTTTAGGCTTCATAATGCGCCACACATTTTCAATGGGAGACAGGTCTGGACTACAGGCAGGCCAGTCTATCCCACCTGCATTTGTAATGATGCATTGTTATTATTATTATTATTATTATTATTATCCACGGATAATAATCCTATGTGAATCTAATCTCTATTTTGTACTCCAAAGTAAAGGAACATTTGACATATTTATAATGATATTTAAGTGAATAATGACGATAAGTGTTATGATTATTAAAATTCTTATAAATAATGCACTTTTTTGTTAAAAAAAGACAAAAAAAAACCCAACTACGTTTCGACAGATGTTCATCCTTGTGTTTGTGGTGGCTCAGGAGCAGAAGGATAATACCTTGGAGTGTCCTTAACTTTCACTGGACCGGTCATAAAAGTGCTATAACTTCATGTCCTCCTGTTAATTCAGCTTTCAGACTTGGGGAAAACGTCACCCTTTTTTTTTTTTTTATGACCCAAACCAAACGGCTCGGTTTTATCCCGCCACAAGCTTCGAGTGTTCGTATCGCGGAAGATTATGCAAATTAGACGACGTCACTCAAAGAAAATTGCTTCTTGATTTGTTCGGACCGTCGCAAACACACGGCGGTCACACCTGCAGGACAACGACGGGGACTCGTGTATGTCATATCATTGTGTTGAGACGTAACTAGGGATGTCCAATAATATCGGACTGCCGATATTATCGGCCGATAAATGCTTTAAAATGTAATATCGGAAATTATCGGTATCGGTTTTCAAAAAGTAAAATGTATGACTTTTTAAAACGCAGCTGTGTACACGGACGTAGGGAGAAGAAAAGAGCGCCAATAAACCTTAAAGGCACTGCCTTTGCGTGCCGGCCCAATCACATAATAGCTACGGCTTTTCACACACACAAGTGAATGCAACACATACTTGGTCAACAGCAATACAGGTCACACTGAGGGTAGACGTATAAACAACTTTAACACTGTTACAAATATGCGCCACACTGTGAACCCACAAGAATGACAAACCGTAACACAACATATCCGCACCGTAACACAACATAAACACAACAGAACAAATACCCAGAACCCCTTGCAGCACTATTTCTTCCGGGACGCTACAATATACACCCCCCGCTACAAAAATCACACACTCTATGGTGGTAAAATGAGTGGAAAAAGTAAAAAAACAGAATTAAAAACCAACTGGGAAAACAGAATTGTACTGGGAAGCGTAGCTCGGTTGGTAGAGCGGCCGTGAACCTGAGGGTTCTAGGTTCGATCCCCACTCCCGCCATCCGAGTCACAGCTGTTGTGTCACCCACTTGCTCCATAATTCCACCCACACTGGTTTAAAAATGTAACTTAGATAATGGGTTTCACTATGTAAGGTGCTTTGAGTCACTAGAGAAAAACGCTATATAAATATATTCCACTTCACTACTGTTTTTTTTTATGTTGCTATTATTTTACTTGATGTGGTTTTATTCATTACTAATTTATATCCAGGTTGTTTTTTTTTAAACAAACTTTCTTGGTGGTACTATAAATAAATATCAATCAAAATAATGGTGATTATAATTTCTGCCATAATGGTCCAGCCCTAGTCTCGACGAACAAGCCTGTTTTCCCAGAATGAATGGCGAGCTCCGAGACCTTCCATGAGAGGGGTCTCCTGGTGGTGCTGCTGGCAAGTGGGTGTCTGGTCAGGGGGCTGACGGAGCAGCTCTTCAAACAGCCTTTGCCCAAATATGGCTCCAGGGGACACCAAGTAACACTTCAGCCATCAGAGGCTAAGCTGTTATTTCCCTCCTGCTTTGTTAACCCGCATGTGGGACTCGGTAGGTGGACAAGACACGGGATGTCCAGTAAACACCACCAAGACCGCGTCTCGTTCATTTGCACGGTCAGAGGCGGCGGCGCTTGCAAAGTCATGATTAAAATGTGCGGCTGACTTAAATACTTGCTGAGAAGGCAAGTGTGTATTCCTCCCTTGGTGGCAATACGTCCAAACAAGTGTTGTCTTGACACTGGGAGGCACAGATGCACTGTCAGAGAGGACGAGTGCATTGTTTCTCTCAAGTTACAAGAAGTAAGGCCAAATATTTCCTTTCAAGGGCCGAAGACAGATGTCGGCAACCCAAAATGTTGAAAGACAAATCTGTCTGGAGCTGCACAAAATTAAAAGTCTTATATAAGTGTTGAAATGAAGGCAACACATGATATAAGTGTCTATATTAGCTATATTAGCCTACTATCAAAATTACTTTAAAAGTCTTATTTAAGTGTTATAATGAAGGCAACACATGATGTAAGTATCTATATTAGCTATATCAGCCTACTATCAAAATGATTTTAAAAGTCTTATATAAGTGTTATAATGAAGGCAACACATGTGTCTATATTAGCCTACTATCAAAATGACTTTAAACGTCTTATATAAGTGTTATAATGAAGGCAAACCATGATGTGTCTATATTAGCCTACTATCAAATTACTTTAAAAGTCTTATACAAGTGTTATAATGAAGACAACACATGATGTAAGTGTCTATATTAGCTATATTAGCCTACTATCAAAATGACTTTAAAAGTCTTATATAAGTGTTATAACGAAGGCAACACATGATGTAAGTGTCTATATTAGCCTACTATCAAAAATACTTTAAAAGTCTTATACAAGTGTTATAATGAAGACAACACATGATGTAAGTGTCTATATTAGCTAGATTAGCCTACTATCAAAATGACTTTAAAAGTCTTATATATGTGTTATAATGAAGGCAACACATGATGTAAGTGTCTATATTAGCTAGATTAGCCTACTATCAAAAATACTTTAAAAGTCTTATACAAGTGTTATAATGAAGACAACACATGATGTAAGTGTCTATATTAGCTATATCAGCCTACTATCAAAATTACTTTAAAAGTCTTATACAAGTGTTATAATGAAGGCAACACATGATGTAAGTGTCTATATTAGCTATATCAGCCTACTATCAAAATTGCTTTAAAAGTTATATACAGTAAGTGTTATAATGAATACAACATATGATGTAAGTGTCTATATCAGCTATATTAGCCTACTATCAAAATTGCTTTAAAAGTATTATATACAATAAGTGTTATAATGAAGACAACACATGATGTAAGTGTCTATTAGCTATATTAGCCTACTATCAAAATGACTTTAAAAGTCTTATATAAGTGTTATAATGAAGGCAACACAATGCAGTGTGCTGAAAACAATGGAAAGCGCCTGCCTACATAGCAACTGACGCCGTGGTCAAAGTTGGAATTTACACAAAAACACATTTTAAGATATTCAACACTCTCCTGCAGTCTGGCGGCTTAATCAATCAATCAATCAATGTTTACTTGTATAGCCCTAAATCACGAGTGTCTCAAAGGGCTGCACAAGCCACAACGACAGACCTTCTGGAGGAAAATTCAGCAATATGTTTGGAGGAGAAAAGGTGAGGCCTTTAATCCCAGGAACACCAGGCCTACCGTCAAGCATGGAAGTGAATAGTGCACCACCCCTAATTTGTCACGTTTCATGTGTCAGGTAAACCATGACGAATGGGGCCAACGGAATCCCTTTCCTACATCTGAATAACGGGGGATTGTGAGATGAGGTATCACATGTGATATATTTGTGTATTTGTTGCGGTTTTGTGTTGTATTGTTTTCTACGCGAGTTTTCCACACTGTCATTTTATTGTTTTAGTTGTTGTGTCATTGTTTTCCCGCATGCATATTGTACGTTAGGTGGTGTGAAATTAAGGGTTACAGATGGAAATCAGGCCATAGCTGACTCTTGTGCACCCGTCGATTCCTTGTCAATAATTTTTCGTGGACGCTGTCCGTAAACCAATTAAAACACGGAGAAAATGCACTGCTATTCAATTAACCAGACTCTCCATGGTCACCGGGTGCATGGTCTGCAGAGAGCAAATAACCGCCGAGGTTTCTAATTAGTGGCGGGTCAAAAAAAAACTGCTGCCGGATGCTGAATCGTGTGCTTTATGCCTGCCGTGCTTTTGTGTACAATGTAGTCATCAAGGCTAATAATGCTAAAGCGGAGCAGATCATCGGTTCTGTCGCCGCTGTGCTGTCTTTTTGCTTGTAAAAACATTCGGAAAGTATTCACAGCACGTCACGTTTCCCCCATTTGATGTTACAGCCATGTTAAAAAAATAAAGAAAGAAAAAAAAAAATATATATATATATATATATATATATATATATATATAAAAAGTTTTTTTTCCTCAAAATTCTACACACAATACCCCAAAATGACTGATTTTTTTTTTTTTTTCTAATTGCAAATTCATTCATTCAAAAAAAAAAAAAACAGCAACAAAAATGTACACAACTTTTCACAAATAGGTGTGCCAAGCTTGTGGCACCGTATTCAGAAAGACTTGAGGCTGTAATTGCGGCCAAAGGTGCATCAACAAAGTATTCAGCAAAAAAAAAAGCTGTATAGACTTATGTAAAATTTATTATTTCATTCATTATTTATTATTTATAATGGGGCGGCACAGCTCGGTTGGTAGAGCGGCTGTGCCAGCAACTTGAGGGTTCCAGGTTCGATCCCCGCTTCCGCCATCCTAGTCACTGCCGTTGTGTCCTTGGGCAAGACATTTTACCCACCTGCTCCCAGTGCCACCCACACTGGTTTAAATGTAACTTAGATATCGGGTTTCACTATGTAAAGCGCTTTGAGTCACTAGAGAAAAGCGCTATATAAATATAATTCACACTTCACAGTCACATAATTCGCATTATGAAGAGTATGTTAAAGTTAAACCCCTGCCTTGTTTACTTCTTTGACGACCTCTTTAAAGTTGTGTAATAAATTAGAAATGTCAAGCAGCAAAAAGCCAAATATGGAACATTTTCATTTTTTCCATCATGCTTTGTAATGGATTTAAATGGGTGTCATTTTTATTTTTCATGGTGATAGGATGTTTTAAAAAAAAATAATATCCACAAAGCTCAGTGAGCAGGTTGTGTAATGTGTGACCATGTGTGTTGACATTTTGCGTCTTTTTTTTTTTTTTTTTCTGCATAAAATGTTTGGATTGGGTCATATAAGTAAATGCTGTGTACAAGTACAAGTACACATGTTTAAGTGAGCAGGTTGTGTAATGGTGTGACCATGTGTGTTGACATTTTGTGTGTTATTTTTATTTTTTTTGCTGCATAAAATGTTGTTTGGATTGGGTCATACAAGTAAATGCTGTGTACAAGTACACATGTTTACCGACCTGAGTTTCTCACACTGTCCACACGAGTGTTATAATTTTCCACCTGTCAAAACTATTGGGTATTAGAATTTAAAAATGATAGCACAGCCAGGTTGCTCCCTGAAATGGAACCGTCGTCTCGGGGGGCCAAACTGAAGATGTGGGGCCACATTTGGCCTGCGAGCTGGAGTTTGGACACCCCTGCAATACGTTTTCAATTGTTTACCTGATTATCGCCTTATTTCGAATTAACATCCAATGTTAAGTGCAGCAGGGAAGGGATTCATATGGCTCCATTCATATGAAGAGAGGAAGAGTTAATCATTTTGCAATGCAGTCTGCTGAAAACGATGGAAAGCGCCACTCTACATAGCAACTGTGATCACAGTTGGAATTGCCACCAAACAACACTCTACTGCTATCTGAAGTTGATAGTGCATCCTTGCAATTTGTCACGTTTCATGTGTCAGGTAAACCGCGACAAATGGGTAAATAAATGGCTGGAGAAGGGACAATATGCACATTTCCTGCAAACTACTTAATAACAGACACATTATGCTAAAATAAATTCCAGGTATGCAGTCTAAGAGTATTTTTAGTTAGCGGTGTGTGAGCCTGCTGACTACATATGCAATAATGTGCTTTACTAACGCCGGTAATCCATCCAATATTTAGATGATGATTAAGCGAGACGAGCAATGGAGAGTGATTAATCACATCGGGGAATGGCGGTGTCGTGCCATTATGCATGAGACAGACCCTGACAACTGACGCCGCCGCAGTAATGCCATTCTGACCGGGCGCCCCATGCGTCGGGAAACAAGGGCCAAGTTAGGTAAACAAGACGAATCCTTTCCATTAGCAGCGGGACTGCGGGCTAGCCTGTCATTTCACCATTAATTATCTGGTCTTACTACAGGGGATAAGGCTGGGATCAGCTCAGAGGGGGGGGTCTCCGGTTTAATTATTACCAATTGATTCCCACATGTTGTTATTCTTCAGACAACACCACTACTTGAAGCCACAGCGCCCCTGCTGGTTGCAGTCAGGTAGTGCGTTCCATTCGCTTGAAGATCAGATTAACCACAAATTTAATACGATAATAATCCCTCGGCTATTGGTTAGGATTTAAGTTGCAGGGAAAATTGGAGTTATAAATGTCAGAAAAATTGTATGTAAATTATCAAAAAACGTTCCATTCTTGAGTTCCCAATGAACAGACAAGAGGCTGTTTTTGTTGCACCAAGCAAAGGCTTGGAAAATTCCATTGTGTACGATGGGAGGAGACGGGAGGGGGTTATCTATTGTCATCGAAGACCTGCCCAGGCTGAAGCCAGGACCAGCCCAAGCCCGAGGAATCTTTTTTCTTTTGTGTTAATGTGACCGAAAACAATGACTGTTTACATACTCCCCATTCCTTTAGAAACAGATGTTGTTATGTAAACAGGGAAAGTCCAAATAAAAAGAGGTGGCGTACAATCTTTCGCCAGAGCGTGGGTGACACTGTAAGAGGTTACAGGTCGACACGTTTCTCTTCAATTGAGCAAAATTGAATTTTGCCTCTGTTTGATTCTTTGCTTCTTGTCTTGTTTAATAGATGTCATCAGTGTTTGAACCTGACAATAAGCATCGCCGCCATTAGTTGGTGTAGCACAGGGGTGTCAAAATGTACGGCCACAGGGTCGGATCAGGCCCGTGAACAGGTTTTATCCGTTCCGCGGGATGAGTTAGATGGATAGATAGATAAATAGATAGATAGTACTTTATTGATTCCTTCAGGAGAGTTCCCTCAGGAAAATTTAAATTCCAGCAGCATTGTACAGAATTGAGATTGAATGTAAAAAGTAAATAATGGGGGTATGAATGGAAATAAAATATAAAATAATGGTTAAAAAAAATGGGTTGTA
>NC_084758.1:24475936-24493436 GCF_033978785.1 Entelurus aequoreus
CTTCGCATTAGGATCAGGACTGTGGTGCATCCCCCCCCCCCACTCTTAGAAGAATGGTGATGCTCCCCAGAGGAGACCCGTCCAATCTTCTCTCTGGGCCACAGCTTCGGTCCGAGGACTGGCCTAACAAGCCCCAGCTCATCAGGAAAAGGGGAAGCTCTGGAGGAGGCCTGACAAATGTAGGTGGTCGGCACAGCCCTCAAGTTGGACACAATAATTAATCTTTGCATCGATCCGCCTCGCCGACTCCTACTGGGACGAGCTCACGGAGGACGACTAAGAAGCTGCCGTTTGCTTCGGCTTTCACAGATGAAGACGCCGGAATGGATCGACTCGGGTTCTCTCGCTCCCACCAGGCTTTTGTACACACACCACAAAAGTAGACCTGCATTATACACAATCTTCTCTAAGAGAGGATCTCTGACTGTTTCTGCAGGAGCTTTTTCAAAACAACACTTCACTTTTGCCGTATAAAACACCTTTGACTAGCTTTTTTTGCATTAGGGCCCTCGTTATTAGCAACCACACATTATCATTTTTGGTGATTTAACCCACAATTCCAAACCTTGATGCGGAGTGTCAAGTAGGGAGGTAATGGGTCCTATTTTTATAGTCTTTGGTATGACTCGGCCGGGGTTTGAACTCACAACCTACCCATCTCAGGGCGGACACTCGAACCACTAGGTCACCAAGTAGGTTATTATACAAGCAGTAAGCCATTACCGTATTTTTCGGAGTATAAGTCGCTCTGGGGTATAAGTCGCACCGGCCGAAAATGCATAATAAAGTAGGAAAAAAACATATATAAGTAGCACTGGAGTATAAGTCGCATTTTTGGGGGAAATTTATTTGATAAAAGCCAACACCAAGAATAGACATTTGAAAGGCAATTTAAAATAAATAAAGAATACTGAACAACAGGCTGAATAAGTGTATAAATTACCAACTGAGAATGTGCCTGGTATGTTAACGTAACATATTATGGTAAGGGTCATTCAAATAACTATAACACAGTGGTTCTTAACCTGGGTTCGATCGAACACTAGGGGTTCGGTGAGTCGGCCTCAGGGGTTCGGCGGAGGTCAAGACACACCCGACTCATCGTGTAAATACAAACTTCTCCCTATCGGCGTATTACGGATACGGCAACAGCTGACTGGCTTGCAGGTGTGTAATTTGTTGTGAGTTTATGCACTGTGTTGGTTTTGTTGTTTGAACAAGGTGATGTTCATGCACGGTTCATTTTATGCACCAGTAAAAAAAACATGGTAACACTTTAGTATGGGGAACATATTCACCATTAATTAGTTGCTTATTAACATGCAAATTAGTAACATAATGGCTCTTAACTAGTCATTATTAAGTACTTATTTATGCCTTATTCGGCACGGCCTTATTTTAACCCTAACCCTCTAACCCTGACCCTAACCCTCTAACCCTGACCCTAACCTTAACCAAATAACTCTAAATTAAGTCTTTGTTACTTAGATTATGTTCCCCTAGTGTCCAAATAAGTCTAAATCAGGGGTTCTTAACCTTGTTGGAGGTACCAAACCCCACCATTTTATATGTGCATTCACCGAACCCTTCTTTAGTGAAAAATAAAATGTTTTTTTTTTCAAATTCAAGACAAAGGTAACACTTAAGTATGGGGAACATATTCTAAGTAACAAAGACTTAATTTAGAGTTATTTGGTTAGGGTTAGGGTTAGAGGGTTAGGGTCAGGGTTAGAGGGTTAGGGTTATAATAAGGCCGTGCCGAATAAGGCATTAATAAGTACTTAATAATGACTAATTAAGAGCCAATATGTTACTAATTTGCATGTTAATAAGCAACTAATTAATGGTGAATATGTTCCCCATACTAAAGTGTTACCATGTTTTATTACTGGTGCACAAAATGAATCGTGCATGAACATCACCTTGTTTGAACAACAAAACCAACAGAGTGCATAAACTCACAACAAATTACACACCTGCAAATCAGTCTGACTTCTGCTGTTGCCGTATCCGTAATACGCCGATAGGGAGAAGTTTTTATTTACACGATGAGTCGGGTGTGTCTTGACCTCCGCCGAACCCCTGAGGCCGACTCACCGAACCCCTAGGGTTCGATCGAACCCAGGTTAAGAACCACTGTGCTATACGTTTACCAAACAATCTGTCACTCCTAATCGCTAAATCCCATGAAATCTTATACGTCTAGTCTCTTACGTGAATGAGCTAAATAATATTATTTGATATTTTACGGTAATGTGTTAATAATTTCACACATAAGTCGCTCCTGAGTATAAGTCGCACCCCCGGCCAAACTATGAAAAAAAAACTGCGACTTATAGTCCGAAAAATACGGTAACTAAAAGTCTTTCTTCAATAACCTCAGAATTATTGCTTATTAGTAAACCTAACCCTAACCCTTATATGTTCCCCTAGTGTCTGAATAAATCTAAATTAAAGGACTACTGAAAGCCACTACTACCGACCACGCAGTCTGATAGTTTGTATATCAATGATGAAATCTTAACATTGCAACACATGCCAATACGGCCGGGTTAACTTATAAAGTGCAATTTTAAATTTCCTGCGAAATATTCTGCTGAAAACGTCTCGGTATGATGACGTTTGCGCGTGACGTCACGGATTGTAGCGGACATATTGGGACAGCATTGTGGCCAGCTATTAAGTCGTCTGTTTTCATCGCAAAATTCCACAGTATTCTGGACATCTGTGTTGGTGAATCTTTTGCAATTTGTTTAATGAACAATGAAGACAGCAAAGAAGAAAGCTGTAGGTGGGATCGGTGTATTAGCGGCCGGCTGCAGCAACACAACCAGAAGGACTTTGAGTTGGATAGCAGACGCGCTACCGTGAGTACGCAGCTGCGGCTTCCAAACATTTGATCGCTTGCCCGTACGTGCGTGCCGCTATGTGCATGTCACGTACGTAACTTTGGGGAAATATATGTGCTGTATGAACTTTACGGAGGTGAACGGTACTTTGGGCTGTGGGATTGAGTGTGTTGTGCGGGTGTTTGAGTTGTATTGGTGGGTTATATGGACGGGAGGGGGGAGGTGTTTGTTATGCGGAATAATTTGTGGCATATTAAATATAAGCCTGGTTGTGTTGTGGCTAATAGAGTATATATATGTCTTGTGTTTATTTACTGTTTTAGTCATTCCCAGCTGAATATCAGGTCCCACCCGCCTCTCACAGCATCTTCCCTATCTGAATCGCTTCAACTGCCCTCTAGTCCTTCACTCTCACTTTCCTCATTCACGAATCTTTCATCCTCGGTCAAATTAATGGGGAAATTGTCGCTTTCTCGGTCCGAATCGCTCTCGCTGCTGGTGGCCATGATTGTAAACAATGTGCAGATGTGAGGAGCTCCACAACCTGTGACGTCACGCTACTTCCGGTACAGGCAAGGCTTTTTTATCAGCGACCAAAAGTTGCGAACTTTATCGTCGATGTTCTCTACTAAATCCTTTCAGCAAAAATATGGCAATATCGCGAAATGATCAAGTATGACACATAGAATGGACCTGCTATCCCCGTTTAAATAAGAAAATCGCATTTCAGTAGGCCTTTAATACATGAGGCCCCATGTCCTCAAGTTATCTGAGAAGTTGTCCCCCAGGAACAATGGATCTGAAACCCCTGCTTCATGACCAGAGACCACACGATGATGCGATTGTCAGTGCGACACAAAATGCTGTCAATGGACAAAAAGGACAGTTGAGATGCTCCCATGCAGCACTTTCTCATTACCGCCAGACGTCCTCTTGACAAATTACACACAAGTGTGTGAAATATGACCCGTGAAGCCCGGTGCCACTATAAACCTGGAGTCACGCGCTGATTTGTAAATCCAATTACGTCCTTGTCTGTAATGGCTGTGTTCAGTGCCATGATGTTTAATTCAGCTGTTGTCAGCGCCGTGTCCTTAAGGCCGCAGCCTCGCCAGAGACTGACGTTCGGCATTTAGGGGCAGATCGTCCACAGAACTACGCTGATGGAAACGCCGCCGAAAGGCAGAGATACGACACGGGGGAAACGAGCAGAGGGAAATTATTCCTGGCAACCGAGCTCGGCCACATTTATTATAAATAATTTTCTCAGTTTGTCTTGGAATGCCAGACATGATGATGATAAAACATGTAGGGCAGAGAATAAGACTCGGTGGCCTCAAATCAACAGGCCTCTCGGGCAATTTGGTCAAAACTACATTTTTAGATCAAACAAACTTCACATGCCAAGCTAAAGCTGTGATGTCAGAGCGAGATTTGTGCATGTGTTTGCATCTCCAGAGGTCACAATTTGACGTTCGGTAAATCACAAGCTGATGCAATCGTAGCGGGGGGAAAAAAGGCCGCCTCAAAACTTCACCAACTCTTGCTGCAACTTTGTAAAAAAAAGCTGTGGCATTTAAACATTCTAGGGCAGTGTTTTTCAACCACTGTGCTGCGGCACACTAGTGTACCGTGAGATACAGTCTGGTGTGTCATGGGAGATTATGTAATTTCACCTAATTGGGTTTGACTGATTGATTGATTGAAACTTGTATTAGTAGATTGCACAGTACAGTACATATTCCGTACAATTGACCACTAAATGGTAACACCCGAATAAGTTTTTCAACGTGTTTAAGTCGGGGTCCATGTTAATCAATTCATGGTATTATTCAAGGGTTAAAAATATTTTTTGCAAACATCCTCAAATGTGCCGTTGTTGAGTGTCGGTGCTGTCTAGAGCTCGGCAGAGTAACCGTGTAATACTCTTCCATATCAGTCCCTTCAGCGTCCCTTCACTGGCTCCCTGTGCGTTACCGAATCAATTTTAAACTCCTTTTATTTGTTTTTAAATGTCTAAACAACCTCGCGCCAACATATCTCTCCGACCTCCTTCAGCCTTACTGCCCCACCCGATCCCTAAGATCAGCCGATCAGCTGCTACTGACGGTCCCAGACACAAGGCTGAAGCTTAGAGGTGACAGAGCTTTCGCCACTGCTGCTCCCAAGCTCTGGAACGACCTACCTCTTAGTGTTAGACAAGCCTCCTCTCTTCCTGTTTTCACATCTCTCTTAAAAACATACTTTTATTCCATGGCTTTTAACACTGAGTGATATCCATCCTGCAATGGCGCCCCATAATACACCCGCTGTGAACCTGTTTTTATGTTTTATTTATTTTATTTATTTATTTTTTATCGTGTTCTGTTTGTGTTGTGTTTGCTCGGTTCTCGTATTATCTTTTAACCTGCCCATTGTACAGCACTTTGGCTACCCCTGTGGTAAATTTTTTTAAATGTGCTTTATAAAAAAAGTCGATTTGATCAGTAGGTGGCAGCATGTAGTTAATTGCTTTGTAGATGTCGGGAACAACGACGATGGTTTGCAGGTAAAAAGGTATTCAACGCTTAAACCAAAAAGTAAACAAAAGGCGAGTGCCGCCAAGAAAAGCCATTGGATGGCTATGCAAAACGAAGCTAAAACTGAAATGGCTGCAAAGTAAACAAAAACAGAATGCTGGACGACAGCAAAGACTTACATCGTGTGGAGCAGACGGCGTCCACAAAGTACATCCGTACATGACATGACAATCAACACCAAAATAGGAGTGCAAGACAAGAACTAAAACACTACACACAGGAAAACGGCAAAAAAACTCCAAATAAGTCACGGCGTGATGTGACAGGTGGTGACGGTACACCTACTTTGAGACAAGAGCTATAGTGATGCATGGTTGGTTATAATTTGAATTCATATCCAACAATTGTGTGAACGACTTTTTACTGTCAATATCGGCTGCAATTTTCAATGAAAAAAAATGTGCCTTAGGTCAGAAAAGGTTGAAAAACACTGTCCTTGGGCATGGGTAAGCAAACCCAAAATGACGAAAAAGCCATATTGGACCAAAAATACAAAAAAAAAAATCTGTCTGGAGCCGCAAACAATTAAACGCCTTATATAAGTGTTATAATGAAGGCAACACATGATGTAAGTGTCTATATCAGCTATATTAGCCTACTATCAAAATGACAATGTGTCGCAGGCTGACGCAAATCTTCGTTGACAGAAATGTTGAAATGTGATATTTATTCTACACATTTTTACAACGTTGGAGAACATTAGTAAAACTTCCCAGAGGGTGAGATAACTCCTGGAAATTATTGGCTTAGAATTCATTCATTCATGTATTTGACAAGGACAGTACAATTAAACATTGCTACGCACAGGTAACCGATGTCAAAGTACATAAGACTTCTAGCCACAGGCTAATTTGCAACCCTTGTCCCTGGTTAGACTTTTTAAAAAAATGAGAGAAGGGAAAAACACATACAAAAAGGATTAAGGCAAGTACACAAATAAAAACACATTGGAAATAATTGGCCCCATTTGTCCGTACTACACCCAGTTCTAGTGCTCACACTTCTGATTTTCCTTAGGCCAATTTTTCATTTTTGTGGAGAAAAGTTTAATGTCCGACTGTGACTTTAACTCCAGTGGCAAAGAGTTCCACAGATGTGAGGCCTTCACTGAGAACGCAGACTGACCCACATGGCCAAAATGTATAGATGTGTGTGTCCAAGTTAAAGGAAACGGCAGGATCTAATAGATTTATTACAATCTTTGCAAGCCGGGTAATGTTTGCTGTGGTCTGGAACAACATGGCACACAAACAACTATCAGAAATGCAGCCAATATTACATACAGATAATGTGTCATGAGACATGCAAAACTAAATTATATACAAAGAGGATAAAAGTAAAGGATATTGAATGAGCTCAAATATACCTACAAATGATGTATAATGATGCAATATGTACATACAGCTAGCCTAAATAGCATGTTAGCATTGATTATCTTAAAAGTCATGCAGTGACCAACCATGCCTGATTAGCTCTCCACACAAGTCAAAAACATCAACAAAGCTCACCTTTGTGCATTCACGCACAGCACAAAAGGTTTGGTGGACAAAATGAGACAAAGAAGGAGTGGCATAAAACACCCCATTCTGTGGCAGCGTCAGGTTAAGTTGTACATGTAAACAAACTGCGGCGAGTTCAAAGGCCACCGAAATTAGTAGGACAAAAGGGCGGTCGCCAAATACTCTCATATAACAGTACCGTGCGTCCAGAATTTTCACAGCCCTCATGCACCGACCGGTAAAAGGAACCTACCACATAGCGAAGGACATACACTATTTGATTTCCTATTATGCAACTCATTTTTATTAGACAGTTATGGACATCATGCACAAAAGTGCACTTTATTTGTTTTTAACTATTGTAGTGGTGTTCTGTACAAAAAGTGCACTTTCATTTAGTGTTGTTTTGATATGTCATCTTCGTGACATCATGCACAAAAGTGCACTCATAGCTGGTTTTAAAATGTCTCTGACAAATCTTGCACTTTCTGTTTTGTTAATGATATGAATGTTTGTGCCACTGCTTAATAACTGTTTAATAAATACACTTTTGGTAAATTGACTTAGTTGTGATTTCCCTCTCTGCATGAAAGTTTAAAATGAGCATATATTAATGCAGTATGAAGAAGAATGTTTTAATGTAGACACATAGAATCATCATACTGCTGTGATTATATGCAGTGTTTCCCACACATTCATTTATTTGTGGCGGCCAGCCACGAAAGAATTACGTCCGCCACAAATTAAAAAAAAAATGAAAAAAATTTAAAAAAAAAGTGTAAAATTAATTTTTTTATTTTTTATTTTTTAATTTTTTTATTTTGTCCTCTCCAGCTTCTCAGGCAAATCATATAGTTGATGTAGATGCCCATATCGGCTGTTCAGATTTACTTTACAAAAGAGAAGTGTAGGATACTTCTCTTGTTGCCTTATTTGTATTTGACTTTATTAAATGTATTTATATTAGAAACACAACATGTGTATATAACAAAGGGTGCAAAGTCTGCAGGCAGTAGGAAACACATGGTTAAGTGTAGGGAGTAAAACTGATGGCAGTCTAAATATTAAGATTTTTGGAGCTCTTTGTTCAGTGGATCAGATGTTTGATGAAGCTCTGTGTCTATCTACCACCACTACTGTTTTCTGTTTATTTGTTACTGACTGTGGCAGGACACCTCTGCCTCTGTTTCACTTTATGTTGCTGGTAAATAATATGGTTGTAGTAGTAGGCTAAAGTTAAATTATTTAGTATGCACTAATTAAAGGGGCAAAGCTTTGAGACATTTTAGCTTTTGTATTTTATAAGATACATTTTTTGTAAGAACCACAATTAATAAATATATTTCAGTGAATAACTTATTGTTCAAATCTGTATATAAATATGTACATAAAGTGTTGTAATTATATTGTAAAATGGATGGCTGGATGGACGTTTAAAACAAAACTGTTATTATTAATTAGTAAGTATACATTTTTTGAACCTTTTTAGAGAAAATCAAATCATTGTAGTAAATTATGCAAATTACTCCATGATGTCATGGTGACCACGCCCATAGCCACGCCCCCACCGCCACAGGTATCTTGGCAGTTTATGGGAAACACTGATATGCATCAAGTGTTCATTCAAGGCTAAGGCAAAATATCGAGATATGTATCGTGTATCGTGACATGGCCTGAAAATATCGAAATATTAATAAAAAGCCATATCGCCCGGCCCTAGTACCGACCTCCCATTGAAAAAAAAAAACAGCCAACAATGGAGGCAGTAAGATGCAGGGATGGTCAAAAACATGCACGCCTGCACAGGGGCCTCCTTTTAGACCTTCAGGACGGCTTGTTTATCCCTCAGCTAGTTGTGCACAGTGAATATGTGTCATGAGGTGGCTAAAGAGGGAAAAAAATTTTAAAAAAAAATCCCAGGTTACTGCCCAGCTTCATTTCTCCAGAAGGCCCAACAGATGGCAACAAATATGAGGCTGACATAATGATTAAACAGGCCAAATGGTATGTTTTAGTCCTTACTAAGAGGCAGAATGCAGACGGCGTAGACCCCCACCCGTTAATAATGCTTTCTTTGTAACACCCCAGCCATTCATTCCCAAGCCATTTCATTCCCCACCTACAGCCATTCCTTCATCCCGAGAGTAAGAGCTCCATAAATCAGCGCTCTCCGTCTCAATTACAGAGGAGTGATGGCAGCTTTCCAAACAAGCAAAATCTCTGGACTCCCCGTGTTCTCAGGCCGGGCGCCGCTCAACCACCAGGTCTGGTTTCTCCATCCCCTCCAGTGGAAGAAAAAAACCTTCATGCGGCCAGGGGGTTGTATATTATGACATGGACTTCCCAAGGTATCAGGGATATGTTCCACACATGTCCCGAATTAAGTGCTTAAAATTTGGAGAACGATTTCCACTTAGAAGGAAACAAAAACAGTATTTTCTCACAAAGGGGGCAATCAGACCTTCCACTGACATTTTCCGGGCAAATATGGCTTGAAAGTCAAACGTCATTCATCACGTTAGCAAATCTAATAGGATCTTTGCTTTGGCTTTTGTGTGTGATGTCACCACAGAGGAGTACCAGTGACGGTAAAGATGGGAAAGTGTGATGCTAACTAGGGCTGCAACAACTAATCGATTAAATCAACTAAAATCGATTATAAAAATAGTTGGCGATTAATTTAGTCATCGATTCGTTGGATCTATGCTATGCGCATAGGCAATTTTTTTTATTTTTTTTTATAAACCTTTATTTATAAACTGCAACATGTACAAACAGCTGAGAAACAATAATCAAAATAAGTATGGTGCCAGTATGCTGTTTTTTTTCAATAAAATACTGGAAAGGATAGAAATGTAGTTTGTCTCTTTTATCCGATTATTAATCGAAGTAATAATCGACAGATTAATCGATTATCAAATTAGTTGTTAGTTGTAGCCCTAATGCTAACCATAGAAGCAGAGACGTGAACTTACCGCGACACAGCAAAGGCTGCTCAGTACAAAATATGACTACCATAGTTTCCGGACTATAGTGCTATAAGCCACACCCACTAAATTTTTAAATAAATAAATATTTTTCCATATATTAGCCACAGGTAAATACATTGTGAAATGAGTTATTCACAAAGAAAGATTCTGTATATGTTTATTATACATTACCGTATTTTTCGGACTACAAGTCGCAGTTTTTTTCATAGTTAGTGTGAAATGATTAACACATTACCGTAAAATATCAAATAATATTATTTAGCTCATTCACGTAAGAGACTAGACGTATAAGATTTCATGGGATTTAGCGATTAGGAGTGACAGATTGTTTGGTAAACGTACAGCATGTTCTATATGTTATAGTTATTTGAATGACTCTTACCATAATATGTTACGTTAACATACCAGGCACGTTCTCAGTTGGTTATTTATGCCTCATATAACGTACACTTATTCAGCCTGTTGTTCACTATTCTTTATTTATTTTAAATTGCCTTTCAAATGTCTATTCTTGGTGTTGGCTTTTATCTAATACATTTCCCCAAAAAATGCGACTGATACTCCAGTGTGACTTATATATGTTTTTTTCCTTCTTTATTATGCATTTTCGGCCGGTGCAAGTTATACTCTGGAGCGACTTATACTCCGAAAAATACGGTAATTGTTTCTAAACGGGCGTGTCCTGATCGCCGACCGGCGACAGGCGTGTCCTGATCACCAACCAGCCAGCGACAGGCGTGTCCTGATCTGCAATCGGCGACAGGCGTGTCCTGATCACCAACCAGCGACAGGCGTGTCCGGATCGGCAGCCAGCAACAGGCATGTCCTGATCGGCGGCCAGCAACAGGTGTGTCCTGATCGGCGGCCAGCAACAGGCGTGTCCTTATCGCCAACAAGCCAGCGACAGGCGTGTCCTGATCGCCAACCAGCGACAGGCGTATCCTGATCACCAACCAGCCAGCGACAGGCGTGTCCTGATCTGCAACCAGCGACAGGCGTGTCCTGATCTGCAACCAGCGACAGGCGTGTCCTGATCGGCAACCAGCGACAGGCGTGTCCTGATCGGCAGCCAGCAACATGCGTGTCCTGATCGGCGGCCAGCAACAGGCGTGTCCTGATCGGCGGCCAGCAACAGGCGTGTCCTTATCGCCAACCAGCCAGCGACAGGCGTGTCCTGATTGGCAACCAGCGACAGGCGTGTCCTGATCTGCAACCTGCGACAGGCGTGTCCTGTTCGCCAACCAGCGACAGGCGTGTCCGGATCGGCAGCCAGCAACAGGCGTGTCCTGATCGGCGGCCAGCAACAGGTGTGTCCTGATCGGCGGCCAGCAACAGGCGTGTCCTTATCGCCAACCAGCCAGCGACAGGCGTGTCCTGATCGGCAACCAGCGACAGGCGTGTCCTGATCGCCAACCAGCGACAGGCGTATCCTGATCACCAACCAGCCAGCGACAGGCGTGTCCTGATCTGCAACCAGCGACAGGCGTGTCCTGATCGGCAACCAGCGACAGGCGTGTCCTGATCGGCAGCCAGCAACATGCGTGTCCTGATCGGCGGCCAGCAACAGGCGTGTCCTGATCGGCGGCCAGCAACAGGCGTGTCCTTATCGCCAACCAGCCAGCGACAGGCGTGTCCTGATCGGCGACCAGCGACAGGCGTGTCCTGATCTGCGACCAGCGACAGGCGTGTCCTGATCGGCAACCAGCGACAGGCGTGTCCTGATCGCCAACCAGCGACAGGCGTGTCCTGATCTGCAACCAGCGACAGGCGTGTCCTGATCGCCAACCAGCGACAGGCGTATCCTGATCACCAACCAGCCAGCGACAGGCGTGTCCTGATCGCCAACCAGCGACAGGCGTATCCTGATCACCAACCAGCCAGCGACAGGCGTGTCCTGATCTGCAACCAGCGACAGGCGTGTCCTGATCGGCAACCAGGAACATGCGTGTCCTGATTGGCGGCCAGCAACAGGCGTGTCCTGATCGGCGGTCAGCAACAGGCGTGTCCTTATCGCCAACCAGCCAGCGACAGGCGTGTCCTGATCGCCAACCAGCGACAGGCGTGTCCTGATTGGCAACCAGGAACAGGTGAGGGGGGTTGTGCTTAGGCCAGGGATGAAGTGGCAGGAAATGAAAACACACAGGAAGTGGAAACAGTCCAAAACTGTCATAGTGGGCTCTCAGAATGCTGAAAAACATATTTAAAAAGTAGTAAACAGAATTTTTATACACAAACCATAAAACTATTTGGTTAATAATTATTAATTATTGATTCCTACTTGGGGGAAATTCCTTTATCGCAGTAAACAAGGGATTACTGTGTGTGACACTATCTCTCCGAAAACCTCAGGATATCTCAAAAGCAGATGATTCCATCTTGTGGAGTCAATTCAAAAAAAGGAGGCTGCCTACAGCCACAGCTGGGCTAACTCGTTGCTTTTAATGACCACATCGCTTCCGCAGGTGGGGGGACTTGGCGGTGTATTGAATCACGGCAGATTTACTTAACCTCTCTTAGCTCACGATTGGAACAGTAAAATGTGAAACTAAATGTTTTGTAATGGCCACAGTTGGAGCCTGAAACTCATTTATTCCCTTTTCATTATAGCCTCACAATACAGATTTACTTTAACCTTGGAGTTTCCACTGGAACACACACACACACACACACACACACACACACACACACACACACACGCACACACACACACACACACACACACACACACACACACACACACACACACACACACACACACACACACACACACACACACACATTTGTTTTTGTTACCTTCTTGAGACTTGAGAAAAATGCCTACCTCATTAGGACCACCCTTTCTAGATATATAAATATTTGTATTTACAAAATTAATAATACATACCTACTATGCAAATATAAACAAGCTTGTTGTGAAAAATGAGTTGGAACTTCACAAGAAAAAGGTCACAATTTCACAAGTAAAACTTTGAATTTTCGCATTTTTTGCAAGTCAAAATTTTACAAGAAAAAATGAACATTTGTGCAATATTATGATAAAAGTTGGAATTTTACTCAATAACAGTCGCAATTTTACAAGAAAAGCTTAACATTTTGCCAATTTTATGAAAAGAGTCGTAATTTTACTCGACAAAAGTCACAATTTTATAAGAAAACCTTAAAATGTTGGCAATATTATTGTAATAATCGGAATTTTACTTGGCAAAATTATGACAAAAGTCATAATTTTATTTAAAAAATGTCACTATTTTATAAGAACAAAAACATTTGCAATAGTGTGATAAAAGTCAGAATTTTATATGACCAATGTCACATTTTGCATTAAAAAGTCATAATTTTTGTATTTGTTACCTTCTTGAGACCTGAGAAAAATGCCTACCTCTTTAGGACCACCCTTTCTAGATATAGAAATATTTGTATTTACAATATTAATAATATATACATAATATGCAAATATAAACAAGCTTGTTGTGAAAAATGAGTTGGAACTTCACAAGAAAAAGGTCACAATTTCACAAGTAAAACTTTGAATTTTCGCATTTTTTGCAAGTCAAAATTTTACAAGAAAAAATTAACATTTGTGCAATATTATGATAAAAGTTGGAATTTTACTCGATAACAGTCGCAATTTTACAAGAAAAGCTTAACATTTTGCCAATTTTATGAAAAGAGTCGTAATTTTACTCGACAAAAGTCACAATTTTATAAGAAAACCTTAAAATGTTGGCAATATTATAGTAATAATCGGAATTTTACTCGGCAAAATTATGACAAAAGTCATAATTTCATTGAAAAAATCTCACTATTTTACAAAAACAACAAAAAAATTGGCAATATTGTGATAAAAGTCAGAATTGTATACGGACAATGTCACCATTAATTTTACATTAAAAAAGTAATAATTTTACAAGGAAATATTGCAATATTACAGAAACTGAAAGAATTTGAGAAAGTGTTCCCAAATTTATGAGAAAAAAGTCAACACATTGTGAGAAACACAGATTTTAGTTATTTTTTTTGTTAGAATTTTTTGTTTGTAATTGTTTTTTAATCTTCCTTATTTACTTCAAGTTACTACAGTATGTCTCTATATTCATATGTTTTTTTTAAATTATTATTTTTGGCCAAAGGGGGCGCATTTCAATTTCTTACACACACTTGTTATTTCATATGTTGACCAGAGGGGGAGCAATTTTAAAACCGACAGTCAATTTTTCACCACCAGGGGTCCAAATGAGACATTCTCTATTAGTTGCAATGCTTTTCCGTATTGGGACCATGATTTATGTCATCACTTGTTCACACCTCCTCATATGGAAGCTACTTTTCCTTGTTGATGTCTCAAGAAGAGGGGGAACACACACACACACACACACACACACACACACACACACACACACACACACACACACACACACACACACACACACACACACACACACACACACACACACACACACACACACACACACACACACACACACACACACACACACACACACACACACACACACACACACACACACACAGTCAGCATAAGTCTTTCCATAAACAGTTAGTGTAAGTGTTGAAGGTTTCCCTCAATGTTTGGGCAGCATCACTTTGCAGAGTCTAAGACCAAACATATAATAATAATACAGTGGTGCCTCTGTCTCTTCATCCATTCCAAAAGGTCCAACATTAGTGCAAATTATTGTGTGAATGCCCAAGCATTCACACAATAATAATAATAATAATAATAAAACATACTGAACTTTTTTTCTCATTAGTCGTGTTACTAGTATAATTGGAAGGTCAAAAACCTGATGAAAGTTGATAAGTAAACAAACAATAAAAATGAAATGGACTCTCATTAAACATTAAAACTTATTGAACATCTTGAAGTGCAGTTTTTCCCCCAGTTGGAAAAACTGGGTCTGGGGGTTTGTTTTGTGCTCTTCTCGTGTTGCCACCACTTTCCAACAAATTCAGCGTAATGGCTCTTTGGTCCGTGTTGATTGGTTTATCTTCCTCACTTGTTTGAAGCCAAAATACTCCCACACTGGACATTTGGCTTTGCAATCATCTCTTTTACTCCTAATTGTTATTACCCTGCGGCGCTTCTCACAAGCAACTAGCGAGTAGCGAGGTGTGTGTGTGTGTGTGTGTGTGTGTGTGTTTGTTTTTGTATTTCACTCTTGGTAGTTAAATCTATCAAAATGAGGGTGGTCCCAAAAAGGAGGGATTTTTCAAATTGACTGTGTGTCGGTTTTAAAAGTGCTCCCCCTCTGGCCAACATATGAAATAACAAGTGTGTGTGTAAAAAAAAATTGAAATGCTCCCCCTCTGGCCAACATATGAAATAACAAGTGTGTGTGTAAAAAAAAATTGAAGTGCTCCCCCTCTGGCCAACATATGAAATAACAAGTGTGTGTGTAAAAAAAAAATTGAAGTGCTCCCCCTCTGGCCAACATATGTAATAACAAGTGTGTGTAAGGAATTGAAATGCACCCCCTTTGGCCAAAATTAATTAAAATAAAGAAATAAATATGTATATAGAGACATACTGTAGTAACTTGAAGTAAATAATGAGGATTAAAAACCAATTACAAACAATTAAAAAAAAAAATCATACCTAAAAGCAGTCTTTTCCTCACAATGTGTCAAATGTTTTCTTATAGAATTGGGAACAATTTCTCATATTCTTTCTGTTTCTGTAATATTGCAATATTTTCTCGTAAAATTATTACTTTTTAATTTAAAATTATGACTTTTTAATGCAAAATGAAGACATTTGTCATGTAAAATTCTGACTTTATCACAATATTGCCAGTTTTTTTGTTGTTCTTGTAAAATAGTGACATTTTGTGAGTAAAATTATGACTTTTGTCATAATTTGACAATCCTGACTTCTGTCATAATTTTGCCAAGTAAAATTCAGATTATTATTTTAATAATATTGCCAAAACTTTAAAGTTTTCTTTTAAAATTGTGACTTTTGTCAAGTAAAATTACGACTGTTTTCATAAAATTGCCAACATTTTAAGCTTTTCTTGTAAAATTGCGACTGCTATTGGGTAAAAATCCAACTTTTATCATAATATTGCACAAATGTTCAGTTTTTCTTGTAAAATGTTGACTTGCATTGAGCAAAATGACGACTTTTATTATAATACTGCCAAAATTCTAAGTTTTTCTTGTTAAATGGTGACCTTTTTCTTGTGAAATTCCAACTGATTTTTCACAACAAACTATTTAATATTTGCATCGCATGTATATATTATTAGTATATATTATTAATGTTGTAAATACACATCTGTATGTATCTGGAAAGGGTGGTCCTAAAGCAGTCTTTTTCTCACAATGTGTCAACTTTTTTCTTATAGAATTGGGAACAATTTCTCATATTCTTTCTGTTTCTGTAATATTGCAATATTTTCTTGTAAAATTATGACTTTTTTATGTAAAATTATGACTTTTTAATGCAAAATGGTCACATTTGTCATGTAAAATTCAGACTTTCATCACAATATTGCCAATTTTTTTGTTGTTCTTGTAAAATAGAGAAATTTTTTGAGTAAAATTATGACTTTTGTCATAATTTGACAATCCTGACTTCTGTCAGAATTTTGCCAAGTAAAATTCCAATTATTATTATTATAATATTGACAAAAAGTCAAAGTTTTCTTTTAAAATTGTGACTTTTGTCGAGTAAAATTACGACTCTTTTCATAAAATTGCCAACATTTTAAGCTTTTCTTGTAAAATTGCGACTGCTTTTGGGTAAAAATCCAACTTTTTTCATTATATTGCACAAAAGTTGAGTTTATTATTTTTTCTTCGGTCAGTGGTCAACAAAATAAACAAACAGTTTTACATAAACAAACAGTTGTACATTCATAAATTGAAAATATTGCAGACCGAAAGGGTTTAGGCTGAAGTTGAACACATTCAGTTTTTCTTGTGAAATTTTTAATGTGCGTTAAGCAAAATGACGACATTTATTATAATACTGCCAAAATTCTAAATTTTTCTTGAGAAATTGTGACCCTTTTCCTGTGAAATTCCAACAAATTTTTCACAACAATCTTTTTTATATTTGTATAGCATGTATATATTATTAATGTTGTAAATACACATATTTATACTGTATATCTGGAAAGGGTGATCCTAAAGAGGTAGGCATTTTTCTCAGGTCTCAACAAGGTAACAAATACAAGAATGTGCGTGTGTGTGTGTGTGTGTGTGTGTGTGTGTGTGTGTGTGTGTGTGTGTGTGTGTGTGTGTGTGTGTGTGTGTGTGTGTGTGTGTGTGTGTGTGTGTGTGTGTGTGTGTGTGTGTGTGTGTGTGTGTGTGTAAGCGAGCGGTCCGGCCTCTGCCCACTCAGACAAAGACTGTGGAGGACCGACAAGAAGGTTCACTCTGTTAATTTAATTATGCTATTGAATAAATGCGCTCATGTGCTGAGAGCCTTGCAAAGAGCGAACCCTCTTGTACCGTGAGACAAACAAAACAACCACTTTTATCCATGACGGAAAATTTATCTAATTCATTTTTATCCATGGTTTGATTAATTTATGTATTTCTTAATTTGATTCTGTACA
>NC_084758.1:24498436-24518436 GCF_033978785.1 Entelurus aequoreus
ATGACATTAGGTTCTTTACAAGTGTATGTAAACTTTTGGTTCTTGATACTATTCACATTTCTGTCTGAGCCACTAAGATATTTAATTGTGCACATTGAACCTACAAGCTCTGCTCTCTTAGCTGAGTGATCGACAATTAGAAGACATTAAGGTGTTTTTTACGGTGTGTTCAATGACCGCTGAAGAGGGTAGGGCAACACCAAATGCTAAGGCTAAAACACTTACCAGTGAAGCATAAGAAACACAATACATACAAAAGGGTGTTGTTTTTCTAACAGCCGGTCTATTTATTTTAGTTATTAAACAATGATTACAAAAGGATTTCAGTGTGTTCAAGTACGTTTCTCTGTGGCCTGTGTTGGAATCTCAGGGAATAAAAGTCACTGGTCAATCCCAAGTTCTTTCGGATGACATATATGTTGAGTAAGAAGGACCATCAAGACAGAATAGCAATATTACCAAGTTTTACTAAAGCTTTAGGAGACCAGCGTTAATAGCGGCATATAGAAGCGGTCTGAAAATCAAACGGAAAGAGTCTGCTTATTTAGTACGAAAATAGCCCCTCCTGCCCAGAAAGAAATACAGCCTTATTGCTCTAAACAGATAAGGTTTTCTCAACAAAAACAGCAGGTCTATTTATTTTAGTTATTAAACAATGATTACAAAAGCATTTCAGTGTGTTTAAGTATGTTTTCAGCTTATTCAATAATAACAATGCGAACCGTGATAAGTGTGGCCAAGATAACAGTGATATGAAATTTTCCGGTTGTTATATCCTTACAATGAATACATCACCCAGGAATATGGGAAGTTAAAAAAAACAAAAAAAACAAGCTAATATCGGCACCCTCCTTCCCCTTTTTCCCTACATACCTGACACATTCACTCATGTTCCGAAGGCTCCTGTCAGTTAGCAGCGCATAAAACGGCATCGCCACCCACAAGTGTGTCGCGGGAAAGATTTATTTGTCTTGTCAAACATGAGGAATGTGGGTTTCCTACACCCTTGCAGGGTGCTTGCTGAACTAAAAGGGGGAAAAAAAATCCAAAAAGACATACCGGTAGTTGTTTTGTGCGAGTAGGATGACAACAACCCTTGAAGAATATACTGGAATCCTCATTAGCCCCAGGTGACTTAACAGCACCGCCTTGACCGACATGTTCCCATGCAAGAACTGCAATATGTCATTCTATAAACCAGATCCTTCAAATACTACTCCCTCTGTCGCGCTCTGCACCTGGTTCCAATTAGTTGACTGATCCGCGAGTTCAATGGGTTTGCAGTGGGGTCTAGCCTAAGAACACCACCAAAAGCAACAGGTGACCCTCGGGTCACAATCAGTTCAAACTCGGGATCGAACAACATTTCTGCAGTGGATACCCGAAACCTAAGCGCTCTTCTCATAGAGATGATCGCTGATTAGCGTTTTCTTCAAGTGGGTCCTGTTGCGTTGACCAGCTCTTCCTCCCAGGGATTTTAAGCTGCTGGTCACTCCCAAAATCTTAAATGGCACATAAGCTGAAGTTTACATTCATCACCAGGCAGTAGTTGGTATTTTGTCGTTTATTCTAAAAGCTTTGAAGACAAACGTGAGACCCAATCCAGTACAGAAGCGTTCCCTCGCCCAGTCTAGATCGATCTCCCCAAAACCCCGGAACTCCTGTGTTCTTCCCTCTGTCCCTCGCTCCCACCCCCGTTGTTTAGACTACTTCCTGAGTTATCTCTACTCTCTGCATTCCACTGCGAGAAGGCCGACACCTTACTATGAGAGAGAGAAAGAAGGAAGAATACTAGCTATTTTGTAATACGACTATGGAAGGAAATAAGTAACACTTAAATATGGATATATGGAAAATATCTGGTTCCATCAGTCCTTAAAAACAGCAGAGCACTCCTGTCATGTCGAGGATCTTTGACTAGCGTAAACATACCAGTTGCATTTTACTTATGCTTAGCCAGTGTTCTATTACCGTATTTTCGGACTATAAGGTGCACTTAAAATCCTTTCATTTTCTCAGAACTCGACATTGCGCCTTATTACAATGTACGGAATCATTTTGGTTGTGATTACCGACCTCAAAGCTATTGTATTTGGTACATGGTGTAATGATAAGTGTGACCAGTAGATGGCAGTCACACATAAGAGATACGTGTAGACTGCAATATGATGGCAGACACACATAAGAGATTTGATTTTGATTGTTATTTTTATTAAGGATCCCCATTAGCTGGTTGACACAACAACCCACTAGTCTTCCTGGGGTCCACAAACTCAATACAATTACAAGTAAACGCATATAATTATAACTACACAATACAGAAACAAATAAAAGCATCAACAAGCAAACAATTTACAGTCACAGAATATTAATTACCATATAAATATAACTATACAATACAAAACCAAACAAAAATCATCAACAAGCAAACTAATTTACAGATAGAGAGATACGTGTAGACGCCAATATGACTCAATTAAACAACACCAACATTGTATATGTTCCATTGAAAATATAGAACATTACACACGGCGCTCAACAATCTATCAAAATGTTTTAGTACGACTTTGGTAAGCTATGAAGCCGCACTGCTTGATGGATTGTACTGTGCTTCAACATAGGAGTATTATTATGGTGTGTGTATAAGGTAAGACATATCTGGCGTTTTGTTTCGCAATATTATGCAAAAGCAACTTTTCCTACCTTCTGGTGCCTGCTGATCTGTATTTGGGATCTGCATAAGTCCTGAAAATTAGCGCGCCTCCGCCTTTGTAGTCCGTGCCGACACCGTAGTCGATAAGCTTCTTCTTTTTCTCTATCTTCTTGTTATGAGACATTCATCCTCCGCTGTTGCCATTTCTAATATAAAGTAGTGTAAAGTTCTTACTTATGTGTCAGTAAATTCGCCATGAAAGCGCTAAAACATACCGGTATAGTGAGTTTACATTATTCACCCAAGGAACTTTAGTTATTAGAGAGTTCCGGTCGGACGGTTTTTCACGGGACACATTTCCGGTGTTGTTTCCGGTAGAGGAGATGCTGCTCCGTTATTGATTGAAGTAAAGTCTGAATGTCGTTATAACAGTTAGCTCCATCTTTTGACACTTCTTCCACTCCACTCCTTGCACGCTACACCGCTACAACAAAGATGACGGGGAGAAGACGCTGCCGAAGGTGAGCCACGCAAATAAGACCGCCCACAAAACAGCGCATCCCGAAGCGACTGTTAGAAGGCGGCTTGAAGATGATCCATCTATGCAAAACGAAAGTAAAACTGAACTGGCTACAAAGTAAACAGAAACAGAATGCTGGACGACAGCAAAAACTTACGGCGTCCACAAAGTACATCCGTACATGACATGACAATCAACAATGTCCACACTAAGAAGGATAGCAACAACGTAAATAGCCTTGCTTGCTAACACAAAGCAGGTGTACGGAATATGGCTCAAAGGAAGACATGAAACTGCTACAGGAAAACACCAACAAAACAGGAAGGGCCACCAAAATAACAGCGCAAGACAATAACTAAAACACTACACAAAAGAAAACACCAACAAACTGGTGGAGTTTCATTTTTTAACGTTTTCTGCTGGTGGTGAGCCTCCGGATTTTTTTATGAAAAATATGTGCCTTGCCTCAAAAAAGGTTGAAAAACGCTGTACTAGCGGACATAAGATAACAAACCCAAAGTTTTCACATGGGAAAATATTAGCTGATTTAAACATGATTATGGATAAAGAAAGAACACTTAAAAATATATGCATTCTCCACACACTGCAAAAACTGAAATCTAAGTAAGATGAAATATTTCAAATAAGGGTGATATTTGCTTATTTTCTGTCTGATAAGATAATTCTTCTCTCTAAGCAGATTTTATGTTAGTGTTTTACTTGTTTTAAGTGTTTTGGTCCTAAAGTATCTCAGTAAGATATTACAGCTTGTTGCTGAGATTTGATGACCTATATTGAGTAAAACATGCTTGAAACTAGAATATCAACTGTTGCAAAGCTGTGTCATCAACACTCACAAGTATAAAACTGCTTTTTCAAAGTAAAAATTTCTTATTTCAAGACATATATATATATATATATATATATATATATATATATATATATATATATATATACATATATATATATATACATATATATATATATACATATATATACATATATATATATATACACATATATACATATATATATATATACACATATATACATATATATATATATACACATATATATATATATATATATATATATATATATATATATATATATATATATACATATATATATATATACACACATATATATATATATATATATATACACATATATATATATATACACATATATATATATATATATATATATATACACATATATATATACACATATATATATATATATATATATATATATATATATATATATATATATATATATATATATATATATATATATATATATATATATATATATATGTCTTAATTAGATTATCCCCAAAAAAATAGTGCTCAATACCGTGGTAGGGCGCAATATATGTATGTGTGGGGAAAAAAAATAATCACAAGACTACTGCATCTCTACAGGACTGTTTCATGAGGGGTTCCCTCAATCGTTAGGAGATTTTTTTCTTTTTTTTTTCTTGGTGATTGAGGGAACCCCTCATGAAACAGGCCTGTAGAGATGAAGTTGTCTTGTGATTTTTTTTTTTTCCACACATACATACATACATATATATATATATATATATATATATATATATATATATATATATATATATATATATATATATATATATATATATATATATATATATATATATATATATATATATATATATATATACATATATACATATATATACATATATATATACATATATATATTCCTTGCGCACTAATGAATGAAAGAGCACGCACGTGGCGCGATGATGTCATGTTATCGATGGAAAAATTTATTTTTAGACCATATGATTTGCCTGAGCGGCTAGGAGACCCCGAGAGTAACAAGCGGTTGCCTTGTTGCCTTTCCATTAAGAACAATAAATTCGATTTTATTGTAAGTTTGCTGGTTTCAAGAAATGTAATGTCGAGCGCATATCATTATGTCAAGATAATGGCACTAGCATTTACTTAATTTAAGAACATTTTTCAACATGTTGAGAAAAAAGGTCTCTTTTTTTTTCTACCAAGAAAATTGCACTTTTTATTAGTGAGAATATTCTTATTTTAAGGTATTTTGGGGTTCATTTAGGTTAGCTAGTTTCACTTGTTTTGGAAAGTCTTGACAAGCCGAATTTTCTTGTTCTATTGGCAGATACTTTTGCTTAGTTCAAGTAAAATACCTCTAATTTTTGTATTTTTTTTCTTGTTTTTGAACACTGACTTTTTGCAGTGCACCTGCTAACAAACTGCAAATGTACTCGCTTTTTAATTTTTTATATTTTTTTATTTTTATTTATTTATTTTTTTGCTCTATGCTTTTTTTTAACCTGTAAAGCACTTTGGCTCAATTTAAAAGTTGTTGAAAAACGTGCTATATAAATAAAGTTGACTTGACATGACTTTGCTACAAACGGCAACTTTGTTTGGGCAAATATTTCCACGGGAACGGATGAAGCCAACAGTTTATTTAACGGGCGGAAAAAAATATCAGCACCTTGCAGAAAAGCGTAAACTCGGCATGTTGTGTTTTGCTCATGAATCAAAGTGAAGATGAGGAATGGGAAAACAATTGGCAACATTGTGTTCCGAGTTATGAGCATAATTTAACGTCGTGCTGCGCTGAAAAGGACTGTCAGCCGGGTTTAACTCAGCCAGCAAAGCCGGCAGGCGGCCGCCATCCGGGCCAGACTCCCCGCTCTCATGGAAGCTCCTGAACTCACGCTCGCTCGGGTCCTTAGTTCCAATTTCAAGGTTCCCCGCGTGGTTGCTTATCACCAAAGCGATTAAGGGCCGAAGAAGCTCTGTCAGTGATACAGCCGGAGCCGCGCTCGACCGCCCCGCCGCGGTCCTTGTCAGACGCCTGGTGGATCCTCCCCGGGATCTTTACCGCCACACTCCCAGCTATTGGTGCTGGCGAGATGTCAGCGCCAGCTCTCGTCATTCATTAGCGAAACAATCGTACAACGGGCGTGCCGGGAGACATTTAGGCGCGGGAATGAACAAGCATCACCATTTGGCATGAACATGCTAAGCAGATTAAAGAGTGGTGAGGCAAAAAGAAAACAATCAAATGATTACATCCGCAGCCTTGACTGCTGGCGTGTGAAGGGAAATGGAGCGCTGTGGCGAACAGCGCAATGCATCGTCCCTGGCTAACAACCTGGTTTTTTAATCAAATTTCCATGTTGATGCATTTAAAACACTTCCTCGTGGTGTAGATCAGTGTTTAACAACCACTGTGCAAATACAGTCTGGTGTTCACCTACCGTGTTTTTCGAAGTATAAATCGCACCGGAGTATAAGTCGCACCGGCCGAAAATGCATAATAAAGAGGGAAAAAAACATATATAAGTCGCATTTTTGGGGGAAATTTATTTGATAAAACCCAACACCAAGAATAGACATTTGAAAGGCAATTTAAAATAAATAAAGAATAGTGAACAACAGGCTGAATAAGTGTACGTTATATGAGGCATAAATAACCAACTGAGAACGTGCCTGGTATGTTAACGTAACATATTATGGTAAGAGTCATTCAAATAACTATAACATATAGAACATGCTATACGTTTACCAAACAATCTGTCACTCCTAATCGCTAAATCCCATGAAATCTTATACGTCTAGTCTCTTACGCGAATGAGATAAATAATATTATTTGATATTTTACGGTAATGTGTTAAAAATTTCACACATAAGTCGCTCCTGAGTATAAGTCGCACCCCCGGCCAAACTATGAAAAAAACTGCGACTTATAGTCCGAAAAATACGGTAATTGGGTTGAAAATATTAGTAATTATAATCTGCAAATAAAGTGCCGTTGTTGAGTGTCTGTACTGTCTAGAGCTCGGCAGAGTAACCATGTTATACTCTTCCATATCAGTAGGTGGCAGCATGTAGCTAATTGCTTTGTAGATGTTTGTCGTGATCACAATATGCGGGAGGCAGCGTGCAGGGAAAAGGTATCCAACGCTTAAACCAAAAATAAACAAAAGGCGAGTGCCGCTAAGAAAAGCCATTGAAGCTTAAGGATGGCTATGCAAAATGAAACTAAAACTGAACTGGCTGCAAAGTAAACAAAAACAGAATGCTGGACGACAGCAAAGACTTACAGCGTGTGGAGCAGACGGCGTCCACAAAGTACATCCGTACATGACATGACAATCAACAATGTCCCCACAACGAAGGATAGCGTCCGCACAACTGAAACAGTCTTGATTGCTAAAACAAAGCAGGTGCGGGGAATAGCGTTTAAGGAAGACATGAAACTGCTACAGGAAAACACCAACAAAACAGGAGGCAGTAAAATAAGAAAAGTAGGCTCATTTTAAGATCATTTATGCTTGTTTCAAGTATGGTTGTTTTTGCAGTGGATAAACATATAGATTCACCCGGTCACATCATTAGGTACACCTGCACACCCGCCAATCAATTCAGACTGCAAGCAGCTTATATAGCAGCACTTATGTCACAATTACATTAAAATAGTACTCTTTTTCTGTGTTGTCTCACAGCCTGACTGAAGCCTGAGTGGTAGAGGCTTCTCAAACTGCGTGCAAGCTCACGCCAAAGTGCACGAGCCTTGTGATTTGATGCTTTGGCATTGGTTAACAACTTTGTAACAACACTCATTAGTCGGAAAACAACCCTTAAGGAAAATTCCAGGTCCGGTGCAATTAGAGACTGCAGCAGTGTGCATTTGATCAATGGAGGCCAGCCACAAGAGACTCAACTGAGTCATGTTGTTTCCAGCGACGTGGAGAATCCCGACCGCATCAAGCTGCTAATGCTACTGAGGCATTACGGCGAACTGCAGAATCGAGATTGAATCCAACATGTAACTGCCTACCAAGGAAGCCAAGGTCTGGGTTCGGGCTAGAACTCCGGGTGTAGTCGGTGGAAAATAAAAACATGAGCATTTTATAAGGAAAACTCCAAATGTTCCATTAAAAAACAGCACAGAAACCTTGGATCACTCTCCGATGAAAACCTTCTATGAAGAAAAAAATCAATGAAAGTATGTTAGAAAGTAATAATTTAAAGCAGCACTAAGTAACTTTTCAAGCTTGATAAAACATTGTCATAACTTTTGGGATGATACATGGACTAGTTCAGGGGTCGGCAACCCAAAATGTTAAAAGAGCCATATTGGGCCTAAAATACAAAAATTAAATCTGTCTGGAGCCGCAAAAAATGAAAAGCCGTATATAAGTGTTATAATAAGGGCAACACACAGTGTCTATATTAGCTATAATAGCCTACTATCAAAATGACTATGTGTCGCAGGCTGAAGCAAATCTTTGTAAAAAATCTGCACATTTTTACAACATTAGAAACCATTAGTAAATCAGAGGCTACTCAGAAGGTGAGATAACTCCTGGAAATTACTGGCATTTAATGGCCAAAGGTTTAGATGTGTGTGTCCAAGTTAAGGCTGTCTTCTTTTAATAGATTTATTACAATCTTTGGCAAGCTCCGTAATGTTTGCTGTGGTCTGGAACAACATGGCACACAAACAACTATCAGAAATGCAGCCAATATAACATACAGATAATGTGTCATGAGACATGCAAAACTAAGTTATATACAAAGAGGATAAAAGTAAAGAATATTACATGAGCTCAAATATAGCTACAAATGAGGCATAATGATGCTATATGTACATACAGCGAGCCTAAATAGCATGTTAGCATTGATTAGCTTGCAGTCATGCAGTGACCAAATATGCCTGATTAGCTCTCCACACAAGTCAATAACATCGACAAAGCTCACCTTTGTGCATTCGCGCACAGTATAAAATGTTTGGTGGACAAACTAAGACACAGCAGGAGTGGAAGATTTTACATGTAAACAAACTGTTGCGTCACAGTCCACACTATGGTGAGTTCAAGAACCGCCAAAATTAGTAGGACAAAACGATGTTCACCAAATACTCTCATCAGTGAAGCATACACACAAACATATTAAACAGTGGGCTTTCTAACAATTGGGAAGGTTTGTGTCATGTTGGTCCTCAAACAAAAAACATACTAAAACAACAAAAATATTTTCCCCCATCTTTTTCCAAATTCAATCCTTTTTTAAAAATGCTCCTGGCAGCCACTCGGGTGGCAGTAAATAGCCGCAAGGTTGCTGACCCCCTGACTAGTTGAATGACACCTCTGTCATGGCCTGAGGGGGTCTGTATCACTCTCACTGGCACTTAGTGACATTGAGGAGGGTTCTTGCCACATAAAAAACTACAAATGTGCTGACTTGCTTTACGGCATACGTCATTCCCCCATTCCCCATTCGTTAAATAGACGGAAGTTGATGCAAACGCCTATGTGCCGCCAGAAAACTAAAAGAAGAAGAACGCCTATGTGCAATCACTGCTATCATGGCCGAAGCTGCAAAACAACCAAAGAAACGAAAAGTTTTGGATAAAAGGACAGTAAAGGATCAACATTGTCCCGGCTTTCAGAGCTCAAAGACGAGGAATTTCAGATTGATGCTGCCTTGGCTCTGTTCCTGCTAAACTAGTAAGTAGGATAGGATAGGATAGGATAGGTCTTTATTGTCATTGCAACAAGTACAACGAAACTATGTTTTCAGCACAAACCCGTTCAAGATTAGATAAACAAACAGTGTACAGGGTTACAGAACAGGAACGCTGATGGGTCGCCACCAGGCGCCCCGTGAAAGGTGGGAAAAAGTTCAAACGCTGGGGAAGAAGATGAGTAAAAAAATACAATCTAGACTGGGCTCCTAAGGGGTCCTAGTCCATGCCATGCACACATAAACATGTTACATTTAATCACGACAACTCGCAACAGAGGGTGGGGGAGTTGGGGCCCTGGAGGTCGAACGCTGCTATGAAGCGCTGCCAGCCGTCCATCACCCCGAAGGGGAATCAAGCGGTGGTGAAGGCGTGGAGTGGGGGAGGGGACGTATGTGTGTATATGCCCATTGTCTTGGGTGTGTTGATGTAGTGTTCATGTTCTGCATGTCACTTTTTTGATGCTCAAATCAAAATGAGAATGCTACTGTTAGCTATCGGAAATGGGCGTGGTAGCAATAAATAACCGCCAGCTTGATAGTTCCGCACTACAAAACTCTCTTTGCTTTCTTTGCTTGGGACCCGCATCCGCCTCGATACATTCTTGGTAGTAGCGTCATGTTGGTAGCGCAATCCAAGATCGTGCCTGCTATTTAACATCAGCATAGCCATTAGAGACCTAATAATACAGCTATATGGGAAATGTGGTCCACTAATAGTACTAACCTTTAACAGTTAATTTTACTCATTTTCATTAATTACTAGTTTCTATGTAACTGTTTTTATATTGTTTTACTTTCTTTTTTATTCAAGAAAATGTTTTTAATTTATTTATCTTATTTTATTTTATTATTATTTTTAAAAAGGACCTTATCTTCACCATACCTGGTTGTCCAAATTAGGCATAATAATGTGTTAATTCCACGACGGTATGTATCGGTATCGGTTGATATCGGTATTGGTAATTAAGAGTTGGACAATATCGGAATATCGGATATCGGCAAAAAATCCATTATCGGACATCCCTATTCTTAAGTGGGGCTTTACCAGCGACATTATGCCAGGTTAGGGAGAACTTGCAGCTCCCCAAGTCTGCAGCATACTTGCCAACCCTGCCGCATTTTCCGGGAGACTCCCGAATTTCAGTGCCCCTCCCGAAAATCTCCCGGGGCAATCAATCTCCCGAATTTCTCCCGATTTTCACCCGGACAACAATATTAAGGGTGTGCCGTGATGGCACTTCCTTTAGTGTCCTCTACAACCTGTCGACGCGTCTGCTTTTTTAACCATACAAACACACAGTCACATGTATGCGGCTTTTGCATACACACAAAAGTGACTGCAAGACATACTTGATCAACAGCCATACAGGTCACACTGAGGGTGGGCGTATAAACAACTTTAACACTGCTACCAATATGCGCCACACTGTGAACCCACACCAAACAAGAATGACAAACACATTTTGGGAGAACATCCGCACCCTAACACAACATAAACACAAAAGAACAAATACTCAGAATCCCTTGCATCCCTAACTCTTCCTTGCATCCCCCCCCCCCCCTCCCAATCTCCCGAATTCGACCAGCCGAAAGCTTGCAGAGCTTATTTTATGATGTGTAGTGAGGCTTGCTTTTTAACAAAGCAAACTAATGAGGGAGAGGATTACAATTTCATGTTTGGTGCTCCACAGTCGTCGCTCACAACATCAAGCTTCAAATTGTGCAGCTACACTACGTTGCAGATCTTTAATTTAATCATAAAGCATATTCTACATGTTTTGTTCCTAAATTAAGCATGAAATTAAATATTATTAGAGTGCAGTATTCCAGACTCAACTGGCAATCTCAGGTTGACCAACTTTAGGTAGAGCAACATTTTTTTTAACAGACTTCATCTTCGACTCCTGCCTCCACAATGACCCACTTTCACATTGTTGAGACTTCAACGCCAGCCATGTCAAAAGGCGAGAGACCAGACCCGATGTGACTCGTTGGGGGGCAGCCTGGGCAATTTTAAAGAGGAGATGAACTCTTCTGATGCACTTCATCTTGGACTTTGGTTGGAGCAGGTGAATTGACAACGCAGACAGGCAATGCTAACAACACGGGAAGCTAATCGACCAACCTTTGGCGGAACAATTCACGACCGCGCTTTCAGCACGTGGAATCCAAGTTCTAGCTTCGGGGATTTAAAGGTTGTGCTGAAGTATGAGCTACAGTAGAACACGCTCAGGCTACTATGTAGACTTTAAAGGTGACTATATGTTTGGAAAGTGGTTGACAGTTTTTGTATGCTAGTATAACTATAAAAATTACATTTATTAAAAGTGTTTTCTGTAGCCATGTCCTGTCGTAAATGACCACCCTAAACAAGGGACTGTACTGTTAGAACTAGTTTGGTACCGGTACCAATATCATTTCGATATTTTTCAGTACTTTTCGGTACTTTTCTAAATAAAGTGGACCACAAAAAAATGGCATTATTGGCTTTATTTGAACAAGAAATCTTAGGGTACATTAAATATGTTTCTTATTGCAATTTAGTCCTTAAATAAAACAGTGAACATACAAGACAACTTGTCTTTTAGTAGTAAATAAACAAACAAAGGCCCCTAATTAGTCTGCTGACATATGCAGTAACATATATATTTTTTAAAAGCTTAAAAACCCTTCCTTCTAAAAAAGCCTTTTTTATATATATGCATACTAGTTTTAGCTATTTGGCTGTTACAGTTTTTATTTTTTATTATCATTTTTATTTTTTATTTTTTTTAATACACTGTAGCACTTTGAGGTTGTTTACTCAATGTAAAGTGCTTTTTACAAATAAAATCTATTATTATTATTATCATTATATTGTGCCATTTCCCATTCTATTATTGTGTCAACATTATTAAGGACAAGCGGTAGAAAATGAATTATTAATCTACTTGTTCATTTACTATTAGTATCTGCTTACTTTCTCTTTTAACATGTTCTATCTACACTTCTGTTAAAACGTAATAATCACTTAATCTTCTGTTGTTTGGATACTTTACATTAGCTTTGGATGATACCACACATTTAGGTATCAATCCGATACCAAGTAGTTACAGGATCATACATTGGTCAAATTCAAAGTCCTCATGTGTCCAGGGACATATTTCCTTACTTTATAAACGTAATATACATTTAAAAAAACGAAAGAAGATGTTGTGATGCCAATCACATAGTAGTATCGAGTAAATACGCTATTGTACTTGGTATCATTACAGTGGATGTCAGGTGTAGATCCACCCATGGCGTTTGTTTACATTGTGACGCCCATTCCATGAAGCTCTCTGCGTACTGTACGTGGGCTAACTGGAAGGTCACATGAAGTTTGGCGCTCTGTAGCAACTGACTGTGCAGAAAGTCTTTGCACTATGCGCTTCAGCATCCGCTGACCCCTCTTTGTCAGTTTACGTGGCCTACCACTTCATGGCTGAGTTGCTGTTGTTCCCAAACTCTTCACTTTTCTTATAATAAAGTTGACTTTGGAATATTTAGGAGCGAGGAAAACTGGATTTGTTGCACAGGTGGCCTCCTATGACAGTTCCACGCTGGAAATCACTGAGAGCGGCCCATTCTTTCACAAATGTTTATAGAAACAGTCTTCATGCCTAAGTGCTTGATTTTGCCAAGTGATTAGGACACCTGATTCTCATCATTTGGATGGGTGGCCAAATACTTTTGGCAATATAGTGTAGCTTCACATTTCAAGTCACGCCAGTCCTGACTCTCTAGGTCCCCGTCTTCTCCCACGTTTCACCCTCTCCTTCCATATCTGGTAGTTCACCCTCTGTATGTTCAGCTTCAAAAAGATAAGGTTGTGAATCCTCATTTGTCCAAAAATACTCGTCTTTGTCGTCTATTACGAAGTCTGCCATGCTTAGGGATCTGAGCCGAGGATGTCGTTGTGGCTTGTGCAGCCCTTTGAGACACTTGTGATTTAGGGCTATATAAGTAAACATTGATTGATTGATTGATTAGCAAAAACACATGTTTGTTGATGTAAGTAAGAAGTGCGTTGCTATGAGCACTAATAAATTAATGCCCATAGGAAATAAGTTTGGCGAAGTTTTAAATGACCAAAATACGTGTTCTTGTCTCTCATAATGATTGTGAATGATAGGCAAAAAACTCAAAAAGAGAGGCAGTTCCCCTTTAAAGGCCTACTGAAAGCCACTACTACCGACCACGCAGTCTGATAGTTTATATATCAATGATGAAATCTTAACATTGCAACACATGCCAATACGGCCGGGTTAACTTATAAAGTGCAATTTTAAATTTCCCGGGAAATATCCGGCTGAAAACGTCTCGGTATGATGACGTTTGTGCGTGACGTCACAGAGTTTGCGGAAGTATTGGGACACCATTGAATCCAATACAAAAAGCTCTGTTTTCATCTCAAAATTCCACAGTATTCTGGACATCTGTGTTGGTGAATCTTTTGCAATTTGTTTAATGAACAATGAAGACTGCAAAGAAGAAAGCTGTAGGTGGGATCGGTGTATTAGCGGCTGGCTGCAGCAACACAACCAGGAGGACTTTGACTTGGATAGCAGACGCGCTATCCGACGCTAGCCGCCGACCGCATCGATGATCGGGTGAAGTCCTTCGTAGCTCCGTCGTTCGCTGGAACACAGGTGAGCACGGGTGTTGATGAGCAGATGAGGGCTGGCTGGCGTAGGTGGATAGCTAATGTTTTTAGCATAGCTCTGTGAGGTCCCGTAGCTAAGTTAGCTTCAATGGCGTCGTTAGCAACAGCATTTTTAAGCTTCGCCAGGCTGGAAAGCATTAACTGTGTAGTTACATGTCCATGGTTTAATAGTATTGTTGATTTTCTGTCTATCCTTCCAGTCAGGGGTTTATTTCTTTAGTTTCTATCTGCAGTTAAGCACGATGCTATCACGTTAGCTCCGTAGCTAAAGGGCTTCGCCGATGTATTGTCGTGGAGATAAAAGTCACTGTGAATGTCCATTTCGCGTTCTCGACTCTCATTTTCAAGAGGATATAGTATCCGAGGTGGTTTAAAATACAAATCCGTGATCCACAATAGAAAAAGGAGAAAGTGTGGAATCCAATGAGACAGCTTGTACCTAAGTTACGGTCAGAGAGAAAAAACATACGTCCTGCACTGCACTCTAGTCCTTCACTCTCACGTACCTCATCCACGAATCTTTCATCATCGCTCAAATTAATGGGGTAATCGTCGCTTTCTCGGTCCGAATCGCTCTCGCTGCTGGTGTAAACAATGGGGAAATGTGAGGAGCCTTTCAACCTGCGACGTCACGCTACTTCCGATACAGGCAAGGCTTTTTTTTATCAGCGACCAAAAGTTGCGAACTTTATCGTCGATGTTCTCTACTAAATCCTTTCAGCAAAAATATGGCAATATCGCGAAATGATCAAGTATGACACATAGAAAGGATCTGCTATCCCCGTTTAAATAAAAAAAAATCATTTCAGTAGGCCTTTAAGGCTCATTCTAGTTGGTTAAATATTGAACAATATGTGGCGCTAATAATGAAATGGTGACCTCGTTAATGGACGCTTCACAGTTATATTCCGAAGACAGGAAACAAACAAATGTTTCAAATTAAAGTACTGTAACGTGTACGGTTGTCACCGCCGGAGTTTTGCAAAACACAAGTTTTCACGCGTCAACCAATTAAAAAGTGGAGAGATTTTCCCCGGAAAACGCTGGCGAGTCTGCTGACGCCCGCTCTGTGTTCATCCTTCGTTTGTTCTGCGGCGCTATCTTTTTTTTTTTTTTCCGCCAGAAATGAAATATTTAAGACGTCCTCTCCAAAAAAAAAAAAAAAAAAAGGGATTTTTAAAAAGCGCACACTCCATCACACACACACACACACACACACACACACACTCCTCTACAGCCTCCATTAACAACTACATAGTCAATGCCGATTGATCACAGAAGAGCCTGGTGGAGCGGTTTCACTTCCTGTTGGTCGCACAAAGGCACTTAAGATTTCTTCACTGGCTTCTAGAAGGTTTGCAAACTGAGAGAGTTAGATCACTGCGCATGTGATGTTAAAATAAGACCATTTCGAGCAAGCATATGAACACTCTTATGGAACAACAAGGCTGTGGGATGTCTGACGTACGGTAGACTATGTTTGAACAGTGAAAAGCACCAGCAATTAAAGTCAAATGGAATATGCTAATTCCAACCATTCTATTAAGTTAAAGTTGAAGTACCAATGATTGTCACACAGTTGTAGTACACTTACCCACCACTAGTGGCAGGAATGCCAATTTCAAACAAACACGAAGTCTGGAGCTAAAGTCAAAGCATTTTTTTAAGCGCAAAAAATATGACTAAAGTGGTGAAGCAGTAACACTTTGGTTGCGAAACATGTTAAGTTAAGTTAAAGTACCCATGATTGTCACAGACACACTAAGTGTGGCGAAATTATTCTCTGTATTATACCCATCACCTTTTATCACCCCCTGGGAGGTGAGGGGAGCAGTGAGCAGCAGCGGTGGCCGCGCCCGGGAATAATTTTTGGTGATTTAACCCCCAATTCCAACCCTTGATGCTGAGTGCCAAGCAGGGAGGTAACGGGTCCCCTTTTTATAGTCTTTGGTATGACTCGGCCGGGGTTTGAACTCACGATCTACCGATCTCAGGGCGGACATTCTAACCACAAGGCCAAGAGACCAGTAGCAAGCATTTAAACACCATTATGGGGACAACAAGGCTGTGGGATGTCTGACATACTGTAGATTAAAATTGAAGAGTGAGAAGCACCACAAATTAATTCAAATTTACATACGAACACCCTTAAGAGACAACAAAGCTGTGGGGTATCGGATACCTGAAATTAAAAAAAAACAATTGAGAATTAAGTTAAACTTAATCTGTAAAGTCAAGCATGTCTTTGAAGAGACTAAGCATGAACTTCCTTACGGGACAACAAGGCTGTGGGACGTCTGATGTCAATCAACATCAAACAGTACACTAAGTGTTAAGTCAAATTGAATCGGCTAAATTCAAGAATGTCTAATGCCAAAAGCATATGTGAAAACCCTTACAGAACAACAAGGCTGTGGAATGTCTGGTATTCTGTAGATTCAAATTGAACAGTGTGAAGCACCAATAAGTCAAATTGAGTACGTTCATTTCGATCATTTTTACTAAGAGACCTGTCGCAAGCATTTGAACACCCTTATGAGACAACAAGGCTGTGGGGTATCGGACATTTAAAATTACATTTTATTTGAGACTAATCTGTAAAGACAAGCATGTACAGTATTTGAAGAGACCAAGCATGAACTCCCCTGTGGGACAACAAGACTGTGGGATGTCTGACATACCGAAGTTCCAAATTGAACAGTGAGAAGCACCACAAATTAAGTCAAATTTAATCTATTAAGTTCAATAATTTTTATTAAGAGACCTGTTGCAAGCATATAAACACCCTTGTGAGACAACAAGGCTGTGGGATATCAGATATCTGAAATAACATTTTAAAAATTGATACACACCAAGAAATAAATTACATTTAATCTGTAAAGTCAAGCATGTCTTTGAAGAGACCAAGCATGAACTCCCGTGTGGGACAACAAGGCTGTGGGATGTCTGACGTACCGAAGTTTCAAATTAAACAGTGAGAAGCACCACAAATTTAATGTATTAAATTCAATCGTTTTTGTCACAAGCATATAAACACCCTTATGAAACAACAAAGCTGTGGGATATCAGATATCTGAAATACATTTAAAAAAATTGATAACCAAGAATTATGTTAAATTGAATCAGTAAAGTCAAGCATGTCTTTGAAGAGACCAAGCATGAACTCCCCTGTGGGACAACAAGACTGTGGGATGTCTGATGTTCTGAAGCCCTACAAATTAAGTCAAATTGAATCAATTGAATTCAATCATTTTTATTAAGAGACCTGTAGCAAGCATATAAACACCCTTATGAGACAACAAGGCTGTGGGATATCAGATATCTGAAATAATAAAAAAAAAATTGATACACCAACAATTACGTTAAATTTAATTTGTAAAGGCAAGCATGTCTTTGAAGAGACCAAGCATGAACTCCCCTGTGGGACAACAAGCCTGTGGGATGTCATACGTACCGAAGTTTCAAATTGAACAGTGAGAATCACCAATTAAGTCAAATTTAATCTATTAAATTCAATCATTTTTATTAAGAGATCTGTCGCAAGCATATAAAGACCTTTATGAGACAACAAGGCTGTGTACAAATTAAGTCAAATTTACTGTATTAAATAGTTTTTTGTCACAACCACATAAACACCCTTATGAGACAACAAAGCTGTGGGATATCAGATATTATAAATTTTGAAAAATAATTGATACACACCAAGAATTAAATTAAATTTAATCTGTAAAGGCAAGCATGTCTTTGAAGAGACCAAGCATGAACTCCCCCGAGGGACAACAAGGCTGTGGGATGTCTGACGTACTGAAGCACTACAAATTAAGTCAAATTTTATGTATTAATTAACTAGTTTGTCACAAGCATATAAACACCCTTATGAGACAACAAGGCTGTGGGATATCAGATATTATACATTTAGAAAAATAATTGATACACACCAAGAAATAAATTACATTTAATCTGTAAAGGCGAGCATGTCTTTGAAGAGACCAAGCATGAACTCCCCTGTGGGACAACAAGACTGTGGGATCTCTGACGTATCGAAGTTTAAAATTGAACAGTGAGAATCACCACAAATTAAGTCAAATGCAATCTATTAAATTCAATCGTTTTTATTAAGAGACTGGTTGCAAGTATATAAAGACCATTATGAGACAACAATGCTGTGGGATATCATATATCTGACATTTTTAAAACATTGATACACCAAGAATTAAGTTAAATTGAATCTGTAAAGTCAAGCATGTCTTTGAACTCCCCTGTGGGACAACAAGGCTGTGGGGTGTCTGACGTACTGAAGCACTACAAATTAAGTCAAATTTAATCTGTTAAATTGAAGAGTTTTTGTCACGAGCATACAAACACCCTTATGAGACAACAAGGCTGTGGGATATCAGATATTAGAACTTTAGAAAAATAATTGATACACACAAAGAATTAAGTTAAATTGAATCTGTAAACTCAAGCACGTCTTTGAAGAGACCAAGCATGAACTCCCCCGAGGGACAACAAGACTGTGGGATGTATGACGTACTGAAGCACTACAAATTAGGTCAAATTGAATCTATTCAATTCAATCGTTTTTGTCACAAGCATATAAACACCCTTATGAGACAACAAGGCTGTGGGATATCAGATATTTTAAATTTAGAAAAATAATTGATACACACCAAGAATCAAGTTCAATTGAATCTGTAAAGTCAAGCATGTCTTTGAAGAGACCGAGCTTTGTTGTCCCCTGCGGGACAACAAGGCTGTGGGATGTCTGGCGTACCGAAGTTTAAAATTGAACAGTTAGAAGCACCACAAATTAAGTCAAATTTAATCTATTAAATTCAATCATTTTTATTAAGAGAACTGTCGCAAGCATATAAACACTCTTATGAGACAACAAGACTGTGGGATGTCAGATATCTGAAATTTTGAAAACATTGATACACACCAAGAATTAAGTTACATTTAATCTGTAAAGACAAGCATGTCTTTGAACTCCCCTGTGGGACAACAAGGCTGTGGGATGTCTGACGTACTGAAGCACTACAAATTAAGTCAAATTGAATCTATTAAATTCAATCGTTTTTGTCACAAACATATAAACACCCTTATGAGACAACAAGGCTGTGGGATATCAGATATTTTGAATTTAGAAAAATAATTGATACACACCAAGAATCAAGTTCAATTGAATCTGTAAAGTCAAGCATGTCTTTGAAGAGACCGAGCTTTGTTGTCCCCTGCGGGACAACAAGGCTGTGGGATGTCTGGCGTACCGAAGTTTAAAATTGAACAGTGAGAAGCACCACAAATTAAGTCAAATGTAATCTATTAAATTCAATCATTTTTATTAAGAGAACTGTCGCAAGCATATAAACACCCTTATGAGACAACAAGACTGTGGGATGTCAGATATCTGACATTTTGAAAACATTGATACACACCAAGAATTAAGTTACATTTAATCTGTAAAGACAAGCATGTCTTTGAACTCCCCTGTGGGACAACAAGGCTGTGGGATGTCTGATGTACTGAAGCACTACAAATTAAGTCAAATTGAATCTGTTAAATTGAAGAGTTTTTGTCACGAGCATACAAACACCC
>NC_084758.1:24523436-24543436 GCF_033978785.1 Entelurus aequoreus
TAGCACCAGCCGCTAGACAATCTAAGGCTAAGACTAGATCTGACCAATCCAAGTCTAAGACTAGATCTGACCAATCTCGGTCTAAGACTAGATCTGACCAATCTAGGTCTAAGACTAGATACGACCAATCAAAATCTAAGACTAGCTCTGACCAATCAAAATCTCAGACTAAGACTAGAGCTGACTAATCTAAGACTAGATCTGACCAATCTAAGTCTAAGACTAATGTTGACCAATCTAAGTCTAAGGCTAGATCTGACCAATCCAAGTCTAAGACTAGATCTGACTAATGTAGGTCTAAGACTAGATCTGACCAGTCCAAGTCTAAGACTAGATCTGACCAATCAAAGTCTAAGACTACATCTGACCAATCTCGGTCTCAGATTAGATCTGACCAATCTCAGACTAGATCAATCAATCAATCAATCAATGTTTATTTATATAGCCCTAAATCACTAGTGTCTCAAAGGGCTGTACAAGCCACAACGACATCCTCGGTGTCGAGTGGGTCTGATATAATATTGTGAGAGTCCAACACATCAGCGAAAGTCCAGTCCATGGTGGGGCCAGCGGGAACCATCCCGAGTGGAGACGGGTCAGCAGCGTAGAGATGTCCCCATCTGATGGACAGGCTAGCGGTCCACCCCGGAGCAGAGTAGAAAAGAAAAGAAAAGAAACGGCAGATCAACTGGTCTAGATCTGAACAATCTAAGACTAGATCGGACCAATTTAAGTCTAAGACTAGATCTGACCGATTTCAGTCAATGACTAGCTCTGACCAATCAAAATCTAAGACTATATCTGACCAATCTCGGACTAAGACTAGACCTGACTAATCTAAGACTAGATCTGACCAATCAAAGTCTAAGACTAAAGCTGACCAATCTAAGTGTAAGACTAGATCTGACCAATATAAGTCTAAGAGTAGGTCTGACCAATCTAGGTCTAAGACTAGATCTGACCAATCTAAGTCTAGATCTGAACAATCTAAGACTAGATCGGACCAATCTAAGTCTAAGGCTAGATCTGACCAATCTCAGTCCAAGACTAGCTCTGACCAATCAAAATCTAAGACTAGATCTGACCAATCTCGGACTAAGACTAGAGCTGACTAATCTAAGACTAGATCTGACCAATATAAATCTAAGACTAGATCTGACCAATCGAAGTCTAAGACTAGATCTGACCAATCAAAGTCTAAGACTACATCTGACCAATCTCGGTCTAAGACTACATCTGACCAATCTCAGACTAGATCTGAACAATCTAAGACTAGATCGGACCAATCTAAGTCTAAGAATAGATCTGACCAATCTCAGTCCAAGACTAGCTCTGACCAATCAAAATCTAAAATTATATCTGACCAATCTCGGACTAAGACTAGATATGACTAATCTAAGACTAAATCTGACCAATCGAAGTCTAAAACTAAAGCTGACCAATCTAAGTCTAAGACTAGATCTGACCAATCAAAGTCTAAGACTAGATCTGACCAATCTAAGTCTAAAAGTAGGTCTGACCAATCTAGGTCTAAGACTAGATCTGACCATCTAGGAGCAAGACTAGATCTGACCAATGTAGGTCTAAGACTAGATCTGACCAATCTAAATCTGACCAATCTAAGTCCAAGACTAAATCTGACCAATCCAAGTCTATGACTACCTCTGACCAATCTAGGTCTAAGGCTAGATCTGACCAATCTAGGTGTAAGGCTAGATCTGCCCAATCAACGTCTAAAGCTAGATCTGACCAATCTAGGTCTAAGACTAGAGCTGACCAATCTAGGTCTACGACTAGGTCTGACCAAACTACGTCTAAGACTAGGTCTGACCAATCTAAGTCTAAGACTAGGTCTGACCAATCTAGGGCTAAGACTAGATCTGACCAATCTATGTCTAAGACTAGATCTGACCAATCTATGGCTAAGACTACATCTGACCAATCTCGGTCTCAGATTAGATCTGACCAATCTCAGACTAGATCTGAACAATCTAAGACTAGATCGGACCAATTTAAGTCTAAGACTAGATCTGACCGATTTCAGTCAATGACTAGCTCTGACCAATCAAAATCTAAGACTATATCTGACCAATCTCGGACTAAGACTAGAGCTGACTAATCTAAGACTAGATCTGACCAATCGAAGTCTAAGACTAGATCTGACCAATCAAAGTCTAAGACTACATCTGACCAATCTCGGTCTAAGACTACATCTGACCAATCTCAGACTAGATCTGAACAATCTAAGACTAGATCGGACCAATCTAAGTCTAAGAATAGATCTGACCAATCTCAGTCCAAGACTAGCTCTGACCAATCAAAATCTAAAATTATATCTGACCAATCTCGGACTAAGACTAGATATGACTAATCTAAGACTAAATCTGACCAATCGAAGTCTAAAACTAAAGCTGACCAATCTAAGTCTAAGACTAGATCTGACCAATCAAAGTCTAAGACTAGATCTGACCAATCTAAGTCTAAAAGTAGGTCTGACCAATCTAGGTCTAAGACTAGATCTGACCATCTAGGAGCAAGACTAGATCTGACCAATGTAGGTCTAAGACTAGATCTGACCAATCTAAATCTGACCAATCTAAGTCCAAGACTAAATCTGACCAATCCAAGTCTATGACTACCTCTGACCAATCTAGGTCTAAGGCTAGATCTGACCAATCTAGGTGTAAGGCTAGATCTGCCCAATCAACGTCTAAAGCTAGATCTGACCAATCTAGGTCTAAGACTAGAGCTGACCAATCTAGGTCTACGACTAGGTCTGACCAAACTACGTCTAAGACTAGGTCTGACCAATCTAAGTCTAAGACTAGGTCTGACCAATCTAGGGCTAAGACTAGATCTGACCAATCTATGTCTAAGACTAGATCTGACCAATCTATGGCTAAGACTACATCTGACCAATCTCGGTCTCAGATTAGATCTGACCAATCTCAGACTAGATCTGAACAATCTAAGACTAGATCGGACCAATTTAAGTCTAAGACTAGATCTGACCGATTTCAGTCAATGACTAGCTCTGACCAATCAAAATCTAAGACTATATCTGACCAATCTCGGACTAAGACTAGAGCTGACTAATCTAAGACTAGATCTGACCAATCAAAGTCTAAGACTAAAGCTGACCAATATAAATCTAAGACTAGCTCTGACCAATCAAAATCTAAAATTATATCTGACCAATCTCGGACTAAGACTAGATATGACTAATCTAAGACTACATCTGACCAATCGAAGTCTAAAACTAAAGCTGACCAATCTAAGTCTAAGACTAGATCTGACCAATATAAGTCTAAGAGTAGGTCTGACCAATCTAGGTCTAAGACTACATCTGACCAATCGAAGTCTAAGACTACATCTGACCAATCTCGGTCTAAGACTAGATCTGACCAATCTCAGTCTAGATCTGAACAATCTAAGACTAGATCGGACCAATCTAAGTCTAAGGCTAGATCTGACCAATCTCAGTCCAAGACTAGCTCTGACCAATCAAAATCTAAGACTAGATCTGACCAATCTCGGACTAAGACTAGAGCTGACTAATCTAAGACTAGATCTGACCAATCTAAGTCTAAGACTAAATCTGACCAATATAAATCTAAGACTAGATCTGACCAATCGAAGTCTAAGACTAGATCTGACCAATCAAAGTCTAAGACTACATCTGACCAATCAAAGTCTAAGACTACATCTGACCAATCTCGGTCTAAGACTACATCTGACCAATCTCAGACTAGAGCTGAACAATCTAAGACTAGATCGGACCAATCTAAGTCTAAGACTAGATCTGACCAATCTCAGTCCAAGACTAGCTCTGACCAATCAAAATCTAAAATTATATCTGACCAATCTCGGACTAAGACTAGATATGACTAATCTAAGACTAAATCTGACCAATCGAAGTCTAAGACTAGATCTGACCAATCAAAGTCTAAGACTAGATCTGACCAATCAAAGTCTAAGACTAGATCTGACCAATCTAAGTCTAAGAGTAGGTCTGACCAATCTAGGTCTAAGACTAGATCTGACCATCTAGGAGCAAGACTAGATCTGACCAATCTAGGTCTAAGACTAGATCTGACCAATCTAAATCTGACCAATCTAGGTCTAAGACCAAATCTGACCAATCTAAGTCCAAGACTAAATCTGACCAATCTAAGTCTATGACTACCTCTGACCAATCTAGGTCTAAGGCTAGATCTGACCAATCTAGGTGTAAGGCTAGATCTGCCCAATCAACGTCTAAAGCTAGAGCTGACCAATCTAGGTCTACGACTAGGTCTGACCAATCTAAGTCTAAGACTAGGTCTGACCAATCTAAGTCTAAGACTAGGTCTGACCAATCTAAGTCTAAGACTAGGTCTGACCAATCTAGGGCTAAGACTAGATCTGACCAATCTATGTCTAAGACTAGATCTGACCAATCTATGTCTAAGATTAAATCTGACCAATCTATGTCTAAGACTAAATCTGACCAATCTATGTCTAAGACTAGATCTCACCGATCTATGTCTAAGACTAAATCTGACCGAACTAGGTCTAAGACTAAATCTGACCGATCTAGGCCTAAGACTAAATCTGACCAATATATGTCTAAGACTAGATCTGACCGATCTATGTATAAGACTAGATCTGACCGATCTATGTCTAAGACTAAATCAGACCGAACTAGGTCTAAGACTAAATCTGACCAATCTATGTCTGAGACTAAATCTGACCGATCTATGTCTAAGACTAAATCAGACCGAACTAGGTCTACGACTAAATCTGACCAATCTATGTCTGAGACTAAATCTGACCGATCTATGTCTAAGACTAGATCTGACCGATCTATGTCTAAGACTAAATCTGACCGAACTAGGTCTAAGACTAAATCTGACCGAACTAGGTCTAAGACTAAATCTGACCGATCTAGGTCTAAGACTAGATCTGACCAACCTAGGTCTAAGACAAGCGCTGAGCAACCTAGGTCTAAGACTAGCGCTGACCAACCTAGGTCTAAGACTAGATCCGTAGACATGTCTGTACAATTTCACCAAGATTAATGTCATTAAAATCCAAACATGGCTGCCATCATGCAGGTGCACCCATGAGCCAGACTAACTGTCCATAAGTCATTGACTATCAATGATTATAAAATGTTGACATGTGTATTACATGTATGCGTGCATGCATTCCACAGCATTTCCACCACGACCCACAGGAAGCGTCACAATGAGAAAAATGAGATCACCATGGCCTGTCTTAATAATGAAACACAGCTAAGGTACCAAATGCTTCGGGGTCACAACAAGCCTGGTGTGAACACAAAGCCAACAAAAAAAGGCACAAAAGAAGAAAAAAAGTGTGGCGCAAGCACTTTTAAGGACACAAGCTGTGGAAGAGTGTGTGGATGTGTCATAGATCCACAGTATCTGTTCCTTGCTACATCAACTATTCACACCCGTGCACCTGAGGTGGGTAGAGTACCTAAAAATGGTACTCAAGTAAGACTACCATTACTATAGAATAATAGGACTCAAAGTAAATAGTAGTCATTAAAATAATTACTTGAGTAAGAGTAAGTATTCTGTGAAAAAACTACTCAAGTATTGAGTAACTTGATTTATATTAGTAGTTATTTTTTAATCATTCTTGGACTACAATTGTAGTTGTGGGTGTGTGTGTTCTTGTATTTCTACCCTTCTTGAGACATCAACAAGGAAAAGTACCGTTCATATGAGGAGGTGTGAACAAGTGATGACATAAATCATGGTCCCAATACGGAAAACCGTTGCATCTAATAGAGAATGTCTCATTTCACCCCTGGTGGTGAAATCTATCAAAGTGAGGGTGGTCCCAAAAAGGAGGGATTTTTCAAATTGACTGTGTGTCGGTTTTAAAAGTGCTCCCCCTCTGGTCAACATATAAAATAACAAGTATGTGTAAAAAATTTAAATGCGCCCCCTTTGGCCAAAATTAATAGTAATTTAAAAAAAAATGTATGTCGAGACATACTGTAATAGCTTGAAGTAAATGAAGATTAAAAACCAATTACAAAGAAACATTTCAAAACAACAACAAAAATGAACTAAAAGCAGTCTTTTTCTCACAATGTGTCAATTTTTTCTCATAAAATTGGGAACAATTTCTCATATTCTGTGTCTGTAATATTGCAATATTTTCTCATAAAATTATGACTTTTTTAATGTAAAATGGTTACTTTTTAATGCAAAATGGTGACAATTCTGACTTTTAATACAATATTCCCAATTTTTTTGTTGTTCTTGTAAATTGAAATTTTTTGAGTCAAATTATGACTCTTGTCATAATTTTGCCAAGTAAAACTCCGATTATTATTATAATATTGCCAACATTTTTAAGTTTTCTTATAAAATTGAGACTTTTGTCGATTAAAATTACGACTCTTTTCATAAAATTACCAAATTACCAAAATGTTAAGCTTTTTTTGTAAAATTGTGACTGTTTTTGAGTAAAATTCCAACTTTTATCATAATATTGCACACATTTTCTTGTAAAATTACGACTTTTACTATAATACTAGCGGTAGGCATTTTTCAGAGGTCTAAAGAAGGTAACAAATACAAGAAAGAGAGAGAGTGTGTGTGTGTGTGTGTTCTTGTATTTCTACCCTTCTTGAGACATCAACAAGGAAAAGTAGCTTCCATATGAGGAGGTGTGAACAAGTTAGGACATAAATCATGGTCCCAATACGGAAAACCATTGTATGTAATAGAGAATGTCTCATTTGCACCCCTGGTGGTGAAATCTATCAAAATGAGGGTGGTCCCAAAAAGGAGGGATTTTTCAAATTGACTGTGTGTCGGTTTTAAAAGTGCTCCCCCTCTGGTCAACATATGAAATAACAAGTATGTGTAAAACTTTTAAAATGCGCCCCCTTTGGCCAAAATTAATAATAATTTTTTTTAAAAATGTATATCGAGACATACTGTAATAGCTTGAAGTAAATAATGAAGATTAAACACCAATTACAAAGAAACATTTCAAAACAAAAACAAATGAACTAAAAGCAGTCTTTTTCTCACAATGTGTCAATTTTTTTCTCATTAACTTGGGAACAATTTCTCAGATTCTTTCTGTTTCTGTAATATTGCAATACTTACTCGTAAAATTATTACTTTTTTAATGTAAAATGATTACTTTTTAATGCAAAATGGTGACTTGTCATATACAATTCTGACTTTTATCACAATTTTGCCAATTTTTTTGTTGTTATTGTAAAATGAAATTTTTTGAGTCAAATTATGACTTTTGTCATAATTTTGCCAAGTAAAATTCCGATTATTATTATAATATTGCCAACATTTTTAAGTTTTCTTATAAAATTGAGACTTGAGATCGGACTAATCTAGGTCTAAGACTAGATCTGACCAATCTAGGTCTAAAACTAAATCTGAACAATCCAGGTCTAAGACTACCTCTGACCAATCTAAGTCTAAGACTACCTCTGACCAATCTAAGTCTAAGACTACCTCTGACCAATCTAGGTCTAAGGCTATATTTGACCAATCTAGGTCTAAGGGTAGATCTAAACAATCTAAGTCTAAGGCTAGATCTGACCAATCTAGGTCTAAGACTAGAGATGACCAATCTAGGTCTAAGACTAGGTCTGACCAATCTAAGTCTAAGACTAGGCAAAATTGATAAAATTGAGACTTTAGTCGAGTAAAATTACGACTCTTTTCATAAAATTACCAAAATGTTAAGCTATTCTTGTATTTATCATTTATTTATTTAAAATTGTGACTGTTATTGAGTAAAACATGTGTGTGAAACATACAATTCATTTACAATTTACTTCAACGTGTTTTCTCTAGTTGGAAGTAGAATTCCGGTAAGCTGAAATGTGAACATTTTTACTGACACACATGACAGCACATGATATAAATATTATTTTTACTTGTTTGTAAGCAATAATTGAAGATTTTTTTTGCTGCCTTCACTGACGTCATGTCACTTTTTACAGTCAGTATGTTTCTATGCACTAAATTAGTCTGATTTGTCAAATAATTCAGTTTATTTTATTACCGCAGCTACATGTGAAGTTCTAGTTATCTCTAATGCGACTGATGGCCATACGCAGTGTGCCTCTCATGCACTAGGGGGCGACTGTGGTCATTTCGGCTTGTTTAGTAAAAAGTGTGTTGCATTAAAACTACCCTGACAAGTACAATTTATCCAAAAAGTTACTTAAGTAAATGTAACGTTACTACCCACCTCCGGCGCGCGCACACAGAGAAAATACAAATGTCAGGTCTTTTCCAAAGTGTGTGTGTGTTTTGTTCTGCTGCAATGTCCACAGCTCAAAAGTGCCAAAAAAGTATATATTGTTTCGACAAGCAAATCAGGAAATGTGCTTGGTAAACAAATGTTGCCGATAGATTGCCGGTTAACTGAGAGGAAAATGGGTTCGGAAAAATGCATCGCAGACAAAAACAAAAACGGCCACCTCAGAGCTTATCGCGTTCCGATTGGTCAGCCGACGTGGTTTTGACGTGGAGGAATCGAACACGACGGGTGGGGAGACGCCGGCCGTTTTACTTTTTGACCTGCGCTACCTGCGTCATTACCACTGAGCCGCCGTCACATAGAAAAACAGCAATTTCCTCAGACAGAGACTAAAAAAAAAAAGGGATTGAATGAGGGTAACAGGGGGTTAACGCATCACAGCATATCATACCAATCCCCAGATACGATGCAAGGAGGCCATCTCAGAGATGTGAGAGGTCGAGGAATGACAGCAGCACAACTGACTGGATGCCGAGTCAGCGCTTGTAAGCAATGTCAGGATATCATTACTTTCAGAGTTTGTGCTATAAGAGGCCACGCCACAACGATTCCACAAACATTGCATCAGCAAAAGCTGTAAGACGAGTAGTTAGGTGTAACGGTTCACCATAATCATGGTTTGGTTTACACAGTACTTTGGTTTGAAGTGAAACAGTTCCTGATTGCATTTGCCGATCCTCTCTGGCTGACACTATGTATGTGTAGTACCCCGGCTGACAAGCAACTAGCAGCTAATTATGCACAGTACAGGCCAAAAGTGTCATTCAATGCGTTTTCTTTATTTTCATGACTATTTACATTGTAGATTGTCACTGAAGGCATCAAAACTATGAATGAACACATGTGGAGTTATGTACTTAACAAAATAAGGTCAGATAACTGAAACCATGTTTTATATTCTAGTTTCTTCAAACTAGCCACCTTTTGTTCTGATTCCTGCTTTGCACACTCTTAGCATTCTCTCAATGAGCTTTAAGAGGTAGTCACCTGCAAGGGTTTTCACTTCACAGGTGTCATAGTTTTGATGCCTTCAGTGAAGGTAAATAGTCTTGAAAATAAAGAAAAGGCATTGAACTGAGAAGGTGTGTCCAAACTTTTGGCCTGTACTGTATCTCCGTACACAGTGTGGAGCCGCTTCTCAAAGGCAATAATAATCTATAGGTGAAACACTTTCGAAGAACATAACCCCACAAAAGGGAACAGCATACCCACTTTACCTCATAGGTAACTATTTAAACTTTTTCTTACACCTACAAATAAATCAGAAGTTATTACAATTATTATGAACCTGAAAAGCTCCCATACTGCTGGTGTGGAGTGATATTGCTTGAGCTTTTAAAAGTTAAAGTTAAAGTACCAATGATTGTCACACACCCACTAGGTGTGGCGAAATTATTCTCTGCATTTGACCCATCACCCTTGATCACCCCCTGGGAGGTGAGGGGTGCAGTGGGCAGCAGCGGTGGCCGCGCCCGGGAATCATTTTTGGTGATTTAACCCCCAATTCCAACCCTTGATGCCTGAGTGCCAAGCAGGGAGGTAATAGGTCCCATTTTTATAGTCTTTGGTATGACTCGGCCGGGGTTTGAACTCACAACCTACCGTTCTCAGGGCGGACACTCTAACCACTAGACCAGTGATTTTCAACCACTGTGCCGAGATATTGTCTGGTGTGCCGTGGGAAGTTATGCAACTTAACCTAATTGGTCCAAAAAATATTTTTTTGCAAATCAATAATCCTAATAATGTGCCGTTGTCTAGTGCCTGTGCTGTGTAGAGCTTGGCAGGATAATCTTGTAATACTCCATACCAGTAGGTGGCAGCAGGTAGTTCATTGCTTTGTAGAAGTCGGAACGCGTCGAGGATGGTTTGTCGTGATCCCAATATGCAGAGCACAGCGGGAGACAGCGTGCAGGTAAAAAAGTATGTAACGCTTAAACCAAAAATTAACAAAAGGCAAGTCCCGCTAGGAAAAGGCACTGAAGCATAGGGATGGCTATGTAAAACAAAAGTAAAACTGAACTGGCTGCAAAGTCAACAAAAACAGAATGCTGGACGACAGCAAAAACTTACAGCGTGTGGAGCAAAGACGGCGTCCACAAAGCACATCCGTACATGACATGACAATCAACAATTTCCCCACAAAAAAGGATCGCGTACGCACAACTTAAATAGTCTTGATTGCGAAAACAAAGCAGGTGCGGGCAATAGCACTCAAAAGAAGGCGTGAAGCTTCTACAGGAGAACACCAACAAAACAGGAAGGGTCACCAAAATAACAGCGCAAGACAAGAACTAAAGCACTGCACACAGGAAACAACAACAAACTCAAAATAAGGCACGACGACATGGTGGAGTTTAATTTTTTAACCTTTTCTGCTGGTGGTGTGCCTCTAGGGATGATGTTTGATAAGAAATTATCGAGTTCGAGTCTATTATCGAATCCTCTTATCGAACCGATTCCTTATCGATTCTCTTATCGAGTCCAGATAGGTTGTTGTATATGGAAAAAAACACACAATATTTGGTTTAACAAAAGCTCACTTTTATTATATAAGAAAACAATTTAATCTAAAAAATAAATAAATATTGACTGTTGCCCCGCTAAAAAAAATACAAAAAAAATATTGACTGTTGTTACCCAAAGTATATTAAGTGGGATTTTTCAGAAAAACAAATATATAAGGTAACACAAAAACAACCTGTCTCTGTGATCACTATAGGTGTATAAATAATACTAGTGTTAAATAAAATCAGTCCCTTGGGCACAAAACTGGAAATAATACAGCTCTCCAAAAAGTGCAATTCTGCTGCTATTTGACATAACTGTTTGTTATGATGCTTTGACATTTTTGCACTTTATTTCTTTATTGAAAGAAAATTCTATGAATAGAAAAGTTGTTTGCAAATGTGGTTACAATGCTAAAAAATGAAAAGTTAAAGCTAAAAAAAGAAATACACTTTATTGAGTTAACATTATTTCTTTATAGGGGGAAAGATGTTATGAGCTAGGGAATTTAATACAACTACACTACCCATCATGCAACGGGAGTGACGAGCATGCGCGGTAGCCCCGAAAAGTGTTGTTGCATGTCGTCACCCGTGAAAGTAAACGTCAAGAACTCAGCCAACACGCCTCGTCTGCATTATTTATAATTAGACAGACAACACATATACAGTGTGATTTTGTTTTGTTTACAAGGAAAGAAAAACAAAAGTTGAAAAAGGGAGATATGTTGTATATACTGTATATGTATGTGCTGCGGTTGCTATAAGAACGTTGCGACAGCTGCCGTAAAGGAGGTGCGTTGCTAGCCTGGTTGCTATGTTTCCGGTTGGTCGTAAAAGTGTTCGTCATGTGTTTGTAGTCTGCTCAAATCTCCCAGTAAAGTTATTCATTGGATTATACCTTTTGTTTTGAACTTTATTACACATTTGAGCACTTTTTCCCGTCCATTTTTTTCCTGCTTTCGCTATCTGCGCTTAATGACCGAGCTACGTGACTGATTTCTTGTGATGTCACACGGAGCATTTCTGGTCGGGACGGGATTCGTTCCGAGGGGTTCGAATATAGAACCAACTCTTTTTCTTTACTATAGTGGTCTCGATAACGGGTACCGGTTTTTAAAAAGGGATTCGAGTCCGAGGACTCGGTTCTTTTCTTATCGAACAACCGGGAAAAGCGGTTTCGAGTATCATCCCTATAGGCCTCTGTATTTTTTTTCTGAAAAAAATGTGCCTTGGCTCAAAAAAGGTTGAAAAACACTGCACTAGGCCACTGATGTGGGATCTGAGCCGAGGATGTCGTTGTGGCTTGTGCAGCCCTTTTAGACACTTGTGATTTAGGGCTATGTAAATAAACTTTGATTGATATTGTGTTAGAATAATTATGTATATATTATCACACTAACTTTATGCTTAAGGTCCGTTGATATAAATTATTGTCAATTGTGCTTTAGTGGTATTTTTGTATCTGTGCAAGCTGGCAGTCCAAAAGACTGCCAGCCGACTTTATCAGTGTTGTGTCCAGACTCGGCCTGCTGATTGCCAAGGCCGAACACCGGCGTGACGCAGACAGAGCACAGACAAGGCGATATGATCTGCGTCAACTAATTTTCATTTATTCTATAATCATAAATTGAGTCTAACTGGAGTTGTCGAGATTACTCCCTTCCCTCAGCGACAGTTTCAGTGATGTAATAGGGCCCTTCCTAATAAATGGAGGAGGCGCGCGGGCTTGACTTTTAGAACGTAGTTTGGATCTGTAACTAGAATACAGCCCAAAACACGTGTTTCCTCGAGCTAAATTGAACTCTGTCTCTGCATGATTCCTTGCTTCTTGTCTGATTATTAGATGTCATCAGTGTTTGAACCTGACATATTGTCAAATTCATAGTACAAAAACTTAAAAATCCCCATGTCTATGGTGTGAACCTCTCTCTGCTCCATGCAGTGGTACCTAAAATGACTTAAGATTGCAAAAAGTATGCCAATTCACAAAACTGGTGATAAAAACTTGCAAAATTATCAACCTATATGGATTCTACCAACATTGTCAAAGGTAGTTGAGAGAGCTGTGTACAACAGACTAAGCAGCTACTTGGATCAACTAAATATACTCGGCCCATCTCAATACGGCTTCAGGAAGAAGAATACCACCTGCAAAGCAATCCTTGATCTAGTTTAAAAAAATAATCAATGACGCTGTTGATAGTGGCGAGTGTGGATTCTGTGTTTTCCTGGATTTGTCAAAAGCATTTGATACCATATTGAGTAAATTGCAACATTATGGTGTCAGAGGGGTTGCACTCAGTTGGTTCAGAGGTTGCCGATTTGAAAGGGAGCAATGTGTGCAAATACATAACAGCAAAACTTATATTTTCAAGTATTTCTTGCAGCATACCCTTTCCCCTTCCAGCTGTCCTGGATGAACTGAAATTAATTTTTCCAATCATTTTGGAACGTGCAAGCGTACTTCTTCTTACTTGTCGTCGCCATGTCTCTTCTTCGTTCTTCTGCTTCGTCTCTTGTTATGTTTTTGGACATTACTACTTGCCGTAGTTTTGAAGCAATGCATGATGGGAATCCGGATGTTGCGTGTCAAGTGTGTTAACGTGCCGGCTGGAATAAACACACCCTGAGAAATAGCTCCGTGTCTGCCTACTTTATGGGTTATACAAACCCCGTTTCCATATGAGTTGGGAAATTGTGTTAGATGTAAATATAAACGGAATACAATGATTTGCAAATCATTTTCAACCCATATTCAGTTGAATATGCTACAAAGACAACATATTTGATGTTCAAACTGATACACTTTTTTTTTTTTGGGCAAATAATCATTAACTTTAGAATTTGATGCAAGCAACACGTGACAAAGAAGTTGGGAAAGGTGGCAATAAATACTGATAAAGTTGAGGAATGCTCATCAAACACTTATTTGGAACATCCCACAGGTGAACAGGCAAATTGGGAACAGGTGGGTGCCATGATTGGGTATAAAAGTAGATTCCATGAAATGCTCAGTCATTCACAAACAAGGATGGGGCGAGGGTCACCACTTTGTCAACAAATGCGTGAGCAAATTGTTGAACAGTTTAAGAAAAACCTTTCTCAACCAGCTATTGCAAGGAATTTAGGGATTTCACCATCTACGCTCCGTAATATCCTCAAAAGGTTCAGAGAATCTGGAGAAATCACTGCACGTAAGCAGCTAAGCCCGTGACCTTCGATCCCTCAGGCTGTACTGCATCAACAAGCAACATCAGTGTGTAAAGGATATCACCACATGGGCTCAGGAACACTTCAGAAACCCACTGTCAGTAACTAAAGTTGATCGCTACATCTGTAAGTGCAAGTTAAAACTCTCCTATGCAAGGCGAAAACCGTTTATCAACAACACCCAGAAACACCGTCGGCTTCGCTGGGCCTGAGCTAATCTAAGATGGACTGACACAAAGTGGAAAAGTGTTCTGTGGTCTGACGAGTCCACATTTCAAATTGTTTTTTGGAAACTGTGGACGTCGTGTCCTCCGGACCAAAGAGGAAAAGAACCATCCGGATTGTTATAGGCGCAAAGTTGAAAAGCCAGCATCTGTGATGGTATGGGGGTGTATTAGTGCCCAAGACATGGGTAACTTACACATCTGTGAAGGCGCCATTAATGCTGAAAGGTACATCCAGGTTTTGGAGCAACATATGTTGCCATCCAGGCAACGTTACCATGGACGCCCCTGCTTATTTCAGCAAGACAATGCCAAGCCACGTGTTACATCAACGTGGCTTCATAGTAAAAGAGTGCAGGTACTAGACTGGCCTGCCTGTAGTCCAGACCTGTCTCCCATTGAAAATGTGTGGCGCATTATGAAGCCTAAAATAGCACAAGGGAGACCCCCGGACTGTTGAACAACTTAAGCTGTACATCAAGCAAGAATGGGAAAGAATTCCACCTGAGAAGCTTCAAAAATGTGTCTCCTCAGTTCCCAAACGCTTACTGAGTGTTGTTAAAAGGAAAGGCCATGTAACACAGTGGTGAACATGCCCTTTCCCAACTACTTTGGCACGTGTTGCAGCCATGAAATTCTAAGTTAATTATTATTTGCAAAAAAAAAATAAAGTTTATGAGTTTGAACATCAAATATGTTGTCTTTGTAGTGCATTCAATTGAATATGGGTTGAAAAGGATTTGCAAATCATTGTATTACGTTTATATTTACATCTAACACAATTTCCCAACTCATATGGAAACGGGGTTTGTAGATAAACCTATGGAGAACGGAGACATATATAACAGTCTTCTTTTCAGGTGAGAGAGGACGCTAAAGGCAGTGCCTTTAAGGCACGCCCCTATTGTTGTCCGGGTGGAAATCGGGAGAAATTCGGGAGAATGGTTGCCCCGGGAGATTTTCAGGAGGGGCACTGAAATTCGTGAGTTTCTGGGAAAATGGGGAGGGTCGGCAAGTACGGGGGAAAGGAGAACAGAGCGTTGAAGGAGGCTGGAGTTATTTATGACCGGCATTAGGAGATATGTGTAAAACAACAAAATGCAAAGCCGACATTTGGCGGAGTGTGTTTTAATCAGAAAAGACCCGTCATAAATAACAGGGAGTGTTTTGCAGCGGGGAAATTCAATTACCGCTGTCAGGCAGCAGTAATGAGTAACAGCCAGTGCATGCACTCCCTCAATTCCAGTGGCCCCCGGGAACCCAATGTCTGGATTCGGTTTTAACAACGGCGGCTCTCTCCCTCACTCCGTGGTCTGCCATGTGTACCCGAACAGCCACGAACACTCATTTGACTCGGCGTGTGCCTCTGCAGATGAAAGCTTGCTTTTATGGTTCATCTGAGTTTCTGCTGCTGGTAACCCCCGCAGCCCCCACCTCTTTTTATTCAAAGTCAAATAAAGCACTGGCTTGAAAGAAGCGCGGATGATTTGTCCCATGAAAACAAAACAGATGCTGCGGTGGATTGTTGTGCTGCCTTCGACCAGTGGTTTTTAACCATAGGGCCATTGTTGGGCCACAAGCGCCCCTTAGAGGGCCATCCAAAAATATCTCTTTCCCCGGTGTGATTCTCGGTTGTAGTACACTTACCCCCACGTCCTGGGCATGACGTTAAAGTGCATCCGGCAGTGGAGGCTCCTCTATGGGGTCTTGGGGCACTAGGAGGTTAACCCCTTTACTACTGTTACCCCAGGTGGCCCTTGGCCAGGGCCTAGTACCTGACTGCCCCCTAGCCAGGGATACGGTGAAGACCTCAACGGCGGAGCAGGCGGAAGACGGTAGATTTAAGAACTACCACAACGGCTGCGATGCTGGAAGAAGGCTGCAGCAGAAAAGGGTCCCCAGTCGTCTTGGACTCCATGCCACTGGATCTGTCAAGGATCGTGTGGTGACTGTCTGTGCACCAGTCTCCCCACGTTAAACTAAGTCACGCACAGGCATCCTCCATAAAGGGATACACCCCTACCAGGAGGATCGTCATACTCGTTTCGAGTGACCGCCGATGATGATGATGATGACGACACTTACCCACCACTAGTGGCAGGAATGCCAATTTCAAACGAACAAGAAGTCTGGAGCTAAAGTTTTTTTAAGCGCAAAAAATATGACCAAAATGGTGAAGCAGTATTTTATTCAAACTTTGGTTGTGAAACATGTTAAGTTAAGTTAAAGTAAACATGATCGTCACACACACTAGATGTGGAGAAATTATTCTCTGCATTTAAATCCATCACCCTTGATCACCCCCTGGGAGGTGAGGGGAGCAGTGAGCAGCAGCGGTGGCCACGCCCGGGAATAATTGTTGGTGATTTAACCCCCAATTCCAACCCTTGATGCGGAGTACCAAGCAGGGAGGTAATGGATCCCATTTTTATAGTCTTTGGTTTGAACTCACGACCTACCGATCTCAGGGCGGACACTCTAACCACTAGGCCACTGAAATTATCAGGGTTGGCGCTAGGAATCCGTTGTAGTGAAGAAGGAGCTGAGCCGGAAGGCAAAGCTCTCAATTTACCGGTCGATCTAGGTTCCCATCCTCACCTATGGTCATGAGCTTTGGGTTATGACCGAAAGGACAAGATCACGGGTACAAGCGGCCGAAATGAGCTTCCTCCGCCGGGTGGCGGGTCTCTCCCTTAGAGATAGGGTGAGAAGCTCTGCCATCCGGGAGGAGCTCAAAGTAAAAAGCCGCTGCTCCACCACATCGAGAGGAGCCGGATGAGGTGGTTCGGGCATCTGGTCAGGATGCCACCCGACCGCCTCCCTAGGTAGGTGTTTAGGGCACGTCCGACCGGTAGGAGGCCACGGGGAAGACCCAGGACACGTTGGGATCCCCCGGGAGGAGCTGGACGAAGTGGCTGGAGAGAGGGAAGTCTAGGCTTCCCTGCTTAGGCTGCTGCCCCCGCGGATAAGCGGAAGAAGATGGATGGATGGATGGATGGATGGGCGCTAGGAATCTTCTAACTGGGGTCCCAGGGACCCTATCAAGTCATAAAAATGGGGTCCCACAGTACATTTTTGGGGTCCCACTTTTTTGTAAGCGTTTTGAAAACAATTGATAAATGTATGCATTAGCCTGTTATATCTCACATTCTATATAGTGTTTTGGAAAAAAGGTTGTCATAAACGTTACTTAATTCATTAACAAAATAACACAAAAGAAAACAATTGCAGTATTTGTGATCGATAAAACTTTCGGCGAATCAAAATTTTAGAAACCGTACAGGAAAGTGCATTACTTTGAAGTCGACCAATAATAAATAATTTGACCCGGCAAATATACCGTATTTTCCGCGTTGCCGATGAATGGTCTATTTTCGATCTTTTTTCTTATATAAGGCGCACCGGATTATAGGGCACATTAAAGGAGTCATAATATATATTTTTTCTAAATGTAAAAGCCTTCCTTGTGGTCTACATAACATGTAATGGTGGTTCTTTGGTCAAATTGTTGCATAGATGATGTTTTACAGATCATCTTCAAGCCGCTTTCGGATGCGCCATTTTGTGGGCGGTCTTATTTACGTGGCTCACCTTCGGCAGCGTCTTCTCCCCGTCATCTTTGTTGTAGCGGTGTAGCGTGCAAGGACGGGAGTGGAAGAAGTGTCAAAAGATGGAGCTAACTGTTTTAATGACATTCAGACTTTACTTCAATCAATAACGGAGCAGCATCTCCTCATCCGGGAACCACAACACCGGAAATATGTCCCATGAAAAACCGTCCGACCGGACTCTCTAATAACTAAAGTTCCTTGGGTGAATAATGTAAACTCACTACACCGGTATGTTTTAGCGCTTTCATGGCGAGTTCACTGACAGATATAAGTTAGAAATATATATTAGAAATGGCACTAAAACATTTACTACTAAAACATTTTGATAGATGTTTGAGCGCCGTGTGTAATGTTCTATATTTTCAATTGAACATTTAAAATGTTGGTGTTGTTTACTCAAGACTTATCTCATTTCACCACACCTAGTGTGTGTGTGACAATCATTGGTACTTTAACTTTAACTTATGTTTGACTGCCAACTACTGGTCACACTTATAATTACACCCTGTACCAAATACAATAGTGTAGCGTCCCGGAAGAGTTGGTACTGCAGGGAATTCTGGGTATTTGTTCTGTTGTGTTTATGTTGTGGTGCAAATATTCTCTCGAAATGTGTTTGTCATTGTTGTTTAGTGTGGTTTCACTATATGGCACATGTTTATGACAGTGTTGGCGTTGATTATACAGCCACCCTTAGTGTGACATGTCTGGCTGTTGACTAAGAATGCCCTTCATCCGTTTGTACATGGGGATGTCAAAATCAATGTTAGTTTTCTTGACATTTTCAATTTAATAAAATGTTTTACCCCTTCCAACATTTCAAAAGCACTGAGGTGGTTAAAATGTACCTTATAGTCCAGGAAATACGGTAAACAAAACACCGGTGGACACGGTAAACAAACAAAACATCGGCAGAAAGTGATAAACCGTTAAAAAAAAAATCATCCTGGGGACGCATGGACTTCCGGAATATCGCATCCTTTCTGAATTCGTTGCGTAAAAAGACACAAAAAGTGTGTTAACGCCAACACTGATCATGTATGTATCCAGGAGATCGCAAAAAGCCGCTGCCTGACCAGGGCTCAGAAAATCTGCAAAGACTCCTCCCACCCCCACCAAGGACTGTTTTCACTGCTGGACTCTAGAAAGAGGTTCCGCAGCCTCCGAAGCAGAACCTCCAGGTTCTGTAACAGCTTCTTCCCTCAAGCCGTAAGACTCTTGAACGCATCATAATTAAAGTATCCCCTCAACTCCCCCCAAAATGGATTAACTCTCTGGAACAAAAAAGACAATATAACATACATCCATAAACGTGGACGCAAGTGGAAAAGTGCAATATATTTATCTGTACAGTAATCTATTTATTTATTTATTTATATATATTTATATATATTTATTTAGTTTATATATATATTGATATATGATTTATATATATTTATTTATTTATTTATATATGCACCTTATTGCTTTTTTATCCTGCACTACCATGAGTTTATGTAACGAAATTGCGTTCTTATCTGTGCTGTAAAGTTCAAACTTGAATGACAATAAAAAGGAAGTCTAAGTTTAAGTCTAAATCTAAGTCTAAGTATTGTATTTATTTTAGCACAGCATGAATGTGTGTGAATTAGTTTCTCGTCAGTTATTTATGAGTCCCTTTTCATGCAGTATTATCGGTTAGTACTCATTTTTCTAATCAGTCTGACCTAAGCCTTGATAATAGTCATTGTGGTTAAATACACGCTTTCATACCATTTGATAAGTTGTGAAACTGTAAGTAGGTTCGATATAATTATTGAGTATGAATAAAATCAAGAGTAAGATGACTAATTCAGTGCTAATATTTGAGTGGCCCTGAGGTTAAAGAGTTTAAGAACCCCTGATCTTGACCAACTGGCTTCTGGTAACAGAGAACCCGGCGGGCTTAAAGGACAAATCAACTTTTTGTATGATTCAGTTTAAAAAACAAAAAAAATAAAGTATAAAATATATATATATATATATTTTTTTAATGGGAACATTGCTTCGTTTTTTGTTTTGTTTTTGGACGATTAGGATTTGTCTAAACTTTTGGATGAAAACCAAGGTTCTGCTGTTTTTTATTACACTGTTTTCTTGTA
>NC_084758.1:24548436-24648436 GCF_033978785.1 Entelurus aequoreus
ATACATACATACATACATACATACATACATACATACATACATACATACATACACACACACACACACACTACCGTTCAAAAGTTTGGGGTCACATTGAAATGTCCTTATTTTTGAAGGAAAAGCACTGTACTTTTCAATGAAGATAACTTTAATCTAGTCTTAACTTTAAAGAAATACACTCTATACATTGCTAATGTGGTAAATGACTATTCTAGCTGCAAATGTCTGGTTTTTGGTGCAATATCTACATAGGTGTATAGAGGCCCATTTCCAGCAACTATCACTCCAGTGTTCTAATGGTACAATGTGTTTGCTCATTGGCTCAGAAGGCTAATTGATGATTAGAAAACCCTTGTGCAATCATGTTCACACATCTGAAAACAGTTTAGCTCGTTACAGAAGCTACAAAACTGACCTTCCTTTGAGCAGATTGAGTTTCTGGAGCATCACATTTGTGGGGTCAATTAAACGCTCAAAATGGCCAGAAAAAGAGAACTTTCATCTGAAACTCGACAGTCTATTCTTGTTCTTAGAAATTAAGGCTATTCCACAAAATTGTTTGGGTGACCCCAAACTTTTGAACGGTAGTGTATATATGATAATACAGTGAAAACATGTTAGACACTCCTTATATCATGGACATCGAAAACATCTGGTCTAAGGACATCATAAAATATATTTTTTAACTGCATTATTACCATTTTAGATGTGTAACTGTGTATTGCATTTCCCTTTATAACATTCGTAATATTCACGCAAATGTAAAAAAAGAAAAAAAAAGTAAAAACTGTCAAATAAATGTAAAAGCAAAAATAAAAATAAAAAGTTAAAACTATATTTAAATCTGGCCGCGCAAATGCTGACGACATTAGCACTGATTTTATAGTTCTGGACATAAACATTATTTCAAGCTCGTTTTTAACAAGTTTCAGCACATTTTGGAACGCCCACTTTTAACTTTTAAAAGGAACGATCAAATATGTCTGCCAGATGCATTGTTGCCGGTTGTAGCAACACAACTAGCGTTCATAGAAATATGAGGAACGTATAGACCCCCCAGTCAAACTGACAGGCGCAAAATGGTATGAGAATTTGAAGAGCTAGGGTTTTGGTTTGGATGAAAAAAATGTAAAAGACTCAAGCCAAATGCAAGCCTGAAAATCAGGAGCATCCTTGAGGGGAGAAAGACAGTCGGAACCTGGGAAAAATGGAAAGTAGACCCTGTGCTCAAAAACAAGACAAAAAGAAACTAGGCCGCAACTGTTCTGTTTCCTCTTCTACGGATTTTTTCTTGAAGTTGTTAGAGTAAATGCTGAAAGAGAAGGAGGCAACAAAAGCCATGGAAGAACACAAACATGTTTTTTTTTCTCATATTGTTAAGCATATCGATTTTGAAGTCATCAAGGACCACGGTGACAAAAACAGCCAATTAAGTGATCAAAATAATCGTTGTACACGCCTTTGTTCACACTGTCTATGCGGGGAAATGAGCTGCAGTTCTGTAGATGGCATCACACCAAGAAGGGGCGCCATATCGAGGCTGGCATCGAAAAGGGGGCGTTCCAAGTACAGTTATTGATCTACAAATTGCTCAAAAACTAATTGACATAATAAGAAATGACAGCCAGATTCATTTTCATGAGCGATAAGTACATAAAGAGAGCTTGTTAGTGACATTTCAGCAATCTGGAAGTTATGTGTCCTTTTAGGAGTGACGACTGAGCGATGCTATGTTTGTCGATTTAAAATACAATGCAAAAAATCTGAATAAACATCCCTGGCCTAACGTTGTCGGTAAGTGATGATTACTTAGCAATGTGCTGACATTTTGCTTAATGTTGTAAATGTTGATCGTTTTTAAAATGTTTAAGTGCAAAAAGAGCCATAAAAAGCCAAAGAAAAAATAGTATTCAGGAATGTGATTTAAACCTAACGAAAAAGACTGAAACTAAGCCAGGGATCTGGGGGTTTTGGGGTCCGTCTTATCTTTGTCCATGTGATGTCAGATGAAACAAAAAATTAGCTGTTTGGCCACAATACCCAGCGATATGTTTGGAGGAGAAAAGGTGAGGCCTTTCAATTCCAGGAACACCAGGTCTACCGTCAAGCATGGTGGTGGTGGTATTATGTTCTGGGCCTGTTTTGCTGCCAATGGAACTGGTGCTTCACAGAGAGTAAATGGGACAATGAAAAAGGAGGATTACCTCCAAATTCTTCAGGACAACCTAAAATCATCGGCCCGGAGGTTGGGTCTTGGCCGCAGTTGGGTGTTCCAACAGGACAATGACCCCAAACACACGTCAAAAGTGGTACAGGAATGAATTAAGGTTTTAGAATGGCCTTCCCTAAGTCCTGACTTAAACGTGTAGACAATGCTGAAGAAACAAGTCCATGTCAGAAAACCAACACATTTTGCTGAACTGCACCAATTTTGTCAAGAGGAGTGGTCAAAAATTCAACCAGAAGCCTGTGGATGGCTACCAAAAGCGCCTTATTGCAGTGAAACTTGCCAAGGGACATGTAAGCATATATTAACATTGCTGTATGTATACTTTTGACCCAGCAGATTTGGTCACATTTTAAGTAGACTCATAATAAATTCATAAAAGAACCAAACTTCATTAATGTTTTTTTGTGATGAACAAGTATGTGCTACAATCACTCTATCACAAAAAATAGGAGTTGTTGAAATTATTGGAAACACAAGACAGCCATGACATTATGTTCTTTACAAGTGGATATCAACTTTTGACCACGACTGTACATACCCCATTCATCCAAATGAATCACTATGTCTGTTTCAGTCTCTATGTTATTTAGTCAGTACAATAATTACAACTTGTGTTCACATCCACAGGAACCACATGGGTTAGCGTTCTCTATAAAGTATTTACAATCTTACTAGTGTTCACTTCACAGCCACAGATGGTTCATGTAGTTATTATTTACACATTACTTTGGTTCATTCATGAATTACTTTGGCATTTTTGCTATGATGGCTGACATGAGCATTCCTGGGAAATTCATAAAAATAGTTTTTTATATTTTTACAGAGATAAAAAAAGACGGATTTCCGACTATAGACGGAAAAATTAAATACCTGAGTACTGGCATCTAGACCGGTGGTTCTTAACCTTGTTGGAGGTACCGAACCCCACCAGTTTCATATGCGCATTCACCAAACCCTTCTTTAGTGAAAAAGAAAATGTTTTATTTAAATTTTTTTCAAATTCAAGACAAAGTTATATGTTTTTTTTTACTAGTGCACAAAATGAACCGTGCATGAACATCACCTTGTTCAAAGAACAAAACCAACACAGTGCATGAACTCACAACAAATTACACACCTGCAAGTCAGACGGAAAATTAGAGGGAACATTGTTAGGGGGAATCTATAATACTTAGACTTCTTTTTTATTGTAATTCAAATTTTAACTTTACAGTACAGATACGCCGATAGGGAGAAGTTTTTATTTACCGTACACCAGGGGTGTCCAAACTTTTTCCACTAAAGGCCACACACTGAAAAATCAAAGCAAGCGGGGGCCATTTTGATATTTTTTATTTTAAAAACCAATACAATATATGTATAAAAAAGATACATTTAGGCCTCCACTCAGACTTGATCCCGGGGACCCCAAAAGGTTTTGTTCAAAATAAATATTACAAAGGTGTCATTATTTAGTATTATTATTATTATTATTCAAGGTTTAAATATCTAGATCAACATTAGGTCTATCTGTCAATATAACGCTTTTAAAGATTTAAGTTGTATGCCATTTTTGTCAAGGAAAACCGTGTTTTTTTATGGAAAAAAACACAAAATATGCAATATTTTCCCCCAATAAAATTTTAAAGTGGAATATTTGAGATTATATAATAATTGGAGTCTTAAAAACGTCAACTCATAACAACATTGATTTTAATTCATTATTTTTTTGAGCAATGACACTTAAAAAAAAAAAAAAAGTCCCACTAAAATTATTGGGGATCCAAAAGGGTACTGCTCAGTAAAGTTTAAAAAAATAAATCCAACATTTTTTTAAACTTTTACCACAATAGTCTCAAGATCAACTTCAGATCTATCCGTCAATTATACGTTTTATTGTTGTTTTTGTTTTTTGTTTGTTCGTTTTAGGCCCTTCTTTAAAAAACTTTGTTTTTTAAATGGCAACCAAAAAATATGCAACATTTTCACCCCAAAATATCTCAAAGTGGAATATTTAATGTGAAGTAAATGGAGCCTTGAATAGGTCAATAATTCATAATGACATTGATTTTGATTCATTATTATTTTTCATTGTGTTATTAGAGTCAATAATGCAACATTTTCTTGTTACATTTCACCTGTTTGCTCTTTTATACCACTTTTTATGTTTTTTATTTTTTTTTCATCGTATTTTTAGAATGTGCCGTGGGGCCGTTAAAAAATTACCTGCGGGCCGCACTTTGGACACCCCTGATTTACACGATTGATTGATTGATTGATTGAATGAAACTTTTATTAGTAGATTGCACAGTACAGTACATATTCCGTACTATTGACCACTAAATGGTAACAATTTCAACTTGTTTTTAATTAAGTCGGGTTCCACGTTAATCAATTCATGAGTCTGGTGTGTCTTGACCGCTGCGGCAGAGGCTCTGCCGAACCCCTGAGGCCGACTCACAGAACCCCTGGGGTTCGACTGAACCCAGGTTAAGAACCACTGATCTAGACACTGTCGAACAAAAACCGAAAAATATCCAAGCTTGACTTGGTCAAGAAGTGACGACATAGCATTGTACTAAAACTTTGCTTGACGTTATCAATAAAAAGAAAAATTAAAAAAGTGAAAAGCCAAAAACTAACATAAAATTGTATTGGTACTCGATAAAATTAGAACAACAAAACATCGTGACAAGTGGAGTGTTGTTACAGCTGGAACTAATTGATGCGTTCGTCACAGTCATTTTTTTACTACAGATGTTGATCTGATATCGGAGGACAAAACGTTTGTGGAAGTGGGCTGGAAGCCCTCGGAACGAGTCGTAAACACACAGGATGCAATGTTCAACAAGCCGACCAATCACAGCCTTTATGGTCTGTGTCCCCTAAACTGTGCACCTGCAGAGCAAACAAAGTGTATTCGAGAGTTACAATCTGTGGCCAGTACGGAAATGGTGTGCATGCTAGCAGGTCTCTAGTTCATCATTCACAACTGTTAAAAAAAAAAAAAAGGCCAAACAAAACAAAAAAGCGCATCTTTTTTCTTTTTTAACCATATATTACGGAAAATTCCATTATTTCTAAGTTATGTTAATAGGTGTTGTTTTCCTTGGAACTTTGGAAACAGGTCTTTATTGATAACCAAAAATGTAGTAAAAACATTTTTAAAAATCTATATATTTATATGCTGAGTCACATTTATAGCTCTTACAACCAAGATCTGTAAGATACACTATATTGCCAAAAGTATTTGGCCACCTGCCTTGACTCACATGTGAGCTTGAAGTGCCATCCCATTCCTAACCTATAGGGCTCAATATGATATCGGTCCACCTTTTGCAGCTATTACAGCTTCAACTCTTCTGGGAAGGCTGTCCACAAGGTTGCGGAGTGTGTTTATAGGAATTTTCCACCATTCTTCCAAAAGCGTGTATTGGTGAGGTCACACACTAATGTTGGTCGAGAAGGCCTGGCTCTCAGTCTCCGTTCTAATTCATCCCAAAGATGTTCTATCGGGTTCAGGTCAGGACTCTGTGCAGGCCAGTCAACTTCATCCACACCAGACTCTGTCATCCATGTCTTTATGGACCTTGCTTTGTGCACTGCTGCACAGTCATGTTGGAACCAACCCCACACCATAATTCCAATGCAGTCCAAAATGTACGGTTCTACTAGCAACCTCCAAACCCAGACTGGTCCATCAGATTGCCAGATGGAAAAGCGTGATTCATCACTCCAGAGAAGGCGTCTCCACTGCTCTAGAGTCCAGTTGCGACGTGCTTTATACCACTGCATCCCACGCTTTGCATCGGACTTGGTGATGTATGGCTTAGATGCAGCTGCTCGGCCATGGAAACCCATTCCATGAAGCTCTCTGCGTACTGTACGTGGGCTAATTGGAAGGTCACATGAAGTTTGGAGCTCTGTAGCAACTGACCGTGCAGAAAGTCGGCGACCTCTTTGCACTATGCGCCGACCCCTCTCTGTCAGTTTACGTGGCCTACCACTTGGTGGCTGAGTTGCTGTTGTTCCCAAATTCTCCCATTTTCTTATAATAAAGCCCACAGTTGACTTTGGAATATTTAGGAGCGAGGAAATTTCACGACTGGATTTGTTGCACAGGTGGCATCTTACGACAGTTCCACGCTGGAAATCACTGAAAGCGGCCCATTCTTTCACAAATGTTTGTGGAAACAGTCTCCATGCCTAAGTGCTTGATTTTACACACCTGTGGCCGGGCCAAGTGATTAGGACACCTGATTCTCATCATTTGGATGGGTGGCCAAATACTTTTGGCAATACAGTGTACATTGGTGGAAACTAATAAACGGGTAAATAAATAAAGTAAATAAAAAATCTGCATGTGTTGTGTTATCAAGTCAAGCCACTCTCTTCTGATTTGTAAAAAAAACAACAAGGCACTGGAAATGTATTCTGGACAACCGCTGCTCAATATTCAGTTGTACTTCTGCTTGATCTGAATCCTTAAGTAGCCTCTTTTAATACTCCATGTAGGAAAAAGTGCATCCCATTTGTAACACAATAGCCGAGTCAAGCGGTTTCATGACGTGCACGGCACATTTGCAGCATTTTCACGAGAGGATTCTTCCGCCGCGAATGAAAGCTGAATGTATTCCGTCCATCAGCATCACAAAGACATCATTTTCCATCATTGGAATTTAAATCATCTTGCCCTACTTTCCAGTCTTTAGCTGGGTAGCTAACGTATGCAGTATTGCTTTAGGAATACTGACAATGTTAAACAATTACTAAAACAAGATGGATGTGCACTACTTGGCCGCCGTTTATTCGCCACCCGCTAGTCCGGGGGTCAGCAACCCATGGCTCTTTAGCGCCGCCCTAATGGCTCCCTGGACCTCTTTCAGTGATGCGTGAGAAAGGAAAAAGATGAAGAAAATTATATATTTTCTGTAGGAAAACAAACATGACACAGTATTTGGCAACCGTTTTGTCCTACTAATTTCAGCGATCCTTGAACTCATCATAGTGAAGTGTATGAATTATATTTATATAGCACTTTTTCTCTAGTGACTCAAAGCGCTTTACATAGTGAAACCCAATATCTAAGTTACATTTAAACCAGTGTGGGTGGCACTGGGAGCAGGTGGGTGAAGTGTCTTGCCCAAGGACACAATGGCAGTAACTAGGATGGCGGAAGCGGGGATCGAACCTGCAACCCTCAATTTGCTGGCACGACCACTCTACTAACCGAGCTATACCGCCCCAGTTTGTTTACATTTGTTTCTCCGATGCTGCCACAGAAAGAGGTGTTTTATGCCACTCCTTCTTTGTCTCATTTTGCACACCAAACGTTTTATGCTGTGCGTGAATGCACAAAGGTGAGCTTTGTTGATTTTTTTGATTTGCTGGAATGCTTATCAGGCATATTAAAGGCCTACTGAAACCCACTACTACCGACCACGCAGTCTGATAGTTTATATATCAATGATGAAATCTTAACATTATAACACATGCCAATACGGCCGGGTTAACTTATAAAGTGACATTTTAAATTTGCCGCTAAACTTCCGGTTCGAAACGCCTCTGAGGATGACGTATGCGTGTGACGTAGCCCGGCGAACACGGGTATGCCTTCCACATTGAAGCCGATACGAAAAAGCTCTGTTTTCATTTCATAATTCCACAGTATTCTGGACATCTGTGTTCGTGAATCTGTTTCAATCATGTTCATTGCATTATGGAGAAGGAAGCCAAGCAAGCAAAGAAGAAAGTTGTCGGTGCGAAATGGACGTATTTTTCGAACGTAGTCAGCCACAACAGTACACAGCCGGCGCTTCTTTGTTTACATTCCCGAAAGATGCAGTCAAGATGGAAGAACTCGGATAACAGAGACTCTAACCAGGAGGACTTTTGATTTGGATACACAGACGCCTGTAGAGAACTGGGACAACACAGACTCTTACCAGGATTACTTTGATTTGGATGACAAAGACGCAGACGTGCTACTGTGAGTATGCAGCTTTGGCTTTTTTTTGCGTATGTACGTAACTTTTTTAAAATATATAAGCTTTATGAACCTTGGGTTAGGTGAACGGTCTTTTGGGCTGAGTGATTGTGTGTGTTGATCATGTGTTTGAATTGTATTGGCGTGTTCTATGGAGCTAGGAGCTAGCAGAGGAGCTAGGAGCTAGCATAACACGTACCGTACCGTAAGTGCGCGTCACGTACGTAACTTTTTAAAAATATATAAGCTTTATGAACCTTGGGTTAGGTGAACGGTCTTTTGGGCTGAGTGATTGTGTGTGTTGATCAGGTGTTTGAATTGTATTGGCGTGTTCTATGGAGCTAGGAGCTAGCAGAGGAGCTAGGAGCTAGCATAACAAACACGCAGGTGTTATTATGCAGGATTAATTTGTGGCATATTAAATATAAGCCTGGTTGTGTTGTGGCTAATAGAGTATATATATGTCTTGTGTTTATGTACTGTTGTAGTCATTCCCAGCTGAATATCAGGTACCGTGAGTATGCAGCCTTGGCTGCTAAACATTCAATAACTTGACCGTATGTGCGCGTCACGTACGTAACTTTTTAAAAATATATAAGCTTCATGAACCTTGGGTTAGGTAAACGGTCTTTTGGGCTGAGTGATTGTGTGTGTTGATCAGGTGTTTGAATTGTATTGGCGTGTTCTATGGAGCTAGGAGCTAGCAGAGGAGCTAGGAGCTAGCATAACAAACACGCAGGTGTTTTTATGCAGGATTAATTTGTGGCATATTAAATATAAGCCTGGTTGTGTTGTGGCTAATAGAGTATATATATGTCTTGTGTTTATTTACTGTTGTAGTCATTCCCAGCTGAATATCAGGTCACCCCCGGCTCTCACAGCATCTTCCCTATCTGAATAGCTTCAACTCCCCACTAGTCCTTCACTTGCACTTTACTCATCCACAAATCTTTCATCCTCGCTCAAATTAATGGGGAAATTGTCGCTTTCTCGGTCCGAATCTCTCTCACTTCATGCGGCCAACATTGTAAACAATAGGGAACTTTGCGTATATGTTCAACTGACTACGTCACGCTACTTCCGGTAGGTGCAAGCCTTTTTTTTATCAGATACCAAAAGTTGCAATCTTTGTCGTTGTTCTATACTAAATCCTTTCAGCAAAAATATGGCAATATCGCGAAATGATCAAGTATGACACATAGAATAGATCTGCTATCCCCGTTTAAATAAAAAAAATTCATTTCAGTAGGCCTTTAAAGTACCAATGATTGTCACACACACACTAGATGTGGCAAAATTATTCTCTAAATTTGACCCATCACCCTTGATCACCCCCTGGGAGGTGAGGGGAGCAGTGAGCAGCAGCGGTGGCCGCGCCCAGGAATCCTTTTTGGTGATTTAACCTCCAATTCCAACCCTTGATGCTGAGTGCCAAGCAGGGAGGTAATGGGTCCCATTTTTATAGTCTTTGGTATGACTCGGCCGGGGTTTGAACTCACAACCTACGGATCTCAGGGCGGACACTCTAACCACTAAGCATATTTGGTCAGTGGTAATCAATGCTAACATGTTATTTAGGCTAGCCTAAATGTACATATTGCATCATTATGCCTCGTTTGTAGGTATATTTGAGCTCATTTAATTTATTTTACTTATGTTTTCCGTGTATTCAATTTATATTTTCATGTCTCATGACACATTATCTGTCTGTAATATTGGCTGCATTTCTCATAGTTGTTTGAGTGCCATGTTGTTCCAGACCACAGCATTCAAAGTTCTTCCGCAGGCAGGAATTGAAACTGTCTCTGACAGGAGACTCTGCTAGGCGTTCCCAGGGGGTATAGAAGCCCCCGGACAACATAGCTCCTAGGATCATTGGGACACGCAAACTCCTCTATCACGATAAGGTGGCAGCTCAGAGAGGATTTAACTATATAAAAGCAAACATGTACAAAACAATATGATTTCAAAACAAAGTGTACCAAATTGTTCATTAAAAGTCAGGCTTTTGGCCGCATTGTCCGACAGTCATAAAGTCATCCTCTCATAAAATTATGAATTCATGAGGGTCAGGCAAGTCCTTTTGATCCGATTCAGCTGTAAATAACAATGTATAAATAATAAATGTCAGTGATAATCTGTAAATAATATATAAATAAATGTCAGTGTTTTTTGTAAAAAAAAATAAAAATAAATATATATATATATATATATATATATATATATATATATATATATATATATATATATATATATATATATATATATATATATATATATATATATATATATATATATAGATGACAGTGTTTATCTGTAAATAAAAATATATAAATAATACATGTCAGTGTTCATCTGGAAATAACAATAGATAATAAATATCAGTGTTTATTTGTAAATGACAATATATAAATAATAGATGCCAGTGTTCATCTGTAAATAACAATATATAAATAATACATGTCAGTGTTTATCTGTAAATAACAATATATAAAAAATAAATGTCAGTGTTTATCTGTAAATAACAATATATCAATATTAAATGTCAGTGTTTATCTGTAAATAATTTATACATAATAAATGTCAGTGTTTATCTGTAAATAACAATATATAAATAATACATGTCAGTGTTTATCTGTAAATAACAATATATAAATAATAAATGTCAGTGTTTATCTGTAAATAACAATATATAAATAATACATGTCAGTGTTTATCTGTAAATAACAATATATCAATATTAAATGTCAGTGTTTATCTGTAAATAATTTATACATAATACATGTCAGTGTTTATCTGTAAATAACAATATATAAATAATAAATGTCAGTGTTTATCTGTAAATAACAATATATAAATATTAAATGTCAGTGTTTATCTGTAAATAATATATAAATAATAAATGTCAGTGTTTATCTGTAAATAACAATATATAAATAATACATGTCAGTGTTAATCTGTAAATAATATATACCGTAATTTCCGGACTATAAGCCGCTACTTTTTCCCCTCGTTCTGGTCCCTGCGGCTTATACAAGGGTGCGGCTTATTTACGGCCTGTTCTTCTCCAACACCGACGAAGAGGATTTCGGTGGTTTTAGTACGCAGGAGGAAGACGATGACACAATGATTAAAGACTGACTTTTCATATACCGGTAGGCTGGTTATTTTGATAACGTACAGGCGAGCACTTTGTATTACTTTGCACCGTTGTATTATTTGTACTCTGCACGAATGCTGTTCGCCATGTCAAAGATGTGAAAGTTTGATTGAATGATTGAAAGATTTATTGTTGATAAATGGGACGCTTTGCGTTCCCAAACAGTCATCTCTGTCCCGACAATCCCCTCCGTGGTAGCAGGAACCCCTATATACTACGGTAATTACACATCAAAACCCTGCGGCTTATAGTCGGGTGCGGCTTATATATGGAGCAATCTGTATTTTCCCCTAAATTTAGCTGGTGCGGCTTATAGTCAGGTGCGGCTTATAGTCCGAAAATTACGGTAAATAATACATGTCAGTGTTTATCTGTAAATAACAATATATAAATAATAAATGTCTGTGTTTATCTGTAAATAACAATATATAAATAATAAATGTCAGTGTTTATCTGTAAATAATATATAAATATTAAATGTGATTGTTTCTCACGGCAACGACACTTTGGCTTTAGTGTTAGCTTGTTGGCATTATGTTCACTCAAGTTAAGACTACACAAATGGAGTGTCACGGACTACTTTTACAACATGTAATAAAATAAATCGATAATATTTGATGTTATTTACCTTCGTTCCACGTGTGTACTGCCTCTTTTATTTCACATGTATCCAACAAAGTCAGAGTAGTAAGCAGCTGAGGTCATACTTCTCCGTAAATATCTTTAAAAAGAGTCAGTTCGCTTCTTGTAACTTTGTGTATTGTAAATAAATAATCAACATTTAAGTGCATATAGTTTAAAGACTACAGCTGAGTAAAAACACTGCAAGATAGTTTCTCTGAGCCGTGTTTTTCAGCACAAAGATGCCCCACAAAAATTGCTGCTAGTCAAAAGTTTTCTTTTCGTTCTTCTTTCTCTCCGTTGTCAAGTGTGTTATAATAGAAATTAGTGGTGTTGCATACTATCATGGCGGTCGTTGAGTTTGAATTAAACTTTCCAGGAACGCCCCCAGCACACGGAAAACCGTGAATCATATTCGGTACTATACCGCCCCTAAAAAGTACCGGTCCCGCACCCACGTCGTCATCACGTCATGACATTGCTGGTTTTGCGAGCAGAGGAGCATGTTCGGCAGTGCACAATCACTGAGTACTTACAAGCAGACACAGTGTATAGACAGGAAAGGGAGAACGGACGCATTTTGGCTTAAAAACTAAAGATAAAGGTGAAGTTATAACACTGAAACACCTTCAGGAAGAGGTGCTTTAAGACATGGCTAGCTAGCTAGCAGCGAACATTTATCCGCAGTCTGCAGTGATTTATCTACTTCTAAATCACTAATCCTCGCCTCCATGGCGACAAATAAAGTAAGTTTCTTACAAGTATCATCCCTGCAGGACGAGGAATAGCTAAACATGCTTCACTACACACCGTAGCTCACCGGCGTCACAATGTAAACAAACGCCATTGGTGGATCTACACCTGACATAATGATACCAAGTACAGGAGCGTATCTAGTTGATAACACTATGATTACATCGATATTTTTTAGCATCACAAAATCTTTTTTAGTTTTATTTATTTATTTATATTTTGTGGGGGGGACGGCGTGTCGCAGTTGGGAGAGTGGCCGTGCCAGCAACCTGAAGGTTCCTGGTTCGATCCCCACCTTCTACCAACCTCGTCCCGTCCGTTGTGTCCTTGAGCCAGACACTTCACCCTTGCCCCTGATGGGTCCTGGTTAGCGCCTCGCATGGCAGCTCCCGTTATCAGTGTGTGAATGTGTGTGTGAATGGGTGAATGTGGAAATAGTGTCAAAGCGCTTTGAGTACCGTATTTTCCGCACTATAAGGCGCACCTAAAAACCTCCAATTTTCTCAAAAGCTGACAGTGCGCCTTATAATCCGGTGCACCTTATATATGGACCAATATTGAGCCAAAACAGGTCTCGCAACTACGGTGAGCAGCCGCCCGCTTCATTTTCCCCCGTAGAAGAAGCGGGCGTTGCATGCTGGGATATATGACTGCGCGAGGCGTGCCGTTTCATTTCCATTTGTGTGTTTATGTAAAGACCCCAAAATGGCTCCTATTAAGAGACACGCTGAGACACCCAACTGTTTAATTCGGACACTGAAGAAGAAGAATTCGAGGGTTTCGTGGATGAGGAATAACTTCATAAAGTGAGCTTTACATGTTTATTTTGTGTGTTGTGTGACATTAACGTTTGAGCAACGTTGAGTTATTGATATATTGTTATTGCTCTGCACTATTTCGAGTGTTACTATATTGTGATTGCACGTTTGATTTACCGTAACAGTATCACTGTTTTTTACGTGTTTATTGAATCATGGAAAAGTGCCCCTCCACTATGTGATATAAATGTTGCACTACATGTTATACCTTGCTGTTGTTAAAAGATAAACAAAACACCACGTCACTGACTTTACCTCGGGGAAAATAATAAAACTGCTGTTTATTCATTTTGGGAGTGAACAGAGTTGTCAGAACGCTGGTTTGTAATCTATTAATAAAGTTTGACTGACCTATCTGACTGTTTTGTTGACATTCCCTTTAGCGCAGCTCCATCTAATGGATGCATAACGTAACCCCAGCCTCTACTATAGCGTCTATTCTATGCGCCTTATAATCCGGTGCGCCTTATATATGAACAAAGTTTTAAAATAGGCCATTCATTGAAGGTGCGCCTTATAATCCGGTGCGCCTTATAGTGCGGAAAATACGGTACCTTGAAGGTTTACCGTGTTAATAAACTCAGGAAATATGTCCCTGGACACATGACGACAATGAATATATGACCAAAGTATGATCCTGTATTGGATTAACGCCCAAATTTGTGGTATCATCCAAAACTAATGTAAAGTATCTAAACAACAGAAGAATAAGTGATTATTACATTTTAACAGAAGTGTATATAGAAGCAGATATTAACAGTAAATGAACAAGTAGATTAATAATCCATTTTTACAGCTCGTCCTTAATAATGTAAACAAAATAATAGAATGATAAATGACACAACATGTTACTGCATATGTCAGCAGCTAAATTAGGAGCCTTTGTTTGCTTGCTTATTACTAAAAGACAAGTTGTCTAATATGTTCACTATTTTATTTAAGGACAAACTTGCAATAAGAAACATATGTTTAATGTACCCTAAGATTTTGTGTTAAAATAAAGCCAATAATGACATTTTTTGTGGTCCCCTTTATTTAGAAAAGTATCGAAAAGTATCGAAATACATGTTAGTACCGGTACCAAAATATTGGTATCGGGACAACACTACTGCCTGGTAAAGTCGGGTGTAGAGGCTCCACTGGAGGCTCCCTAAAGACTCTGATTATCAATGGCCTCAGACTAAGCAGGGCCAATGAAGAAGCAAAACAAGGAAGCTTCTGGCTATGGCTCCGATGGAAGGACAAGGCGTGGTAGAGGTAGGGAGACGTCCCTGCCACTGCTCCACCACCCAGATATGGGATTAAAGGAGCCAAACATCTGTGAAGGAAGGCTCCCGGCTGACGACCTTGCAGGCACGGACGGAAGACATGCTTTGTGCGTGCAGCCAATCTTGACTTCTGTTCAATTTCGGTTAGTTACATTGATTAACGATAACGGACGTCCTCACCATCTTTAGACGGATATAAGAACGGTGAGCAGAGGAGGGAAAAGTGACAGGCAGGTAATTAAAGCTGACCCATTGAAGGCAAACAGAGAGGAAAGTCTGCGGTGTAAAAATAAAAAAGCCAGTAGGACGCGAGCAGGGAGGAGGAGAAAGGCCAAGTGTATCAGACGGAGCGCTCATTATCACCAGCATATTGTGCTGCGGAAGAATAATGGCAGAGGACGCGGCCATCTAGCAGCCAGCGACTAAAAAAAAAAAAAGGCCGCCTTTTCCAGCCTCCCTCCTCATTTTTTAAACTGTCACAGAGTGTCGGAAGAGTTTTTTGTCTCTTCTCGAAGCACCAGAGAAGTCCATGCATTGTAGTTTTTCTGTAAGGTGACAATGATCAGTGCAAGGTACCACCCGCTTCTCTACTATTGACACCCAGTGTTGGCGCTAGGAATCTTCAAAATGTCATAAAAGTCATAAAAATGGGGTCCCAAGTACATTTATGGCAGGGGTGTCCAAAGTGCAGCCCGGGGGCCATTTGCGGCCCGCAATAATGTTTTGAACGGCCCCAAGGCACATTCTAAAAATATGATATAAAAAAAAAAAAAGTACAACATAAAAAGTGGTATAAAAGAGTAAACAGGTGAAATGTAACAAGAAAATGTTGCAATGTTTACTCTAATAACACAAAGCTGCCATGCAGGCTGTTTCTTTCTTTAAAACATAATAATGAATCAAAATCAATAATAATAATAATAATGAATTGCATTTGTTACGCACTTTACATTTGTTAAAATCTCAAAGTGCTACAAAGTATTAAAAATAAAAATAGAAAGTAAGAATATATAATAAAAAATTTAAATAGAAATGAATCATGACACACACTAGATAAAACAGAAACATAGATAAAGTAGAAACAAGAGCCTGAAAGCACTGGATAAAAAAAACAGATAAGCAAGCAGTGCATTTAAAAACAAGAAGGCAGAGAAATTAGATCAAAGCTGTGCTAAAAAGGTGGGTTTTTAGTCCCTTCTTAAAATGGTCGACCGACTGTGGTGCTCTAAGATGGTCGGGGAGAGCGTTCCAAAGTTCGGGAGCGGTCGAGCAGAAAGCCCGGCGGCCCATAGATTGTAACTTTGTCCTGATGGGTTTGAGGAGGTTAGTGTTTGAGGAGCGGAGGCTGCGGGTAGGGGGTTGAGGGGAAACTAGGTCCATGAGGTAGTTTAGTTTAGTTTAGTCTTTATTTGAAGGGACAATGTACAGAAACATTAAGCTCAAAGACAGATATGTTCTGTACCAGATTATAGCTAAATAGCTAATTTCCATCTGCAGTCCCTGGCTACCTAAATTAAAGGGATACAAAAATCATGCAATAAAATTATGACAATAAAATCATACACAAGTATTAAGAAAAAAGTCATAAAATGCCCTTTCTTGGACACATACTTAATATACAATACAACCACACCTCATTTACATCATCACACAGACAATACATGCTTTTGTTCACATCTGTCATCATTTGTAAAAACAACCTTGATTTTAACACACACACCTCACAATTTACAATAAAAATGCTCTCATGGATAAATATAATACACATTAGGTTGATGTGTCAAACATAATGCCCATCTTAGTGACCGTGTGAGCAGCTTTGATTGCTCCAAAGCCACTTTTTAACTTCAATTGTGAATGAAGAGTAATCTGTTAGACTTTTCAAGTTTGTTGTGAGGTCGTAGGAGGGGGCGTCGCCGTAGATGCATTGGTGAGTGAGCAGGTTGATCTTAAATTGGGTCTGGGATGCAATAGGGAGCCAGTGGAGTGATTTGAGGATAGGTGTGATATGATCACGCTTGCGCACTCTCGTCAGGATCCTCGCTGCGCTGTTTTGAATGTACTGGAGCTTTTTGATGCTCTTTTTGGGGACCCTGACGAGGAGTGCGTTGCAGTAATCAAGCCTGGAGGAGATGAAGGCATGGACGAGAAATCAACATCATTATGAATTATTGACCTATTCAAGGCTCCAATTATGTCACATTAAATATTCCACTTTGAGGTATTTTTTGGGGGAAAATGTTGCATATTTTGTTTGCCATATAAAAAACTGAGCTGTTTTGTTTTTTTAAAAGAAGGGCCTGAAACAAACAAACAAAAAACACAAACAACAATTAAAAGTATAATTGACGGATAGAACTGAAGCTGATCTCGAGATTATTGTGTTAAAAGTAAACAGTATAAAACATTTATAATATATTTTTTAACACTTTGATGTTAAATAATTTTAGTGGGATTTTTTTTTTTGTGTGTGTCATTACTCAAAAATAATAATGAATTAAAATCAATGTTGTTATGAGTTATTGACCTTTGTAAGGCTCCAATTATTGTTTAATCTCAAATATTCCACTTTAAAATTTCATTGGGGGAAAATATTGCATATTTGGTGTTTTTTCCATAAAAAAACAGGGTTTTCTTTGACAAAAAGGGCATACAACTTAAATGTTTAAAAACGTTATATTGACGGATAGACCTAATGTTGATCTAGAGATTTAAACTTTCAATAATAATAATAATACTAGATAATGACACTTTTTTTTTTGTTTTTTTTTGACCAAAACCATTTTAGTTCACCGGGATCAAGCCTGAGTGGAGGCCTACATGTATATTTGTTTATATATTTATTGTATTGGTTTTTAAAATAAAAAAATATCAAAATGGCCCCCCGCTTGCTTTGATTTTTCAGTGTGCGGCCCTCAGTGGAAAAAGTTTGGACACCCCTGATTTATGGGGTGCCACTTTTTTGCAAGCGTTTTGAAAACAAATGATAAATGTATGCATTAGCCTGTTATATCTCACATTCTATATTGTGTTTTGGAAAAAGGTTGTCATAAACGTTACTTAATTCATTAAAAAAATAACACAAAAGAAAACAAATGCAGTATTTGTGATCGATAAAACTTTCGGCGAATCAAAATTGAAGGAACTTTACCGGAAAGTGTATTACTTTGAAGTCGACCGATAATAAATAATGAATAATTTGACCCGGCAAATATACCGTATTTTCCGGACCATAGGGCGCACCGGATTATAAGGCGCACTGCCCATGAATGCCATCCATCCATCCATTTTCTACCGCTTGGTCTATTTTTAATCTGTTTTCATATATTAGGTGCACCGGATTATAGGGCGCATTAAAGTAGTCATATTATTATTTATTATTTATAAATGTAAAACACTTCCTTGTGGTCTACATCAGTGTTTTTCAACCACTGTGCCGCGGGAAATTTTGCAACTTCACCTAATTGGTCCCCAAAAATATTTTTTTGCAAACCAATAATTATAATCTGCAAATAATGTGCCGTTGTCGAGTGTCTGTGCTGTATAGAGCTCGGCAGGTTAACCATGTAATACTCCATGTCAGTAGGTGGCAGCAGGTAGTTCATTGCTTTGTAGAAGTCGGAACGCGTCGAGGATGGTTTGTCGTGATCCCAATATGCAGAGCACAGCGGGAGACGGCGTGCAGGTAAAATGGTATGCAATGATTAAACCAAAAATTAACAAAAGGGAAAGGAAAAGGCACTGAAGCTTAGGGATGGCTATGCAAAACGAAAGTAAAACTGAACTTGCGACAAGGTAAACAAAAACAGAATGCTGGACGACAGCAAAGACTTACAGCGTGTGGAGCGGAGACCTGAGCCGAGGATGTCGTTGTGGCTTGTGCAGCCCTTTGAAACACTTGTGATTTAGGGCTATATAAGTAAACTTTAATTGATTGATTGATTGGTAATATCGGAACAAATCTGGAACAAAGAATTCCAAATGTAGATGATGGGTCAGGTGAGGACTTGAGTGAGCTCATAGACAAAAATCCCAATTCGATGTTTCTTAAGAATGTGACAAAAGAAGAAATAATCAAAATTGTAAAAAAAATTGTAAATCCAAGACCACAACAGACTGTCATGGAATAGATATGGTAACGATAAAAAAGGTTATAGAAGAAATTTCCGAACCTCTGACATATCAGCAACCTATCATTTCTAACCGGCAAATTGCCAGACAAAATGAAAATTGCGAAAGACGTACCAATTTATAAGAATGGAGACATCCACCAGTTTACAAACTACAGACCTGTTTCTCTACTTCCACAATTCTCCAAAATCATGGAAAAACTATTCAATACCCGATCACATAATGTACATTTATCAACAAAAGTGGAACGCTCGTGGAGAACCAATATGGATTCAGAGCAAATATCTCAACATCGATAGCATTAATCAAAATAACAGAGCAAATTACCAATGCAATAGATGGTAAAGAATGTGCGGCCGCAGTATTCATGGACTTAACAAAAGCATTTGACACAATTAATCATGATATTTTAATAAAAACATTTGAACGATATGGCATCAGAGGGTTGGGTATGAAGCTATTTAACCAACAGGAAGCAATATGTGAAGATGGGTGAAAATATGTCAACACAGCTAGATATATCTTGTGGTGTACCCCAGGGATCAATGCTGGGACCAAGATTGTTTAATCTTTATATAAACGACATTTGTAAAGTTACAAAGGACTTAAAGTTAGTTTTATTTGCTTAACTGCTTTCTGTTCAGTAGAGAACACACAGAAGACAATACACATAATAACACAAGAAATGAACAAATTAAAAAGATGGTTTGACAAAAACAGACTTTCTTTGAATCCCAGTAAAACTAAAATAATGCTATTTGGTAACAGTAGAAGAGAGCATCATACACAAATACAAATAAACGGAGTAGATCTTGAAAGGGTAAAAGAAACCAGATTTTTGGGAGTATTAATAGATGATCAAATGAACTGGAAAAGGGAGAACGGACGCAATTTGGCTTAAAAAGTAAAGATAAATGTGAAGTTATAACACTGAAACACCCTCAGGAAGAGGTGCTTTAAGACATGGCTAGCTAGCTAGCGGCTAAATTCCATCTGAAGTCTGCAGTGTTTTAGCTACTTCTAAATCACTAATCCTGGTCTCCATGGTGACAAATAAAGTATGTTTCTTACAAGTATCATCCCTGCAGGACGAGGAATAGCTAAACATGCTTCACTACACACCGTAGCTCACCGGCATCAAAATGTAAACAAACGCCATTGGTGGATCTACACCTAACATCCACTGTAATGATATCAAGTACAGGCACGTATCTAGTCGATACTACTATGATTACGTCAATATTTTTTTGGCATCACAACATCTTTCATTTTTTTAAATGTATATCATGTTTATGAACTCAGGAAATATGTCCCTGGACACATGAGGACTTTGAATATGACCAATGTATGATCCTGTAACTACTTGGTATCGGAATGATACCTAAATTTCATCCAAAACTAATGTAAAGTATCAAACAACAGAAGAATAAGTGATTATTACATTTTAACAGAAGTGTAGATAGAACATGTTAAAAGAGAAAGTAAGCAGATATTAATAGTAAAGGAACAAGTAGATTGATAATTAATGTTCTACCACTTGTCCTTAATAATGTTGACAAAATAATAGGTAGATAAATGACATAAAATATTACTGCATATGTCAGCAGACTAAATTAGGAGTCTTTGTTTGCTTACTTACTACTAAAAGACAAGTTGTCTTGTATGTTCACTATTTTATTTAAGGACTTAACTGCAATAAGAAACATATGTTTAATGTACCCTAAGATGTTTTGTTAAAATAAAGCCAATAATGCAATTTTTTGTGGTCCCCTTTATTAAGAAAAATACCGAAAAGTATAGAAATTTTTTTAGTACGGTACCAAAATATTGGTATTGTTAAAACACTAATCGAAATACATTTTGGCACCTGTACCGATACCAATATTGGGACGACACTCTTCCAGATTATTCCCATTATGTCAACATGGCGGTCCCGACGCCCATGAAAAGAGTGCAATCTTCAGTCACAGCTAACATCCAGGCCTCCTACCTGTGACTCTGCTGGCTCTGTAGTCGGTGTACATGGCAGACGCGCAGCCGTCTTGTTTGAATCCCGCCCCTTTGGCTTGTTTCTGGAAAGAAAACAAATATCTGATGTTTGCCGTTTGTTCAGCCCACGCAAGACGCCAACAAGACGCCGCAACACGACGTAGGAATGCGCAGCCCGAGAGCCGTCCAAGGACGCTCGACTGTCACGATAAAAAAATCACTTTTGTGGTGCATAGCGAGAGGAGACAAAAGCAGAATTTAATTCCTCGGCTCCTCCAAGAGGCTCGACCTCCCTTGCTTTGTGAGGCGGAAGCTCACCCGAGTCAGGAGGGCTCTGAGGCCCCCATTGACGGCGCTATTAGCACTCTGAGCCGGGGTGAAGGGGAAAATACAAAACTGTCTGGCACAAGAACACCGTCATGCATTTCATTCCACTAAGAGGGCCCCGAAGGGTGACATGATGACTGGAGTAATTGGCTTTCTCCGGCTATGATAATCTGCATCAGTCACAGCGTGCCAAGACAGCTCTCAGGCCACTAAGAAGGTCGCGGTGATCCCCCAACCTCGGCCCGCTTTGCCAGCAGCAGGACCGCAACTGGTGGTGGAAAAAAATGAATTAACATGCATGAAGGAAGCACACGTTACTTGGTGCTGCCCTTAAAAGGTCCCATACGACACTACTTTTCACCGGTTTGAAGCGAGTCCTAGAGTTAAGAACATGCTTTAAAGTGCTTTTAGTCAGCCCTGCTGCGTGTCTGAAGCTGTGTTTCTGTACTTTATCTACTTTTTCAACATCCATCCATCCATCCATTTTATACCGCTTATTCCCTTCGGGTTTGCGGGGGGCGCTGGAGCCTATCTCAGCTACAATCGGGCGGAAGGCGGGGTACACCCTGGACAAGTCGCCACCTTATACACTTTAAAGGAGTCTACTCAAGATTGAGTTTGAGTTTATTTGGAACATGCAAGCATGCAACATGCTACATCACAATTTCCAGTTTCTCTTTTCAACATGTTCGAAAAGGAGTAGGAAGAAGCAGAGCTTATTTAATACTACCCCTTTTCTTTTACGTAACAGTTGCTAAAACTTTTGTTCACTTCCTGTTCTCAATTTATTCACAATATACTCCATAAGTAATCACAATACAAATTAATAAATAAATAAATAATAATTGGTGAAGTAAGTTATATTTCATATGATGAGATAAGTAAGATTATTTTGAGAATAAAAGAATGGATGGATGAAATAAATTCAGAATATTTATCATGGTTCTTCTTCTTTGTACTTTGTAAACACCAGTTTTTCCCACACATTCATTTATTTGTGGATGGCCCGCCATGAAAGAATTACATCCGCCACAAATAAAATAAAATAAAAATGTTTTATTTTTTTTTGTCCTTTCCAGCTTCTCAGGCAAATCATATCAATCAATCAATCAATCAATGTTTATTTATATAGCCCTAAATCACAAGTGTCTCAAAGGGCTGCACAAGCCACAACGACATCCTCGGTACAGAGCCCACATATAGTTGATGTAGATGCCCATATAGGCTGTTTAGATTTACTTTACAAAAGAGAAGTGTAGGATATTTCTCTTGTTGCCTTATTTGTATTTGACCACTACTGTTTTCTGTTTATTTGTTACTGACTGTGGCAGGACACCTCTGCCTCTGTTTCACTTTATGTTGCTGGTAAATAATATGGTTGTAGTAGTAGGCTAAAGTTAAATTATTTAGTATGCACTAATTAAAGGGGCAGAGCTTTAAGAGACATTTTAGCTTTTATATTTTATAAGATATATTTTTTGTAAGAACCACAATCAATAAATATATTTCAGTGAATAACTTATTGTTCAAATCTGTATATAAATATGTACATAAAGTGTTGTAATTATATTGTAAAATGGATGGATGGATGGATGGATGGATGGACGTTTAAAACAAAACTGTTATTATTAAATAGTAAGTATACATTTTTTGAGCCTATTTAGAGAAAATCATATCATTGTAGTAAATTATGCAAATTACTCGATGGTGTCATGGTGACCACGCCCATAGCCACGCCCCCACCGCCACAGGTATCTTGGCAGTTTATGGGAAACACTGAACACTTTAAGTTTGAAGAGTTTCTTGAAGTGGATCATATTAGTACATTGTTTGATTGCTTTGCTTAATCCAGAGGTGTCCAAAGTGCGGCCCGGGGGCCATTTGCGGCCCGCAGCTAATCGTTTACCGGCCCCCCACACATTCTGCAAAAATTGCAAAATTGATAGTATTGCAAAAATAAACATTTTAAAAAAGTGGAACGAGGTGAAATCTAACGAGAAAACGTTGCAATGTTGACACAAAACTGCCATGCAGGCTGTTTTTTTTTCTTTTGTCTTTGTTTATTTTTATTTTTTTTGCCATTGCTCGTAAAAAAAAAAAAAGACAAAAAATCTATGTTACAATGAATTATTACTTAAAAAAATGTCACTTTAAAATGTTTTATGTGGAAAAAATATTGCATATATTGTGTGGTTGCCATATAAAAACATCAAAGTTTTATTTGACAAGAGCATAAGACAAAGAAAATAAGTGAAGTGAAGTGAATTATATTTATATAGCGCTTTTCTCTAGTGACTCAAAGCGCTTTACATAGTGAAACCCAATATCTAAGTTACATTTAAAGCAGTGTGGGTGGCACTGGGAGCAGGTGGGTAAAGTGTCTTGCCCAAGGACACAACGGCAGTGACTAGGATGGCGGAAGCGGGGATCGAACCTGCAACCCTTAAGTTGCTGGCACAGCCACTCTACCAACCGAGCTATACCGCCCCAATAAAATAATAGTTCAAACGTAAAATCGACAGATATATCTGAAGTTGATCTCGTAATTTAAGTGTGAAAAGTTAAAAAAAAACCTCATAAAAATGTATCACTTTATGAGTGGGGGACCTTTTGGATCCCAAAAATATTTAGTGGGATTTTATTTAATTTTTTACTGTGATTACTCAAAAATATTAAAGAATTCAAATCAATGGTGTCCTGCATTATTGATCTTTTAGGGCTTTAATGACTAAATACTGCATATTTCAGTTTTACTATAAAACACAAAGTTGTCTTTGACAGAAAGGGCATAAAACCTGTTTTTTTTTTTTTTTGATATCAACCTGAAGTAAAAATAATAATAATTTGACTTATTTTTAACATTTTAATGACTGAGACCCTTGACCCTTGACCCTTGACTGGTCCCCGGGAGCCCTGAAGGTTAAAAAAAAAAAAAAAAATCTATATATTTTGTTATGGTTTGAAAATGGAAAATATCAAAATGGCCCCCGTATGCTTAAATTTTTCCGTGTGTGGCCCTCAGGGGATAAAGTTTGGAGACCCCTGGCTTAATCCATTCCATCATTTAAGTCCATATACTGATACACTGAAGGTCTTAAGTGCTGTACGAGCATACAAATGTTTTAAATTACATTTCTCTCTAAGATTATATTACTCCTCTTTTGTTGAGAAGAATTGTTGTATATTCTTGGGTAGCAGGTTATAGTTTGCTTTGTGTATAATTTTAGCTGTGTGCAAATTCACTATGTCGTGGAATTTCAGTATCTTTGATTCAATAAATAAAGGGTTTGTATGTTCTCTATATCCAACATTATGTATTATTCTAACTGATCATTTTTGTAACACTGTTTATGAATGAAGTGTACTTTTGCAGTTATTTCCCCATATTTCTGCACAATAACTCAGATATGTAACACTAACGAGCAGTAGAGAATATGAAGTGATTTTTGGTCTAGAACATGTTTTGCTTTATTCATTATTGATGTGTTTCTTGCTACTTAATGTTGTATATTTTTTACATGACATTTCCAGTTCAATTTATCATCAATCATTATACCCAAAAATGTGTTTTCTGGTACCCTTTCAATATTTACTCCTTCTATTTGTATTTGTGTTTGACTTTCTCTTCTACTGTTACCAAATAGCATTATTTTAGTTTTACTGAGATTAAACGATAGTCTGTTTTTGTTTATACATTTAAAGTAGCAGTAGAATGGAAAAACAAGTTGCCTTTATATTGAAGTTATTATCATATATACACTACCGTTCAAAAGTTTGGGGTCACATTGAAATGTCCTTATTTTTGAAGGAAAAGCACTGTACTTTTCAATGAAGATAACTTTAAACTAGTCTTAGCTTTAAAGAAATACACTCTATACATTGCTAATGTGGTAAATGACTATTCTAGCTGCAAATGTCTGGTTTTTGGTGCAATATCTACATAGGTGTATAGAGGCCCATTTCCAGCAACTATCACTCCAGTGTTCTAATGGTACAATGTGTTGGCTCATTGGCTCAGAAGGCTAATTGATGATTAGAAAACCCTTGTGCAATCATGTTCACACATCTGAAAACAGTTTAGCTCGTTACAGAAGCTACAAAACTGACCTTCCTTTGAGCAGATTGAGTTTCTGGAGCATCACATTTGTGGGGTCAATTAAACGCTCAAAATAGCCAGAAAAAGAGAACTTTCATCTGAAACTCGTCAGTCTATTCTTGTTCTTAGAAATTAAGGCTATTCCACAAAATTGTTTGGGTCACCCCAAACTTTTGAACGGTAGTGTATATATATGATTTATAACACCAGAAGACTTCCAAAGTTTGCGAGTAAATAGATATGATCAAAATGAGAGATGTCCGATAATATCGGACTGCCGATATTATCGGCCGATAAATGCTTCAAAATGTAATATCGGAAATTATGGGTACCGGTTTCAAAATGATCAGTATCGATTTCAAAAAGTAAAATGTATGACTTTTTAAAACGCCACTGTACGGGGTACACGGACGTAGAGAGAAGTACAGAGCGCCATAAACCTTAAAGGCACTGCCTTTGCATGCCGGCCCAATCACATAATATCTACGGCTTTTCACACACACAAGTGAATGCAAGTCATACTTGGTCAACAGCCATACAGGTCACACTGAGGGTGGGCGTATAAACAACTTTAACACTGTTACAAATACGTGCCACACTGTGAACATATTGAACCAGCTTTTGGAATGTTTACTATAAATTAAAAGCCAAACAAACGTCGGAACAATTATATATACTGTATATTAGTACACATTGGTGACGTTCTTCAATATCAAACACGTTCGAAATAAACTCTTAGTTATCATGAGCAGTATTTCTGCATGCATTTGTCCAAACCCTTGGCTGCATGATTCATCTTGAAGAATGCACGAGGCGGGACACCCATATCTTGCTGTGATAAGGAGTAGCTCCCCCACCCCCTTTGTTAGAAGAAGCTTGTCAGAGAGTCAAGCTATAGTGATGGAGGAGTACGATAGTACCCCATCACAGGCCCCAGTAGGCCCATTCATCTTCCCAACTCAAGGAACTCTGCAACGTCGGATTAATCACACCGACTTGACTAGAACCCGTCTGAAGACTTAAGAGGCGGCTCTTGTGTACCTGTTCTTATAGTAGCGCTCTCTTAGCCTGCATACTCACCTCGGTGATAGACTTTCTTATCGCCCACACGGGGGCAAAGAAGAGAGGACTCGCTGTTCCTTCTCATATTCCCAGAACACTTGCACGAAAATGTATCATTTTTCCCCCCTCCTGCGTCATACAAATGATTGCGACGCGATTACACACTCGTATAGTTGTATTGCACATGCACAGAATAGGAACCAAAACCACTGCAGGCATCAATATGGAGAACCATGTAAGGTATGTGCTCATTTTTCATCTTCTGCATGAATTCATCTAATCTCATTTATTGCTGTCAATGTTTGTTGTACAACTAACTGCTTCTTTGCTATCACTTTTACCATCATATTTGTACATATCCTATTTGCTGATGTTGCTCTCTTGTTGTTGTTATTGTTGTATTTGCTGTTGTTGTCTTTGTCTCTCTGTCTTATCCCCCGCTTGTCCCCACAATTTCCCCTTCTATCTTCCTTTTTTTCTCTTTCTATCCCGTCCTGCTCCGGCCCGGCTGCACCAAATGATAATATAAACACATTTAATAAAGTCAAATACAAATAAGGCAACAAGAGAAGTATCCTACACTTCTCTTTTGTAAAAGCAAATGTGTACAACCGATCTACATCAAATATATGATTTGCCTGAGAAGCTGGACAGGACAAAAATAAATAAATAAAAAAATAAAAAAATTGTTGCACAGCAGAACCTTGATTTATGAACTTAATTGGTTCTTAAATATTGGCTCTTACTCTAAAAACTTTGTATAGTAAAGCAGAGTTTCATAAGAAACAATGTAAACATGAATAATTGGTTCTAGCCTCGACAATAGTCTCCATTTTAGTAGAAAACTGCACATTTTACACACTTTACACACACACACACACACACACACACACACACACACACACACACACACACACACACACACACACACACACACACACACACACACACACACACACACACACACACACACACACACACACACACACACAGATCGAGAAAAAGAAGAAGCTTATCGACTACGGGTCGGCACGGACTACAAAGGCAATTTTTCAGGATTTATGCAGATCCCAAATACAGATCAGCAGGCACCAGAAGGTAAGTAAAGTTGCTTTTGCATATTATTGCGAAACAAAACGCCAGATAATGTATTACCTTGTACACACACACCATAATAATACTGATACGAACAGATAAAATGATGTACAAAGCAAACTATAACCTGCTACCAAAGAATGTACAACAATTCTTCTCAACTAAAGAGGAGAAATATAACCTTAGAGGAAAAAATAATTTAAAACATTTATATGCACGTACAACACGTAGAACTTTTAGCATATCAGTATGTGGAATTAAATTACGGAATGGATTAAGTAAAGAAGTTAAAAATTGTACTCATATGATCCTGTTTAAGAGGTTGTTCAAAAGAATAGTGCTTACAAAGTACAAAGAAGAAGAATTATGAAAAATACTTCCAACCTTATTGAAAATAAGATATTCTTCATGTCAGTATGTTAATAATGACTGAATTAATTAATTACATATTACAAAACTGTTGTGTATACTAATTCATAGATGTTATTTTATTATATAAAAAGGTCAGTAAATGATTCTAGATATTTGTAAACGCTCTGAAGTGGGAAAGGGGTAGGATTAAATAAGCTTTGCTTCTTCCTACTCCTTTTCGGGTATGATGTCATATGAAATGATATGAAATTGTGTGATGTATTATGATGTAAGTGTGTTCATGTTCGAAATAAACTAAAGAAAGAAATATGTTGAAGCACAGTAATATCCATCAAGAGGTGTGGCTTCATAGCTTACCAAAGTCGTACTAAAACATTTTGATCGATTTTTGAGCGCCGTGTGTAATGTTCTATATTTTCAATGGAACATATAAAATGTTGGTGTTGTTTACTTGAGTCATATTGCCATCATAGTGCAGTCTACATGTATATCTTATGTTTGACAGCCATTTACTTGTCACACTTTTCATTACATCATGTACCAAATAAAATAGCTTTGAGGTCAGTAAGCAAAACCAGAATTATTCCGTACATTAGACGCACTGTTGAGTTTTGAGAAGAAAAAAATAGGATTTTAAGTGCGCCTTATAGCCCGGAAAATACGGTAAAAACAATTTGCAGGCACGATGCAGCATTTACTTAGTCAAAAAGACAACTGAAAACTTAACCTGCTTGCGAGTGTCACAATCTTTAACAGATTGAAATAATCTGGACTCTAAACAAGCTAAATAGTGCAAAAGTAAAATAAATACAGAGATCACATATTTAAAAACATTCCCTGGATCATATACTGTAACTATTGTAAAGTAAAAAAAAGATGTGTGTCAAATGCAGATTTCATTTGAATAAACTATCAAGTAGGTTCCTACACTGAAAAGACTTTGTGCAAACTCTCTTGTGCAATATCAACAGAAAAAACAACTCACTAAACGTTATGATTTGTAAAATAAATAATTTATGTACACTACCACTCAAAAGTTTGGGGTCACATTGAAATGTCCTTATTTTTGAAGGAAAAGCACTGTACTTTTCATTGAAGATAACTTTAAACTAGTCTTAACTTTAAAGAAATACACTCTATACATTGCTAATGTGGTAAATGACTATTCTAGCTGCAAATGTCTGGTTTTTGGTGCAATATCTACATAGGTGTATAGAGGCCCATTTCCAGCAACTGTCACTCCAGTGTTCTAATGGTACAATGTGTTTGCTCATTGGCTCAGAAGGCTAATTGATGATTACAAAACCCTTGTGCAATCATGTTCACACATCTGAAAACAGTTTAGCTCGTTACAGAAGCTACAAAACTGACCTTCCTTTGAGCAGATTGAGTTTCTGGAGCATCACATTTGCGGGGTCAATTAAACGCTCAAAATGGCCAGAAAAAGAAAACTTTCATCTGAAACTCGACAGTCTATTCTTGTTCTTAGAAATGAAGGCTCAAACACAAAATTGTTTGAGTGACCCCAAACTTTTGAACGGTAGTGTATGTTGCTTCTTTTTTTTGCCCGTTTTGTTGTACCGTATTTTTCGGAGTATAAGTCGCTCCGGAGTATAAGTCGCACCGGCCAAAAATGCATAATAAAGAAGGAAAAAAACATATATAAATCGCACGGGAGTATAAGTCGCATTTTTGGGGGAAATTTATTTGATAAAACCCAACACCAAGAATAGACATTTGAAAGGCAATTTAAAATAAATAAAGAATAGTGAACAACAGGCTGAATAAGTGTACGTTATATGAGGCATAAATAACCAACTGAGAACGTGCCTGGTATGTTAACGTAACATATTATGGTAAGAGTCATTCAAATAACTATAACATATAGAACATGCTATACGTTTACCAAACAATCTGTCACTCCTACTCGCTAAATCCCATGAAATCTTATACGTCTAGTCTCTTACGTGAATGAGCTACATAATATTATTTGATATTTTACGGTATTGTTTTAATAATTTCACACAAGTCGCTCCTGAGTATAAGTCGCACCCCCGGCCAAACTATGAAAAAAACTGCGACTTATAGTCCGAAAAATACGGTAGTCTTTTGGTGGGTTGGCTGAGTTGTTTCTGTATGCTCTGAAGTCTTGCATAGGCTAAAGGAGAATCAATGTCCTGTGGCAATAATGTCACCTATAGATAGATAGATAGATAGATAGATAGATAGATAGATAGATAGATAGATAGATAGATAGATAGATAGATAGATAGATAGATAGATAGATAGATAGATAGATAGATAGATAGATAGATAGATAGATAGATAGATAGTACTTTATTGATTCCTTCAGGAGAGTTCCCTCAGGAAAATTTAAATATATAGTATATATAGTGACATCACTGCATCGTGGATGACCAGCTGCATCCCAAACTTGGTAATCCAGCACCTGTCAAACCTTTCACCATGTTACGGCCATTATCTCTCAGGATCATGTGCACCTTGTCTTTTTGAATATGCCACTTTTGGAACATTTAACATCTAATTTTCAGTAATTGTATAGGATAGGCAAATATAAGCTTTGGCTTCAGCCTATTCTTTTTTCGGTCATTCTTTTTCTTTTCTTTTCTTTTTGTGTGTAAATGTGTATGATTGTTAAATATGTATAATCTGTACTGTTAAACTGGTCACACAAAATGGTTGATGGTTGATTATATGAACGAAATAAACGTATTTCATTCATAAACTTATTTCATTCATTTTTGTAATGTAAATGCTTTTGCTAAAGGTATGGCAGTGTGGGAGCCAGAAAACTCCTGCGCATGCAGAACAGCTTTTTGAAGTTGGAAATTTGAATCAATCCAGTGAGCTGTAAGGCTCAACATGGCCATAGGACTGACATCCCAGCTCCATATATCACTGGTGAAGCTTAGAGAGGATGAGACGCCTTCTTTAAGGAGACTTTCTATGTGAGAGTACACTACCTGGTGGAGCTCGGGCAGGGCTACGTCTGGGAAATATTTCCGTCTAGGTAGCACGTAGCGGGGCTCTAAGTGAGAGGGAAGTCGGCGAAACCCTGAAAAAGTCTGGTCATCTAACCCCATGAATGTGTTGCAGGATGCAAACTTAACATCACAGTCACAGATAACAAAAAAAACGTCCAGACCGCGGACATGTTTGTTTTGAATTGCCGCCTCCACACTGCACATGCATGTGCAGGAAATGGCAGGATCGATACGACACTGCTCGCAGGCGGCAAAGTATCAGCCAGAGTCCAGCGTTCTTTTTTTCTGATCGGCCGTGAAAGGCATTAATCGGCAATGGCGATCACATCCTTACTTCACAGCCATCGGCCGATACTGACCGGTGGCCGATCCTTCGGCACATCCCTAATACATACACATATATATACATACATGCATATACGTTCGGTCAGGAAAAAACACAGAGGCTATTTCATCCCTTCAAGCCTGTTTTGCAGGTTTCCTGAAGAGCAGGGAAACCTAACGTAAATTCCGCTCTACCCCGGTATTGAGCACTGTATAACGGATAAACCACAGAAACCTCAACTATATATATATATATATATATATATATACATACATATACTTACATATATATATATACATATACTTACATATATATATACATATACATACATATATATATACATATACATACATATATATATACATATACATACATATACTGTTGCTCCACACGCTGGAAGTCTTTGCTGTCGTCCAGCATTCTGTTTTTGTTTACTATGTAGCCAGTTCAGTTTTACTTTCGTTTTGCATAGCCATCCCTAAGCTTCAATGCCTTTTCTTTGCAGCACTCGCCTTTTGTTTATTTTTGCTTTACCTGCACGCTGCCTCCCGCTGTCGTCTGCATATCGGGATCACGACAAACCATGGTCGTCGTTCCCGACATCTACAAAGCAATTAGCTACCTGCTGCCACCTACTGATATGGAAGAGTATTGCACGGTTACTCTGCCGAGCTCTAGACAGCACAGACACTCAACAACGGCACATTATTTGCGGATTATAACTACTGGTTTGCAAAAATTACTTTTAACCCACAGCAAAAAACACTGCTCAAGCATGCGTAGTTTTTTTCTTTTGTTTCCAGCAAAATAGTAATCTCACATTTGCAATAAATAAAACTATGACCGTTGTATAAATTCCAGGAAGCAGATGAATGATTACCCAGAAACGCGTGTGCCAATAGAAAGTGTGTGCTAAAATTAGCGGCTATAATGTCCTCGCTGGGCGCTACTCTTGAAAGATTCCGCCTTCGGCTTGTTTGTCGTAAACGTTCACATCATTGCGTTCCGATCGCCAAACTGGCCAAGAAAGCGTTTGAATCCAAACAGACGTTTAAATGATGGTGATATTGCCAGGGTGGAGGCTATACGTGTCACAAACTATCTAGCTCAAAATACGTAACCTGAAAGACGGAGGCCAGAGGGGCGCTGGGAGGGGTCGCATAAACATCGGCGGAAAAATGCTGCGCACAAAAACAATTTTACATAGCTAGAGGACGAATAGAAAACAATTCCTTATCGTGAAATGAGAACATATTGAGGGGCACACAACCCTCATGAGGTGGAAAGGATCCAAATCAGCAAAGCGTACAGAAATAATAATAGCCCCCCCCCCCACCCCATACTTGTGTTTCCGTTGTGTAGCTCCTCGCTGGCTGAGCTGTAATCGCCATACAGATGCCTTTCCACTTGCAAAAGCACTCCAGGGCCACTTTCAGTTTTTAAAAGTGAACTCGCACTCGCCTGGCCTTGGGTGCAATCCCCCCCCTGGCACTCGCGTTGGTGCTACTTCGTTGCTTCACCCATCATTTCTTCTCCTGTTGGAGGTCTGCAATTTCTCTGACTAATGGATTATCAGTCGAAGTTGTTCCATTTTATTTTGCAAGGTGGTGGCTGTCATTAATGACTTGCGAGAGGAGCAATCACATTAATTGAATGACACATTTGTTAGTACACACACAAATGTAGGGTTAGCGTGAATTTTGACTTTTGGATTATTTTAAAGTCTTTGTCCTATTTCTAATATGGAATGTGTCGGTTGACATCAAGAAATAATAAGAAATACATTTCAATGAATCTTTCAATGTTGACATCTACAGTTATATTTTTATAAAGACAACAATAATAAATGAATCTTTCAGCACATACTCAAAGTTGACATCTATAGTTATATTGTTATAAAGACAACAATAATAAATTAATCCTTCAGCACATACACAATGTTGACATCTATAGTTATATTTTGATAGACAATCATAAATGAATATTTCAGCACATACACAATGTTGACATCTATAGTTATATTTTGATAAACAATCATGAATGAATCGTTCAGCACATACACAATGTTGACATCTATAGTTATATTTTGATAAAGACAACAATAATAAATTAATCCTTCAGCACATACACAATGTTGACATCTATAGTTATATTTTGATAAAGACAACAATAATAAATTAATCCTTCAGCACATACACAATGTTGACATCTATAGTTATATTTTGATAAACAATCATTAATTAATCTTTCAGTACATACACAATGTTGACATCTATAGTTATATTGTGATAAACAATCATACATTAATCTTTCAGCACATACACAATGTTGACATCTATAGTTATATTGTGATAAACAATCATACATTAATCTTTCAGCACATACACAATGTTGACATCTATACTTACATTTTGATAAAGACAACAATAATAAATTAATCTTTCAGCACATACACAATGTTGACATCTATAGTTATATTTTGATAAAGACAACAATCATAAATGAATATTTCAGCACATACACAATGTTGACATCTATAGTTATATTTTGATAAACAATAATAAAGATTTTTCAGCACATACACCATGTTGACATCTATAGTTATATTTTGTTGACATCTATAGTTATATTTTGATAAACAATCATAAATTAATCTTTCAGCACATATACAATGTTGACATCTATAGTTATATTTTTATAAAGACGTCGAAAATCACACTACTCGTAAATGGTGCGTGTAACAACAGCAACAAACATGGCAGTAGACGCAAAGTTAAATCATGAAACGCAACCTTACCCGAGCAAAAACGATTCATATTTATCCAGGAGAGTCTTGATACCAATTTCCTTGACCCAGCCACACACAAAGAAGTTGTAGAGCTCTATGCTTTTCCAAGTTTCCATCTGTTTTGTCGTGTAAAATGATGTCTGGAGCACAATAGTTCCATATGTCTGGGAACGCGACCAACGTATGATTCTCGATATCACTCGACAGATGTATTCCATTGCACAGTTGGATTTTTTTGCAGGAAGATTTAAGCCTCTTTTGTACTGAGATAGTTTGCGCGCTCCTTGCTGTACAACAGCCATCTTGGCTTGGTTGACCACCACTGCTTTTAACTTCCGGAAAGAAGTCACGTGACGGAATACAGGTAATAGCTGCCATTTTGGGGTCCCTATAAACACATGATAATAATACAGTATGTTGAAGCATAGTACGTCTGACTACGGTAGCCGTAATGCGCTGACAATCCATCAAGCAGTGCGGCTTCGTAGCTAACCAAAGTCGTACTAAAACATTTTGACCGATTTTTGAGCGACGTGTATAATGTTCTATATTCTCAATGAAACATCGACGTTTTGGGGCCGCTTGTTAGCGTCATCTTGCAGTCCACATGTATCTCTTATGTGTGTCTGCCATCTACTGGTTATCATTAGACTATGTACCAAATAAAATTGCTACGAGGTCGGTACGCACAACCACAATTAATAGGTACATTAGACGCACCGTGTTACAAGGGGCACCGTCGATTGTTTTAAAAATGGACTTTAACTGCACCTTATAGTCCGGATGATATATTTACATTTTTCACTGTTTTGAGTGAATGAATATTGGCCTGTGAATTACTGGCTCGGGAGGCATCCTCCATAAAGGAGCTTCGAGTGACCGCCGATGATTGACTTAATGGCAAATTCCAAGCATGTCACCCCAATACCATACGCATGATGCCTGCTGCCCACTGATTGGTCGAGCAGACTCGTCATTTGATATAAACCTAGAAATGACAAATATGAACATAGACGCTACCATTAGCTTACATTGGATGCTACAGTCCTATAAACGGTGGGCGTTTTGCTGCAACGCTGTTTTCTTGCTGCCCAGAAACTGCTTTAGGAGAGAATAAGTTTCCTACCAACAGCCAAGGATGTAAAAAAAAGGAAATTCATGATTCTTTATTGTAGTTTATTTACTGAGTGGAGGGAAAAATTGGCATAACTCGCAGTTGTATGGGGTAAAGTGAATTTACAGTACTATTATGCGCTCATAAATTAATGGGGGTAAGCTTGGAGACTGGCAAAAAAAGGGTGTTTGTTTGGTTACACAGTAAGGTGAGGTGGAGGATAATGATGTTTAAACATCCAGTGAGAGTTATTAGTGTATAATGTCCATTAGTAAGATTAAGAGGCACCGAGTCTGAAAGGTGATTATAATTACACAGTCAGTCTCCTACCGTCACCGTAAAAGTCAAGGCTATTATATCTGTTAATACTCATTAATACTCTTTAAATCAGGGGCAATTGTTTGACTGGAGAGTAAAATCTAAATAAATGGCTCGGCTTTGGCTGTCAGATGTACTCCAGTCAAGCCAGAGAAGTAGGGGAGCTCGATAGGTCCCAGTAGTGCCTTCTCCTTCGTTGTAATAAAGGTCCGCTCTGGCATATTTTTCGATCTCATCACAATTAAAGACTTTCTGCGGAACAAAGCCCCTTTTGCTGATAAAATCTTCCAACTGAAGATGCCTCAAGCCAGAGGCTAACCAGCTAAGACTCTAGCTCAAAGCGGTTGTCTAGCAAGCTGATGGTATACCGAGACTGAGAGAGTTTGGACACGTTTAAAGACACAAAAAATGATCTCCAAGACAGGCTGACACGGCTCTGACCGGCGCAAAGTACGACAATTGTGGAAACAAACATGTCAAAACTGCCGCCTGCCGTCAAGGCTCTTTGAATGAATGAGTGACATGGTTCGCACACACAGGCATATTTAGCGCGATGAAAGTTTGTATACTGAAAAAGTCGAACAAGAAGCGTTTGTAAATCGAGATCCATCCATCCATCGTCTTCCACTTATCAGAGGTCGGGTCGCAGGGGCAGCGGCCTAAGCTGGGAAGCCCAGACTTCCTTCTCCCCAGCCACTTTGTCCACAAAGACTAAAACCAACTACAACCAACGCTAGCAATGGTTATACTGGTGAAAATATACTGGTGATACAGCCGGGAAACATAGTCTTCCCAACATGTCCTGGGTCTTCCCCGTGGCCTCCTACCGGTCGGAAGTGCCCTAAACACCTCCGCAGGGAGGCGTTCGGGTGGCATTCTGACCAGATGCCCGAACCACCTCATCTGGCTCCTCTTGATGTGGAGGAGCATCGGCTTTACTTTGAGCTTCACCCGGACGGCAGAGCTTCTCACCCTCTCTCTAAGGGAGAGCCCCACCCCCCGGTGGAAGAAACTAATTCCGGCCGTTTGTACCCGTGATCTTGTCCTTTCCGTCAAAGCTCATGACCATAGGTGAGGATGGAAACGTAGATCGACCGGTAAATTGAGAGCTTTGCCTTCCGGCTCATCTCCTTCTTCACCACAACGGATCGATACAGCGTCCGCATTACTGAAGACGCCGCACCGATCCGTCTATTGATCTCACGATCCACTCTTCCCTCACTCGTGAACAACACTCCGATGTACTTGAACTCCTCCACATGGGGCAAGATCGAGATTCCACTGTAATTGTCATTTTCATTTATGATGTATTTTTTCTAATTTACATTATCGAATGGCCAAAAAAAAAAGGGCCAAACTTTTCAAAAGCCCGTGCTTGGGGCCCCCGGTAAAACATCCCCTCTTCGACTCCCCTGGCTGCAGCCCGAGTGCAGTCTAACCTTCAGCTAGCCAAGGTAATTGGTAACGACAGTCTCAAAGAGAAGACAGAATTTGTAAACCCTCTTTTGTCGTTAAGGTCTTTTGTTTGGGAACACTTATCCTTCCTTGTGAGATACAGTACATAAACTGACCCAGCTGGAACTGTTAATGCTGCACTTCAGGCAATTATGTTCTGCTTCACAGAAGTAGACTGCAGCTCCTTTCAATACTGACGTGTGAGCTTAGAAACCAAGAGCACATTCTGGGTGATTATGCCTTCTTGCAGAGCTTTTGACAGAGAAAAAAAGCAGAGTAATCTGCTCTAGCAAACCGCACAGGTGGTGTAGGTATGCGTATACTACCCTCATAATCTGAAATTAGAACACAGTCTACATTCAACAAGAACATGAGCTTTCTTTCTGTCTTTATTCCGTGTCCTGCAAGTCAAAAGCTTCTTCTTTTTTTTTTTTACAGTACATTTCTGCCGCAAATGACTGATGGATTTTTAAACTCTCTCTCTCTCTCTCTCTCTGCCTTCAGCCCGAGCTATTAAGTGGTCTGCTGGAGCGAAATGACTTGTACTGTTCCCGAAGTACTACATTAGGCTCAGGCTATTATCTCAGGCCACTGTGACAAAGTTAATTTCTTGCAAGACAAGCACAAACATTTACAAAAAAAAAACGATGATGCACCAATATTTGTGCAAAATGCTCTGTTCTTTTCAGCCTTTGATGTGGTGGAGCAGACAGCGTTATCGCAAGGTACGCTAGCTACTGAAAATAGTCCCCTCGGATAGATAAGCATGCAGGACCGGTCTATAAATCATGGTTTGGTACAAAAAGCGTTCTAATGATAATGTAGAAGGTTGAAAAGTATGTGGCGAGTGAACACAGATCTAAGAAGGATATTGTACGTCCCTAAATCTACTCAGCTCCCTCCTGAAGTTGAATCTGCATTAAAACTGATCTCATCTGAGATTAAACTGATAAATCTCAACTTGATATTCCAAGTGACGGCCTGGGCCACTCAGATATCTCCCGGCGCTGTGGGACCCCAGCCTGCCTGCTGCGGTTAGCCGCTGCCTTACTCTCTGATGCAGGAACCGTCTCAGCTCAACCGTGCACACCGGGACCTCCAGAGATAAAGTCCGCCCGAGGTGGAATGATCAGAAAGTGACCATCATGCGAGGACTCCTAATACCTGACATGCCAGGACAAGATGAAGAAGAATCCACGGCGCCAGTTGCGTGAAACTAAGGCCCCTTCTACACTAAGGGTATCCAGGGTAAATCCCACCTAACCTTATCCGTGTCCAAACACACACAATGGTCGTTTAAGACACCCTCCCGCCTCCGTCAGCGACCTAGTACGCGCGTCATAGTCACCTCTGACCTGAAAATGTATCCTCACCCTGTGTTTCAATGCCCCCTCCCCTCCCTGAAGGATTTACACAACTCCCGCTGCCTCAACAGAGCAAAAAACATTACCAAGGACAGCACACACCCTGGCTTCCACCTGTTCGACCTGCTACCATCGGGCAGGCGCTACAGGTGCATCAGAGCCAGAACAAACAGGCTCTGAGACAGCTTCTTTCCCACAGCTGTCACCATCTGGAACTCAAACTTCCATCCATCCATTTTCTACCGCTTGTCCCTTTTTGGGGTCGCGGGGGGTGCTGGAGCCTATCTCAGCTGCATTCGGGCGGAAGGCGGGGTACACCCTGGACAAGTCGCCACCTCATCGCAGGGCCAACACAGATAGACAGACAACATTCACACTCAAATTCACACACTAGGGCCGATTTAGTGTTGCCAATCAATCTATCCCCAGGTGCATGTCTTTGGAGGTGGGAGGAAGCCGGAGTACCCGGAGAGAACCCACGCAGTCACGGGGAGAACATGCAAACTCCACACAGAAAGATCTCGAGCCTGGGATTGAACCCAGGACTGCTCAGGACCTTCGTATTGTGAGGCACATGCACTAACCCCTGTGCCACTGTGCTGTCGGAACTCAATCTTGTAATAAATAATTCACCCCTATACAATATCCTACCCTAATACCCCACTGTGCAATATTACCCTTCGAGTGCAATACGTCACTGATTGTTATTACCTTATTACACTGGTACTCTTGTTTTGTTCTGTATATTGCACAGTATTTTGTTTTGTATATTGTACAGGATTGCTTATTATTTTATTGGATAGTAGTCTGTTTATTTAAATTCTTATTTGTTTAATGTTTATTACTATTTGTGTGATTTATTTTTAGTCCATATTTGTTTCCACAACCACACCTTAAATTGGAGTCCTTAATCTCGTTATATGCAAATATAATGACAATAAAGTCCATTCTATTCTATTCTGGACTATTGCTACATTTCTATTAACAGTAAACCTTGCTTGCCTCACCATTATTGTAGTGAATCACACCTGAGCCATCATACATGAATCATATATTAAATGGACGTGTGAAAGTAAACAATGTGATAAAGAACATTTTACAACAATCATAGATATCTGTTCAGGACACTGTGCTTGGAGGCGGAAATTGGCGGTCGTACTTGACGGCCGCAACCACTTCATGGCTTCACAATTGTTATGGAGTACAAAACTAGTTCGTTGAGTAATCGCTCGACATACATCGCGGACAATAACTAGTAATAATAGTCTGCTTTGCCAGTCCAAATGTATTCGCTGTTTTTCGTAGTCTGTCGTTGTCTACCCTTCGACAAATGGACAAAGTTTTTCACTAAGTAGAATAACAGCTGACCTGGACATTCGAAAGTTCTCTTGCCGTTCCTCTGGCACGACACACTCGGTGACAAACATATCCCACCAGGCTGCCATTCTTTCAAGCCTTATCCAAAACCGTCGCTCAACCGTCTATGTTGCCGTCTGAGATGTGTTGTATCCCAAATAGCTGCAATCGCGCGTTTGCTTCTCTGGATGACTCGCCTCCATCTTTCTGACGTCACTTTCTGTGTGGGGCTTCCTCTCCGAACTCAGTTTGTAAACGATCAATGAGTCCATACAAAGCAAAGGGCGGGAGATTCAAGAAATTGACGGCACATTTACCTGTGTAAAAAATTGTCCAAGGAGGGTGACCTTAAACGCTGATTTAGTGTGGCTGAAACGAGGCATAGGCTAAATAATTATTCGTTTAAGGGGTTATCCGGCTTAGTGTAGACATAGACTGAGCCGACCGATGTTTGAAGTGACAGTGAGCCAGATAACAGTGACGGAAAAGGTCAGACAATAATGCTTGTCCAAAACAATCGAGGACATGGTGTTAATTGGAGGCAGTTACTTGGACATAAGTGGTTATCTCTGACATTTCAACACTCATTATGTATGGCAGGGTTATTCAACTCTCTTTTTTGGCAATTCTTTTTTCCACGTAACGTGATTTATGTAACCAAGGTGTTGCTGTAGCTTGTTTACTTTAGATGCAGTCAGTGTATTCAACTTCTTCAGTTATACGGGCCGCCAGAGGTATTTTTTAAAGACAAAAATAAATAGATAAACAAATCATTACGAGGAATACGATTGCGGTAAGTAGGGATGCAACGTTAACAGTATTAATGATAACCATTACGGCTGTGAATCTTTGGGATTCGATTCTTGGGGTAACACAATTCGATTCAGAATCGATTCTCAATTCAAAATCCATACTTTTTTAATAACATTGGGTACCAGTTTGATGATTAACTACATTCCTCCATAATATAAACAGCTCTGATTAATTTGTATAGTACTTAATAGAAAACTAGTTTTGTTGAATACAATTAATCCCAAACATTTAATAAAGTCAAATACAAATAAGTCAAAGAGAAAAGTATCCGACACTTCTCTTTTCTAAAGTAAATCTGTAAGGCAGATATGATCATCTACATCAACAATTGTATTTGATTTTTTTTAATCAATTAAGAATCGTTACAAATAAGAATCGCGATTAATTCGAAAACACATTTTTTTGACACCCCTAATAGCCATGGTACCACTCTTACCGGTTTTTCCCATTTTAAAATCAAAGTATAGAAAAACCATGATTGATAGCCACACTTAGATAACCTCACACTCGGACTGACGTTAGATCAATAGCTTAAACGCTAACACGACAACAAGAGACATTAAAGTAAACGACACACTCCAATCTAAACTTCTTTAAACACATTACTGTCCGATCAACTAAGATATTCAATTGTGCACATTGAACCTGCAAGCTGTCCTCTCTTAGAACAGAGTAACCATTCTATACTTAAAGGCCTACTGAAATGAAATGTTCTTATTTAAACGGGGATAGCAGGTCCATTCTATGTGTCATACTTGATCATTTCGCGATATTGCCATATTTTTGCTGAAAGGATTTAGTAGAGAACATCGACGATAAAGTTCGCAACTTTTGGTCGCTGATAAAAAAGCCTTGCCTGTACCGGAAGTAGCGTGACGTTACAGGTTGTGGAGCTCCTCACATCTGCACATTGTTTACAGTCATGGCCACCAGCAGCGAGAGCGATTCGGACCGAGAAAACGACGATTACCCCATTAATTTGAGCGAGGATGAAAGATTCGTGGATGAGGAAAGTGAGAGTGAATGATTAGAGGGCAGTGGAAGCGATTCAGATAGGGAAGATGCTGTGAGAGGCGGGTGGGACCTGATATTCAGCTGGGAATGACTAAAACAGTAAATAAACACAAGACATATATATACTCTATTAGCCACAACACAACCAGGCTTATATTTAATATGCCACAAATTAATCCGCATAACAAACACCTCCCCCCTCCCGTCCATATAACCCACCAATACAACTCAAACACCCGCACAACACACTCAATCCCACAGCCCAAAGTACCGTTCACCTCCGCAAAGTTCATACAGCACATATATTTCCCCAAAGTTACGTATGTGACATGCACATAGCGGCACGCACGTACGGGCAAGCGATCAAATGTTTGGAAGCCGCAGCTGTGTACTCACGGTAGCGCGTATCCAACTCAAAGTTCTCCTGGTTGTGTTGCTGCAGCCGTCCGCTAATACACCACTTCCCACCTACAGCTTTCTTCTTTGCTGTCTTCATTGTTCATTAAACAAATTGCAAAAGATTCACCAACACAGATGTCCAGAATACTGTGGAATTTTGCGATGAAAACAGACGACTTAATAGCTGGCCACAACGGTGTCCCAATATGTCCGCTACAATCTGTGACGTCACGCGCAAACGTCATCATACCGAGACCTTTTCAGCAGAATATTCTGCGGGAAATTTAAAATTGCACTTTACTAATCTAACCCGGCCTTATTGGCATGTGTTGCAATGTTAAGATTTCATCATTGATATATAAACTATCAGACTGCGTGGTCGGTAGTAGTGGCTTTCAGTAGGAATATGAGATTGAGGTGTTTTTACGGTGCGTTCAAGGGCCGCTGAACAGGGTAGGACACTGCAACGCCCGCCAGAACACAATTAGTGAAGCATAAGAAACAAAACAATGCACAACAGTGGGCTTTATAACAGTGGGTCTATTTATTTGAGATATTCTACAGATTTCAGTGTTATGTAATTTTTGAGCACATTCAACATTTTACCCTGTTAAAAATTCTAACTGATATTTTGGTCATATTTAATCATGATAAACAATGTTCATATGGTTACAATCCTAGCATTAAGATTTCTTATGAAGCGCTTTGTCATTCATATATTGACATTTCACATGCGCTTCTTCACGCAAAACAGGACCCCCCACAAATCACAGCGTGTGTTCTGCTGAGAGAGTGTGAGATGTGCCTCTGTTACTGATGATGTCATTTACACGTGCACAAACAATTGCTAAATACAACAAATGTCAACTCAAAAAATGATTCCCTGCCTATTGCTTTGGCATCACCTGTAGCGTGGCGCCTATATGCGTCGCATGTACTGCATATCTGGTTTTTGTAACCCTGCTGCTATAAATGAGGTTTTGTAAAACGGATTATTGTGTTAAAGTTTTAAAAATGACATATTAAATGTACCCTTTTTGACCTTTAAACGTTCTTGTTAAGCCTACATTTGAACAGTAACACATATGAGTATCATTAAGCCTAAAAATTACCTATGAATTACAATCTTTGATTCACTCGTCTATTGTTCTCATAAGCTGCACCAGCGTGGAGAACAAAGGCCCCGTTTATTCAGCACACCAATTTCATTTTTTTTGCCCTCAAGTGACACAGATCAGATTTTTTTTCCCGGTCTAAACGCTCCAAAGCGCTTCACATTAGGGCTGGGCGATATGAACGAAAAAGTATATCTCCATATATTTTTACTTAAACTCGATATTTGATATATATATCTCGATATATTTTCCGGTGAAAGCATACATATAGAGATATTAATTTTTGAGCGAGATTCACTGAAATTGAAGTGAATGACAACTGTACTGTAAACACTTTTATTAACCCAGTTAGTCAAGATGGGTGTAAACAGCACAGAAAATAAACTGTTTAAGTAGCACAGAATTACATATCATAAATTAAATGGAAAAATATTCTGTCTACGTAAAATAAATAACATAGCTGTGCAAATAACACAAAATAAGATAAAAAATACATTTGCAGGCAGGCACTTTTTAATTCCCAGTCGACGATGTAATGGACTGTCACACCCGTACGGTTCTGGTCAGCGACAAGTAAGTGACTTGACTTAATTGTGCGGCTATGAACTTCCTCACTCCGGCATACATTTCGTGCGAAATATGCCCGGCTTGGCAACTCGAGAACAGTTTTGATTTGGGCTTACATGGTAAACAACTCAAATGAATGTTTTATCCAAACGCACACATTTGTCCAAATGTGGCTAAGTAGATGCATTGTGGGTTTCCTGCACGTCGTCTAGATCCGTGTTTTTCAACCTTTTCTGAGCTAAGGCACATTTTTTTCATTCAAAAAATCCAGAGGCACACCGCGAGCAGAAAACATTAAAACATTTAACTCAGCAGCCGATATTGACAATAAAAAGTCATTCTCGCAATTGTTGGATATGAATTCAAACCACAACCAAGCATGCATCACTGTAACTCTTGTCTCAAAATAGGTGTACTGTCACAACCTGTCACATCACGCCGTGACTTATTTGGAGATTTTTGGTGTTTTCCCGTGTGTAGTGTTTTAGTTCTTGTCTTGCGCTCCTATTTTGGTGTTGATTGTCATGTACGGATGTACTTTGTGGACGCCGTCTGCTCCACACGCTGTAAGTCTTTGCTGTCGTCCAGCATTCAGTTTATGTTTACTTTGCAGCCAGTTCAGTTTTAGTTTCGTTTTGCATAGCCATCCCTAAGCTTCAGTACCTTTTCTTAACGGCACTCGCCTTTTGTTTATTTTTGGTTTAAGCATTAGATACTTGTTTACCTGCACACTGCCTCCCGCATATTATGATCGCAACAAACTATGTTCCCGACATCTACAAAGCAATTAGCTACCTGCTGCCACCTACTGATATGCCGAGCTCTAGACAGTACAGACACTCAACAACGGCACATTATTTGCGGATTATAATTACTGGTTTGCATAGAATATTTTTAACCCAATTAGGTGAAATTACATAAGGTCTGTATTTTGATTACGAAGAAATAGCGATTGTTGAAAGACCCAAATTGATGCTGTGGTGCATTTGTTTACATGTGAGTTGAAAAATAAAGCTCCCATAGATCGACGCTGATGTCCGTGTCTCCTCTACTTAACAGCCATAAAAAGATTACAACACTCCCAAATATATTACACTATATACATCCATTCATACATGATATTATTTTCATCTACTTTCACGTGAAAACATTTTTTTTTTCAAGGTGTGGCGATTTTAATTTTATTTTGTAGTAGCAGCAACTTGTTTTGTTTTTACTAGAGATGTCCGATAATGGCTTTTTTGCCGATATTCCGATATTGTCCAACTCTTAATTACCGATTCCGATATCAACCGGTATGATATATAGAGTCGTGGAATTAACACATTGTTATGCCTAATTTTTTTGTGATGCCCCGCTGGATGCATTAAACAATGTAACAAGGTTTTCCAAAATAAATCAACTCAAGTTATGGAAAAAATGCCAACATGGCACTGCCATATTTATTATTGAAGTCACTAAGTGCATTATTTTTTTTTTTAACATGCCTCAAAACAGCAGCTTGGAATTTGGGATATGCTCTCCCTGAGGGAGCATGAAGAGGTTGAGGGGGGCGGGGTTGAGGTGGGAGGGTAGGGGGTAGTGGGGTGTATATTGTAGCGTCCCGGAAGAGTTAGTGCTGCAAGGGGTTCTGGGTATTTGTTCTGTTGTTTATGTTGTGTTACGGTGCGGATGTTCTCCCGAAATGTGTTTGTCATTCTTGTTTGGTGTGGGTTCACAGCGTGGCGTGTTAAAGTTGTTTATATGGTCACCCTCAGTGTGACCTGTATGGCTGTTGACCAAGTATGCCTTGCATTCACTTGTGTGTGTGAAAAGCCGTAGATATTATGTGATTGGGCCGGCATGCAAATGAAGTGCCTTTAAGGTTTATTGGCGCTCTGTACTTCTCCTTACGTCCGTGTACACAGCTGCGTTTTAAAAAGTCATACATTTTACTTTTTGAAACTGATACCAATAATTTTGAAACCGATACCGATAATTTTCGATATTACATTGTAAAGCATTTATCGGCCGATAATATTGGCAGTCCGATATTATCGGACATGCCTAGTTTTTACTTAATCGAAATGCGCATGCAAGTGAGGTTATAATAAATAAATGATAAATGGGTTATACTTGTATAGCGCTTTTCTACCTTCAAGGTACTCAAAGCACTTTGACAGTATTTCCACATTCACCCATTCACACACTGATGGCGGGAGCTGCCATGCAAGGCGGTAACCAGCAGCCATCAGGAGCAAGGGTGAAGTGTCTTGCCCAAGGACACAACGGACGTGACTAGGATGGTAGAAGGTGGGGAAGGTTGGGGCCACATTGGTCCCTGTGCGCGGTTACACTAGAGCGGGGGTCGGCAACCCGCGGCTCTAGAGCCGCATGCGGCTCTTTAGCGCCGCCCTAGTAGCTCTCTGGAGATTTTTCAAAAATGTATGAAGAATGGAAAAAGATGAGGGGAAAAAAATCTATTTTTTTGTTTTAGTATGGTTTCTGTAGGAGGACAAACATGACACAAACCTCCCTAATTGTTATAAATCACACTGTTTGTACTAAACATGCTTCACTGATTCGAGTATTTGGCGAGCGCCGTTTTGTCCTACTAATTTTGGCGGTCCCTGAACTCACCGTATAGTTTGTTTACATGTATAACTTTCTCCGACTTTCTAGGACGTGTTTTATGCCACTTCTTTTTCTGTCTCATGTTGTCCACCACACTTTTAACGTTGTGCATGAGTGCACAAAGGTGAGTTTTGTTGATGTTATTGACTTGTGTGGAGTGCTAATCAGACATATTTGGTCACTGCATGACTGCAAGCTAATCGATGCTAACATGCTATTTAGGCTAGCGATATGTACATATTGCATCATTATGCCTCATTTGTAGCTATATTTGAGCTCATTTAGTTTCCTTTAAGTCATCTTAATTAAATGTATATCTCATGACACATGTAATATGGCTTTTAATTTTTTGCGGCTCCAGCCAGATTTGTTTTTGTATTTTTGGTCCAATATGGCTCTTTCAACATTTTGGGTTGCCGACCCCTGCACTAGAGTCTGATAAAAATCACATTTTACTTGCAGTGAAAAAAATGTATCTCAAAAATATTCAATTTGGGCCACTTTGACCTGCAGTGTAAACATAGTCAAAGTCTGGGGAATAAGGTAAAGTATTAAACTGGGCCAAATTGTCAAGCGGTATTAGCCATTTCAACCTTCCGCCCCCCGCTGCATTGCTGTGAGTGGTGGTCTCGGTGCGGCGTTTCTTTGTCTCGGAGGGGTGTCTTATCTGGTGACGAAGCGGCGAGCGATGAGCTGCAGTCTCTATTAACATGGCGATGACGCCAAAGCTCGCCAACCCAGATAAACTTCATGATTCACGCTTTGCTGCAGGTGTCAGACGAATGCATGTTCGTCGTGACAAAGCTGGGGACACTTGGACCATGACGGGGACCAAACAGCATTCTTAAAACACTCAGAACAGGATTTCCTTCATTGTATCATTTAGCATTTGTTTCATGTTGTACAAACAAAAATCAGCATCTCCTCATCCGGAAACAACAACACAGGAAATGTGTCCCGTGAAAAAACGTCCGACCGGAACTCTCTAATAACTAAAGTTCCTTGGGTGAATAATGTAAACTCACTACACCGGTATGTTTTAGCGCTTTCATGTCGAATTTTACTGACAGATATAAGTAAGAACTTTACACTACTTTATATTAGAAATGGCAACAGCGGAGGATGAATGTCCCATAACAAGAAGATAGAGAAAAAGAAGAAGCGTATCGACTACGGTGTCGACACGGACTACAAATGCAGTCCCGTGCAATTTTTTCAGGATCTATGCAGATCCCAAATACAGATCAGCAGGTACCAGAAGGTAAGAAAAGTTGCTTTTGCATAATATTGCAAAACAAAACGTCAGATAATATGTCTTACCTTATACACACACACCGTAATAATACTTGTATGTTCAACCACAGTACAATTCATCAAGCGGTGCGGCTTGAACTCACGACCTACCGATCTCAGGGCGGACACGCTAACCACAAAGACCCATAGTTTTGGCTTTCTGATTTACAACAGTACTAGCAATTACACATCCAATAGGATGAATTTCATACAAATGTGGTACTTGCTATAAAACATTTTCAGTTCTATAATCTATCGTCAAAGAATCGGATCGGGACTTGACATCGGATCGAATCAGTGGTCAAAATGCGTAAGGAAATTCTAACCTGAATTCTTTCCAGGTGATTTTGGTTGACCTCCAGATTGTACCACTTTAGGGTTACTTGACTTTCCATTGTACGGTTGACTTCCTATTAAGGACAGTCCAAGGTGAACAACAATTAAGCCTTATCCTGAAGAATGTTCCACCAAATGCACTCTTGTCACCAGCTCTTGTTAGGAGTGAGAGGTTCCATGAAAACGACGCCACTCTCTCATCAGTATACAAGTGCTGATGCCGGGTCACATGCCCATCTGCTGAGGCCAATGTTAATGTGGGGACAAACAGCCGCCACAGCCCAGCAGCCAGACAGAGGACAGGAAACCGGACAGCCCCCATTAGACCACCTAAGCCCTGCCAGACTGTCAGCCTATTTATATACCGGAGAATAATTAATACCTGGGTTGAGCAGAAGCAGCCGAGCGGCCTGGACCCGGGAGAGAGACAGCGACGTGATGTTCCCATGGTAAAGAAAAAGGAAGTCATTTCCAGACTCTTCCCAAAGGAGAGAACTAATGACAGCCTGCACCGGGCTCACCGAGTCACAACGGAAAATTCACAGCGTGTACTGCTTACATATCAAATGAAAGTTGACCTGGCAAATACGAGTGGACGGGGAGCGCTGACAAAAACGTCTAAATACTGCAATGCAGCTCCTGGCTAGACAGCAGTGACATTTCTGATTAGTCTGGGCTTGTTTTCCAGTCTACCCGTAGCTTGATAGGAACTTGTGTAATCCATCAATACCATCATTTCACACTTCAGGCAGTATTAACTCTTGAATTTTTCTCTGCTTTGTTCCACTCTTTTTCGGCCATGTTGAATTGTGTAATTGAGCAATAAACTAAGGCCATGTCTACACTAAGTCGTTTAACCCCTTAAACGAATAATTATTTAGCCTAAGCCCCGTTTCAGCCACACTAAACCAGCGTTTAAGGTTCCCCTCCTCGGACAAATTTTTACACGGGTAAGTGCACCATCTATTTCTTGAATCTTCGGCTCTTAGCTTTGTATGGACTCATTGATCGTTTACAAACTGAGTTTGGAGAGGAAGTGACGCTAGAAAGACCGCGCCCCACACAGGAAGTAACGCCAAAAAGAACGCGCCACAGCCAGCTTCATAATTAAGAGGTTTCGTAACTCGGAGCTAACCACTGGAAAGATGGAGGCGAGTCATCCAGACATGCCCATGTTTCTCCTTCCGTCGGTACAGACGCTTGTGGAAATCACACATGAATACCTTAAGAGAGAAAGCGATTGCAGCTATTTGGGATACAACACTTCTCAGACGGCAAGAGACCTTTCCAATGTCCAGGTCAGCTGTGATTCTACTTAGCGAAAAACTTTGTCCATTTGTCGAACGAGAATGTGGGCTGTGATAAAAAAAAAGGTAGTGTGTGCTTTGTATTACCTGGCCGTCGAGTGAAGACTACGGAAAACATCGAATGCACTTAAACTGGCAAAGCAGACTGTATCAGTTTTTGTCCGCCATGTATGTCACGGATTCAACGTCTAGGTCCAGAGTATATAAAGTCACCAAAAACGAATGGACAATGAAGGTGAAGGCAAAAGAGTGAGGATTGTCCTGACCAGATATCTAGATTCCTAGATTCATTGTTGTAAAATGTTCTTTATCACATTGTTTGTGTCTAATAAAGATTTGATTAATATATGATGGCTCAGGTGTGATTCACTACAACAGGGCCCCACAGCACACCGGATTCCAGTTAATTGAAATACCACAACACTGGATATTGTTCAGATAAGTTAAATTTAAGAACTTGCACACAAAGCAACACTGGATGTGACGATGACGTGTGCATTTTCCGCGCATGCGTAATAGGTCGCGTTGCGCCGGCGGACGGAGGGGTCAGGGGGTCTTACACGGTGGCATTGTTGTGTGTGGACACCGATAATGTTAGGTGGGATTTACCTTGGATGACCTTATCCGGCTTAGTGTAAACTAGGGCTAGCCAACCTGCCGATCAACCTGCCGATCAGGACCGACCAGTCGATTTTTGGGACTTTACCGCTAGTTAAAAATAATTGTACCAATAAAACATGCATCATTACATCAGTGCCTTCCCCTCTAGAGAGTGACCAACAGAGCTGCCAACATTTCGTCTTATTTTGTTGCATTTTTCCGGTTTCATTGTCGGCTTCAATCAGTGAAGCCTGGATACTAACCCTGTCGCCAGCGTACACAACACTAGTTCACCACTACGTTGTTATTACTGGTTGTGGAACTGTACTTTGTATTTCAAAGGCAAACTGTCCATCTTTAACTGCCCGAAGACTTTCTTGATGGATAGTTTTTGTATATAAATATCTTCTTGGACTTGTCCCACCTATCTGTGTTCCTTTGTGTGTAGAGACTCCAGTCATTACAGCCTACGCTCACAGTATGTCCTCCACATGTGGGCTCCTAGAGCCAACACATAACTTGGAAAAAAAGCATTCAGTTATGCTGCTCCATGGTCATGGAATGACATCCAGAAAGATCTGAGAATTGATCACTTTGGGGGAGTTTAAGTCCATTTTAAAATATCCATAAACCAGTTCTCTTGTGAAATGTACTTTAAACTTTAAACTGAATTATTACTTAATCGTTTGAAATTATTTTTGACCTGTTGTGGTATGACTGCTGTTGTTCGGTTGTATTGTCTTGTTGTAATTATTATTGTAACTTTGTTTGTGCCGCCCTCTTTGTCAAGTCGCTCTTGAAAAAGAGATTTTAATCTCAATGAGTCTTTACCTGGTTAAATAAAAGAAATCGATTGATTGATGGATTGATTGATAGGGATGATGTTTGATAAGAAATTATCGAGTTCGAGCCCATTATCGAATCCTCTTATCGACCCGATTCCTTATTGATTCTCTTATCGAATCCAGATAGGTTGTTGTATATGGAAAAAACACAATATTTTGTTTAACAAAAGCTCACTTTTATTTTATAAAAAAAATAAAATAAATAAATAAATATTGACTGTTGTTACCCCCCTAAAAAAAAAAAAAAAAAAAAATATTGACACGACACGGTTCTCGAACTTTCAGGTTATGTGCGGCCTAAACATGTTTCAACATGTATGTTGTACTGCTCCCCTTACATGAGAGCGAAGCCTGGCAACAATTGCATATTGCCGTTTCCTCGTCGTATTTTTTTGTAAAATGAAGCCATGCCTTGAGGCGCTTTTTCCGGTCCATTATTTTTGCTGCTTTCTGTATCTGCCACCTACTGACTGAGTTACGTAATTTCCTGTGATGTCCCACAGGGCATTTCCTGTGGGGCGGGATTTGTTCCCAGGGATTCGAATAAAGAACCAACTCTTTTTCTCTACAATAGTGGCCTCGATAACGGAAACCGGTTCTCAAAAAGGGATTTGAGTCCGTGGAATCGGTTCTTTTCTTATCGAACAACCGGGAGAACCGGTTTCGAACATCATCCCTATTGATTGATTGATTGATTGATTGATTGAGTTCGCCATGCACATGTGGACACGCCATGCACTCATGGCCAAGACCAGGGATCTTGGGCTCAAAAAGGTTGAGCACTGAACTAAACCATTATTGAAGCATATATTAGGGTTTGCCCAACCTTTAGCCCGAGTGCAGCTGGGATAGGCTCCATCCCGCCCACGACCCCGGAAGGGACAAGCGGTAGCAAATGGACGGATGGATACTATACTAATGTCAATCAAAAAATTAGGTGGTGCCATTTATGCTAGATCCACTCGACATCCATTGCACCGGTCGCCCAGGGCGGGGGTCCCTGCATCTGCGGTCCCCTCCAAGGTTTCTCATTGTTATCCCATTGGGTTGAGTTTTTTCTTGCCCTGCTGTGGGATCTGAGCCGAGGATGTTGTTGTGGCTTGTGCAGCCCTTTGAGACACTCGTGATTTAGGGCTATATAAGTAAACATTGCTTGATTGATTTCAAAATTCAGCGGCTATGGAGTGAATACTGCAGGTTTGACTATAGTACTGTAGTATGTGGTCTGTTGTTTACAATTGCAGTAATATAAGTGACTTCCAGAGTAAACCTCAAAGCAATTACAGGCCCACAAAAGAGCTCCTGCCGCAGATGACATTTCCCTATTAGTGGCACAGGAGTGTAATTTGAGGGCACTCATATTTCATTTCAAAAAAGCATTTTGCACAGTAATGAACAAGTCACCGCCTCAAATCAACGCGTCACCATGTTTGACACACAGTATCCAATAAAAGCTACAGAAGTTTGGCCGCTCTCGAAACCCTAATTTCCAGACCAATTATCATACTTAAAAAATGAGAGAGAAAGTAACAAACCAACCGGGACACCTTTTTATTTCCCTGTTAATCGGAACTAATAAGTGCATATCGTAGCTCATCACGTATCAGTTACAGACACTATAACACTGATGTTTTTGGTATACGCAGCCAGGTTTTGAAAGTAATCCAGAGACGGAGGTGTTGATATGTGAAGACAAACTATGACAAACAACATCAGGAAAGTTTTACAGACAAAAAAAAAGGATGCTTGCACAACACCGGATTGACCCAGATTTAAGGTGAGGTAAAACAAAATGATGACGGATGAAGACCCGTGCAATGTGTGCATTGAAAACACGGTCCGCTGCCATGTATGCGCTCACTCGCCAACAATACAATTAAATCCTGACTGCATGTGGTTCGCATGTGTGGGCGTTCGAGTGAGTGCTTGAGTGTTGTGTAGGTGCTCAGCCAAGCCCGCTATCTAACCATCAGTGTTTCCTCTGACAATACGAGAGGCTGGAGGCAGCAAGGAGGAGCTGAAGGTGCTGTAATTAGCTACTGACAGTACACCGCACCAAGTACAGCCAGGAGAAAAAAAGACATTATTTGCATTAAAAAGGATGTGCCTGTCCACTTTTATACTCTCCTGTCTTGGTCTTGGCGTGTTATCTTATCCTTGCCTTTTACAGACAGTCCATGCAGGATAAGGAGCGCAAGGGGCTGAGATAGGAGGCGAACCCTCGGAGTTTGTGGACGAGCCTTTTCAGGATATTGGTCCACCTCTGGTTTCCAATTTCCCATTCCGAACAGTGAAAATACAATGAAATGAAAAAATGGAATGATATAATATGCACCAGAGCCATGACGATGCCATCTTCCACTAGTTTTTTTTTTTTTAATATATAAGTCGCCCACTTGAATATTCCCTCTTCTCTTCTACGACTCTCTTGATGTCATTTGGGATGTCTGTTGTGATTTCCCTTCCTGGTTTGATGACCCGCCCTATCTTGCCTCTGATTGGCCTGTCCCTAATGTTTTGCCCTAATCTTAACCAATCGTGACTCATCATAGTAAAACCAACTAACCATTCATGGATGTTCTTATACGTAAACCAACCAATCATCATTGATTTTTACCGTTAGTTGTCCCCTGCCCGTGGAGTTGAACTAGTCCATTTCTTTTGTCCCTCTCTCTTCTTTTGTAGCATGTAGCTTAGCTAACTGCTACATGGGTCTAAAAAATAGCTACGCTACGGAAATTGCTACTTGTTTAAAAAGTAGCAAAGCTACTGCCAAGCTACCATCCTGTTTGTGTCCCACATCAACCTTAAGAAAGTCAATGACTTCACCATAAAAGTGAGTGACATTGTTATCACCAGGAAGGATGACGTCACCTACCTAGGTTCCATTCTAGAGGCTAATCTTTCCTGTGATAAAATGGCAACCAAGGTAATCAAAAAGGTCAAACAACGAACGAGATTTCTCTACAGAATATCCTCTCTGGTCAACAAAAGCATCATGAGGATTCTGGCGGGAACTCTCGTTTAACCCTTTTTCGATTACGCATGCACCTCCTGGTACCCTAGCACCTCCAAAACCCTCAAATCTAAACTCCAAACATCCCAGAACAAGCTAGTCAGGTTACTTCTAGACCTCCACCCCAGCTCCCACCTCACTCCTACCCACTTCTCCAAAGTGGGCTGCCTCAGGGTGGAGGACAGAGTAAAACAACTTGCACTGAGCCTAGTCTATAAAATCCGCTACACCTCCCTGATACCGAAGTACATGTCAAACTACTTCCTTAACGTAAATGACCGCCATAACCACAACACCAGGGGGAGCTCCACTAACCACGTTAAACCCAGATTCCAATCTAACAAAGGTCTTAACTCATTCTCTTTCTATGCCACATCAATGTGGAATGCGCTCCCAACAGGTATAAAAGAAAGGGCATCTCTATCCTCCTTCAAAACCGCAATAAAAGTACACCTCCAGGCAGCTACAACCCTAAACTAACACCCTCCCCGGATTGTTAATAATCAAATGTAAACAATCACATGCAGATACTTTTTCTTATGCCTTCTGATCTCTCTCTCTCTCTCTCTCTCTCTCTCTCTCTCTCTCTCTCTCTCTCTCTCTCTCTCTCTCTCTCTCTCTCTCTCTCTCTCTCTTTATGTCCACTACTTGCTGTACATATCCTACCAAGTCAGACCTACACTGTTCCAATATCCATTTCTCTGTTCTCAATTGTTGATGACTGATGATAACAACCAAACCTAACCCCCCCCCCCCCCTCCACACCACGGATTGTAAATAATGTAAATAATTCAATGTGATTATCTTGTGTGATGACTGTATTATGATGTCTCGATCAATCAATACTGGGAAATGTAGTTAAGCTACGTACCTTCGATATTTAAGTTAATAATTTTTTATTTAATTTCGTAGTTTTTACCACTGCAGCGCAAACCGGAAGAATTATCAAAAACCGTACTTGTTGTCAGGTATGGCAAAGAGACGGATGAAGATTTTAACACACATTGTAGGTCGGAAAAAACTAAGAAAAACGGAAAATATATTTGTATATTTTTACAGATATAAAAAAAAGACGGATTTCCGACTATAGACGGAAAAATCACATGCCTGGTAAGGGTAAAACCTCGTAAAAGTTCAACGTAAAAATACATGCTGACTGATATAAGACAACCCCAAAGGTATAGATGTGTGTGTCCAAGTTAAATACCTTCTTTCAATAGATTTGTTACAATCTTTGGCAAGCTAGGTAATGTTTGCTGTGGTCTGGAACAACATGGCACACAAACAACTATCAGAAATGCAGTCAATGTTACACACAGATAATGTGTCATGAGACATGCAAAACTAAATTATATACAAAGAGGATAAAAGTAAAGGATATTAAATGAGCTCAAATATAGCTACAAATGAGGCATAATGATGCAATACGTACATACAGCTAGCCTAAATAGCGTGTTAGCATTGATTAGTTTGCAGTCATGCACTGACCAAATATGCTTGATTAGCACTCCAACAAGTCAATAACATCAACAAAGCACACCTTTGTGCATTCACGCACAGTATAAAACTTCTGGTGGACAAAATGAGACAAAGAAGGAGTGGAAGATTTTACATGTAAACAAACTGTTGCGTCACATTCCACACTATGGTGAGTACAAGAACCGCCGAAATTAGTAGGACAAAACGATGTTCACCAAATACTCTCATCAGTGAAGCATACACACAAACATATTAAACAGTGGGCTTTCTAACAATTTGGAAGGTTTGTGTCATGTTTGTCCTCAAACAAAAAACATACTAAAACAAAAAAAAAAATGTCCCCCTCTTTTTCCATTTTCAATACTTTTTAAAAAATGCTCCAGGGAGCCACTAGGGCGGCACTAAACAGCCACGGGTTGTTGACCAAAAATACTGTCTTTTATCTGGGTCATTACAATACCTAGTAGTTTTATTCTGAACTGTCCAAGCATGGAATCCCCTTCTGGAATTTCCAGTTGGTTTGTACGTAGATCGAAGTAATATTCCACACAATCTCTTCCTTAGCTAAACGGCTCGTCTTTGCTGAGGTCACTTTTTGCAAGCACTAACCCACAGCAGCCTGCTAACCCTCAACCAGATCAAGAGACAGTTCTGGGGATGCCTCGACACGGGCTTTTAGCCGTCTCGCCTCTAGCCTTGTCAAAGACGCCCAGATCTCTAAAGAATGTCGATTTCTTTTTTGTCTCGCGTCACCTTCGAGGACAAAATGTGCACTTGCTGCCGAACGTGTCCCCATCCGCTGACAGGTGCCACTCTGACAAGATAGTCGGGTGTTATTCATGTCAGCTGTCAGCAGTTATCGCGTCACCGAGGATGCATTGCACGGCATGTGTTCGTCGAGCACTTGGCTCCCGTCGACTTTTTTAATAGCGAAGTTCTACAATTCTAAACTACCTGCGGCGTGAAAGTACTTTTCAAGATGCACGAAAATGTGAACTGACACAAAATGTTCCCAATTGCCAAGTAAAGTCTGGCCTTCACTTCAAACAAAAGCCTTTAGCTTGCAGCTTGCACGGTTTTAACGACTTGACAGAGGCCGTGGGGTGTCAACACGGGGGCAAGATAGGCTTAAAGTGGGGGTTCCTGGCCTCAGCCGACTCGAGGAATCAACATCAAGCGCACAAAGCAAACTACCGTTCGGCATGGCATGCGCATGAAGATACTTTCAACCCCTTGTTTGATAAAAGGAAAAAAGCAACAACAAACAAAACAGAGTGCACATAGCACTTGACAGAAAATGGTTCCATTAGTACAGCGGATTAGAAATTGAAAGCAATTTGTCCTACACTGTAAAACCTCTTCATGGTTGACAAAAAATATAATATCCTCCTTATTCTGAGCAGATAGCATATGAGCAGGCAGGCCAGCTCTCAATCGTCAAATAGCTTTTTCTCTGTAATAACCTGCGAGATGTTGATGAACATTCCTTCCTGGAAGAATTTTCTGCTGCGCTCAAGTGTTTGTCAGCGTTCAGTCAAAGCCGCTCTCAAGACTTTCAAAGTAAGGGCCATACCTGCTCGCCCACTGATATTACAAGTTACCAACTGAGCCTTTCAAGTTGAAGCCACACCATACAGACGAATGTACAGTATAACCAGGGCTGTACAGTGCGAGCATTTTATTCGCATTTGCGACTAAAAAAGGGTTGTGCGAATACATATTTTACTCCTTTGAATAGCATTTTGCTCCTAAAATAAGTCCATCCAAATGTGATCAAGCTAGATTAAATGTTCACCCATCTGTATAGCATGTTTGAAATAAACTTAAACCATAACAATAACCAAATGGACAAGTGATTTGCGCGCAAGTGTCATTGATCACAAGTTACCAACTGAGGCTTTCAAGTTGTAGCCACACTATACAGACGGATGTATAACCAGGGCTGTACAGTGCGAGCATTTTAGTTGTGCGAGTTTTGAAAACATATTTTTGCACAAGTGCAAATACATAATACGTTTTGCAAACGTGGATGCATATGCAAAAGTGCAATATTTTTATCTGTACAGTAATCTATTTATTTATATCCGCACATTATTGCTCTTTTATCCTGCACTACAACGAGCTAATGCAACAGAATTTAATTCTTATCTGTACTGTAAAATTCAAATTTGAATGACAATAAAAGGAAGTCTAAATCTAATATTTTACTCCTTTAAATAGCATTTTGCTCCTAAAATAAGTCCATCCAAATGTGATCAAGCTAGATTAAATGTTCACCCATCTGTATAGCATGTTTGAAATAAACTTAAACCATAACAATAACCAAATGGACAAGTGATTTGCGCGCAAGTGTCATTGATCACAAGTTACCAACTGAGGCTTTCAAGTTGTAGCCACACTATACAGACGGATGTATAACCAGGGCTGTACAGTGCAAGCATCTTAGTCGCATTTGCGACTAAAAATGTTGTGCGAGTTTTGAAAACATATTTTTGCACAAGTGCAAATACATAATACGTTTTGCAAACGTGGATGCATATGCAAAAGTGCAATATTTTTATCTGTACAGTAATCTATTTATTTATATCCGCACATTATTGCTCTTTTATCCTGCACTACAACGAGCTAATGCAACAGAATTTAATTCTTATCTGTACTGTAAAATTCAAATTTGAATGACAATAAAAGGAAGTCTATATCTAATATTTTACTCCTTTAAATAGCATTTTGCTCCTAAAATAAGTCCATCCAAATGTGATCAGGCTAGATTAAATGTCCACCCATCTGTATAGCATGTTTGAAATAAACTTAAACCATAACAATAATCAAATGGACAAGTGATTTGCGCGCAAGTGTCATTGATCACAAGTTACCAACTGAGCCTTTCAAGTTGTAGCCACACTATACAGACGGATGTATAACCAGGGCTGTACAGTGCGAGCATCTTAGTCGCACTTGCGACTAAACATGTTGTGCGAGTTTTGAAAACATATTTTTGCACAAGTGCAAATACATAATACGTTTTGCAAACGTGGATGCATATGCAAAAGTGCAATATTTTTATCTGTACAGAAATCTATTTATTTATATCCGCACATTATTGCTCTTTTATCCTGCACTACAACGAGCTAATGCAACAGAATTTAATTCTTATCTGTACTGTAAAATTCAAATTTGAATGACAATAAAAGGAAGTCTAAATCTAATATTTTACTCCTTTAAATAGCATTTTACTCCTAAAATAAGTCCATCCAAATGTGATCAGGCTAGATTAAATGTTCACCCATCTGTATAGCATGTTTGAAATAAACTTAAACCATAACAATAACCAAATGGACAAGTGATTTGCGCGCAAGTGTCATTGATCACAAGTTACCAACTGAGGCTTTCAAGTTGTAGCCACACTATACAGACGGATGTATAACCAGGGTTGTACAGTGCAAGCATTTTAGTCACATTTGCGACTAAAAATAGGTTGTGCGAGTTTTGAAAACATATTTTTGCACAAGTGCGAATACATAATACGTTTTGCAAACGTGGATGCATATGCAAAAGTGCAATATTTTTATCTGTACAGTAATCTATTTATTTATATCCGCACATTATTGCTCTTTTATCCTGCACTACAACGAGCTAATGCAACAGAATTTAATTCTTATCTGTACTGTAAAATTCAAATTTGAATGACAATAAAAGGAAGTCTAAATCTAATATTTTACTCCTTTAAATAGCATTTTGCTCCTAAAATAAGTCCATCCAAATGTGATCAGGCTAGATTAAATGTTCACCCATCTGTATAGCATGTTTGAAATAAACTTAAACCATAACAATAACCAAATGGACAAGTGATTTGCGCGCAAGTGTCATTGATCACAAGTTACCAACTGAGCCTTTCAAGTTGTAGCCACACTATACAGACGGATGTATAACCAGGGCTGTACAGTGCAAGCATTTTAGTCACATTTGCGACTAAAAATAGGTTGTGCGAGTTTTGAAAACATATTTTTGCACAAGTGCGAATACATAATACGTTTTGCAAACGTGGATGCATATGCAAAAGTGCAATATTTTTATCTGTACAGTAATCTATTTATTTATATCTGCACATTATTGCTCTTTTATCCTGCACTACAACGAGCTAATGCAACAGAATTTAATTCTTATCTGTACTGTAAAATTCAAATTTGAATGACAATAAAAGGAAGTCTAAATCTAATATTTTACTCCTTTAAATAGCATTTTGCTCCTAAAATAAGTCCATCCAAATGTGATCAGGCTAGATTAAATGTTCACCCATCTGTATAGCATGTTTGAAATAAACTTAAACCATAACAATAACCAAATGGACAAGTGATTTGCGCGCAAGTGTCATTGATCACAAGTTACCAACTGAGCCTTTCAAGTTGTAGCCACACTATACAGACGGATGTATAACCAGGGCTGTACAGTGCAAGCATCTTAGTCGCATTTGCGACTAAAAATGTTGTGCGAGTTTTGAAAACATATTTTTGCACAAGTGCAAATACATAATACGTTTTGCAAACGTGGATGCATATGCAAAAGTGCAATATTTTTATCTGTACAGTAATCTATTTATTTATATCCGCACATTATTGCTCTTTTATCCTGCACTACAACGAGCTAATGCAACAGAATTTAATTCTTATCTGTACTGTAAAATTCAAATTTGAATGACAATAAAAGGAAGTCTAAATCTAATATTTTACTCCTTTAAATAGCATTTTGCTCCTAAAATAAGTCCATCCAAATGTGATCAAGCTAGATTAAATGTTCACCCATCTGTATAGCATGTGTGAAATAAACTTAAACCATAACAATAACCAAATGGACAAGTGATTTGCGCGCAAGTGTCATTGATCACAAGTTACCAACTGAGGCTTTCAAGTTGTAGCCACACTATACAGACGGATGTATAACCAGGGCTGTACAGTGCGAGCATTTTAGTCGCATTTGCGACTAAAAATGTTGTGCGAGTTTTGAAAACATATTTTTGCACAAGTGCAAATACATAATACGTTTTGCAAACGTGGATGCATATGCAAAAGTGCAATATTTTTATCTGTACAGTAATCTATTTATTTATATCCGCACATTATTGCTCTTTTATCCTGCACTACAACGAGCTAATGCAACAGAATTTAATTCTTATCTGTACTGTAAAATTCAAATTTGAATGACAATAAAAGGAAGTCTAAATCTAATATTTTACTCCTTTAAATAGCATTTTGCTCCTAAAATAAGTCCATCCAAATGTGATCAGGCTAGATTAAATGTTCACCCATCTGTATAGCATGTTTGAAATAAACTTAAACCCTAACAATAACCAAATGGACAAGTGATTTGCGCGCAAGTGTCATTGATCACAAGTTACCAACTGAGGCTTTCAAGTTGTAGCCACACTATACAGACGGATGTATAACCAGGGCTGTACAGTGCGAGCATTTTAGTCGCATTTGCGACTAAAAATGTTGTGCGAGTTTTGAAAACATATTTTTGCACAAGTGCAAATACATAATACGTTTTGCAAACGTGGATGCATATGCAAAAGTGCAATATTTTTATCTGTACAGTAATCTATTTATTTATATCTGCACATTATTGCTCTTTTATCCTGCACTACAACGAGCTAATGCAACAGAATTTAATTGTTATCTGTACTGTAAAATTCAAATTTGAATGACAATAAAAGGAAGTCTAAATCTAATATTTTACTCCTTTAAATAGCATTTTGCTCCTAAAATAAGTCCATCCAAATGTGATCAGGCTAGATTAAATGTTCACCCATCTGTATAGCATGTTTGAAATAAACTTAAACCATAACAATAACCAAATGGACAAGTGATTTGCGCGCAAGTGTCATTGATCACAAGTTACCAACTGAGCCTTTCAAGTTGTAGCCACACTATACAGACGGATGTATAACCAGGGCTGTACAGTGCAAGCATTTTAGTCACATTTGCGACTAAAAATAGGTTGTGCGAGTTTTGAAAACATATTTTTGCACAAGTGCGAATACATAATACGTTTTGCAAACGTGGATACATATGCAAAAGTGCATTGTATTTATCTGTACAGTAATCTATTTATTTATATCTGCACATTATTGCTCTTTTATCCTGCACTAAAACGAGCTAATGCAACCAAATGTTATTTTGTTTCGCAATTTTATGAAAAATCAACTTTTCTTAGCTTCTTGATCTGTAGAAGTCCTGAAAAATTGTGCGCGTCCGCGAGTCGATAAGCTTCTTTTTTCCCCCCTCTATCTTCTTGTTATGGGACAGTCATCCTTCGCTGTTGCCATTTCTAATATAAAGTAGTGTAAAGTTCTTACTTATATCGGTCAGTAAACTCGCCATGAAAGCGCTAAAACATACCGGTGTAGTGAGTGTACATTATTCACTCAAGGAACTTTAGTTATTAGAGTTCGGGTCAGACGGTTTTTCACGGGACACATTTCCGGTGTTGCTGTTTCCGGATGAGGAGATGCTGCTCCGTTATTGATGGAAGTAAAGTCTGAATGTCATTAAAACAGTTAGCTCCATCTTTTGACACTTCTTCCACTCCCGTCCTTGCACGCTACACCGCTACAACAAAGATGACGAGGAGAATACGCTGCCGAAGGTGAGCCACGTAAATAAGACCGCCCACAAAACGGTGCTCCCGGAAGTGACTGTTGGAAAGCGGCTTAAAGATGATCTGTAAAACATAATCTATGCAACATTTTGACCAAAGAACCACCATTACATGTTATGTAGACCAGTGGTCCCCAACCACCGGTCCGTGGATCGATTGGTACCGGGCCGCACAAGAAATTACAAAAAATAAAAAATAAAAATGTTTTTCTTTTTTTTTTAATTAAATCAACATAAAAAACACATGATACACTTACAATTAGTGCACCAACCCAAAAAACCTCCCTCCACATTTACACTCATTCACACTCATTCACACAAAAGGGCTGAGATAGGCTCCAGCGACCTCCCGCAACCCCAAAAGGGACAAGCGGTAGAAAATGGATGGATGGATGGGTTGTTTCTTTCTGTTATTAATATTTCTGGTTCCATACATTATATATCAATATAGATCAATACAGTCTGCAGGGATACAGTCCGTAAACATGCATGATTGTATTTTTTAAATACAAAAAATAAAATTAAAAAAATTTTTAAAAAATGTTTCCTTTTTTTTTAATCCGGTGCACCTAATATATGAAAAAAGACCAAAAATAGGCCATTCATCGGCAGTGCGCCTTATAATCCGATGCGCCCTATGGTCCGGAAAATACTGTACACCTATAGTGTGTATATAAATAAATTGAGGTTTTTTTTGTGCCTTTAGAGCGCTGTATTGACTCCCATCGACTTCATTGTTAGCTGACTTTTTCCTAACATTTATTTACTATCTAGAATGCAAAAAAAGGAAGAAAAACATGTTTTTGTCGTACATAAAGATTGTGAATGATGGGCAACATTCCCCCCAAAAAGTGCAGTTACCTTTTAAGGCTTGCGCTTTAAAAAAAAAATGCTTTGGAATACAAATATCTCCAGGCTTCAGCCAATTTGTGTATGTAAGCGCCGGATCGGGTTGGAAGGAACTATTTGACATGCAGCACCACCCCATCTGCGCCCCCACCCTTGTCTTAGTTAGTAGTTCTTAGGCAACAGGCAATTAGAGCGACACGGCGGCTGCTATCCTGCAGCCGAAACTCACACTAACAGCCTGAGAGGGAAGCCGCTGAGCCTCCGGGACAAGGCAAGGATATCCAACTTAAACTAGATCGCTTTTCTCCGGCCCCAATCTGTCCTTCTCTCCCGCAAAAGGACAGTTGGGACTTGAACGGCTGCAGGACTATTAGTTTCCGCAAACAAAATCCTGCCTAAATGTGCGTGTTCGGTTGTGTCTCATTAAATGTAAGTGCACTAAATAAAAAATGAGTACTTGAAGGAGTAACCTTCAGGAATGGCACTTCACTGCATGTGAGACACCTTTTTTTTCCTGCCAGTCAAACTGGGAGGATTATTGATAAAAGTCAGGACAATGTATGGCTGCAGTGGACCAATCGAGTTCAACCTTGAGATTGCTGTACATGCTTGGCTGTATATACAGTGCCCTCCAAAAGTATTGGAACAGTGAGTCCAATTTGTTTATTTTTGTTGTAGACTGAAAACATTTGGGTTTGACATCAAAAGATGAAAATGGGACAAGAGATCAACATTTCAGCTTTTATTTCCAGGTATTTACATCTGGATCTGATACACAACTTAGAAGATAGCACATTTTGTTTCAACCTACCCATTTTTCATCAGAGCAAAAGTATTGGAACATGTGACTGACAGGTGTGTTTTGTTGCCCAGGTGTCTCCAAATTACATTGATTATTCAAACAATAAATAGCACTGAATGTCTGAGCTCAGTTTCAGATTGGGTAGGATAGGTTTTGCCTGTGCAGACTGCATTTAGAGGTAGAACCAACATGAAAACCAGAGAGCTGTCTATGAGTGAAAAAGAAGCAATTGTGAATCTGAGAGAAGATGGACAATCAATCAGAGCCATTGCACAAACATTGGCCATAACCAGTACAACCATTTGGAATGTCCTGAAGAAGAAAAAAACCACTGGTGTACTAAGCAACAGACGTTAAACAGGTAGACCAAGGAAAACATCAGGAGTTGATGACAGAAACATTGTGAGAGTTATAAAGAAAGACCCTAAAACAACCGTTAGTGACATCAGCAACAACCTCCGGAGGGCAGGAGTGAAGGTATCCCAATCTACTGTTCGCAGAAGACTTCATGAACAGAAGTACAGAGGCTACACCAGAAGATGCAAACCACTCATTAGCAAGGAGAATAGGAAGGCCAGGCTGGAATTTGCCAAAAGGTACAGAGATGATCCTCACAAATTCTGGAAAAAAGTTTTATGGGACTGATGAGACAAAGTTTAACTTCTTCCAAAGTGATGGAAAGGCGAAAGTTTGGAGAAAGAAAGGATCTGCTCATGATCCCAAACATACACGCTCATCTGTGAAACACGGCGGAGGTAATGTCATGGCTTGGGCTTGCATGGCTTCTCCTGGGATGGGCTCTTTCATCTTCATTGATGATGTAACACATGATGGCAGCAGCAACATGAACTCAGAAGTCTAGAGAAACATTTAGTCTGCTAATCTAAAGAAAGATGCAACCAAACTGATTGGGAGATCCTTCATCATGCAGCAACATATTGACCAAAACAACAAAGGAGTTGATCATGGGCAAGAAGTGGAAGGTTTTAGACTGGCCAAGTCAGTCTCCAGACTTAAACCCAATAGAGCATGCATTTTACCTGCTGAAGAGGAGACTGGAGGGAGTAACCCCCCAAAACAAACAACAACTGAAAGAGGCTGCGGTGAAAGCCTGGAAAAGCATCACAAAAGAAGAATGCAACAGTTTGGTGATGTCAATGGCTCACAGGCTTGATGCACTTATTAAAAGCAAAGGGTTTGCAACTAAATATTAAGTCTTATTCACTTTAATATATTTTAAGTTTATATGTTCCAATACTTTTGCTCACCTAAAAATGTTGTGTTCTATTACAAATAATGCTATCTTCTAAGTTGTGTATCAGATCCAGATGTAAATACCTGGAAATGAAAGCTGAAATGTTGATCTCTTGTCTCATATTCATCTTTTGATGTCAAACCCAAATGTTTTTAGTCTACAACAAAAATAAAGGAATTGGCCTCACTGTTCCAATACTTTTGGAGGGCACTGTAGATCATACCTGGGACAGACCATTGCATGTAGACCGTAGCATGATTTAAACACTGTGGTCAACTAGAAATGCATAAATGTAGAAAAACATAAATTATCATTGCATCCCTCTAGCTAGGGGGTCAGCAACTCTTTAGTGCCGCCCTAGTGGCTCCCTGGAGCTTTTTTTTAATAAAAAAAGGATTTAAAATGGAAAAAAATGGGGGAAAACATTTTTTATTTTAGTATGTTATTTGTTTGTGGACCCACATGACACAAACCTTCCCAATTGTTAGAAAGCCCACTGTTTAATATGTTTGTGTGTATGCTTCACTGATGAGAGTTTAATTGGTGAACATCGTTTTGTCCTACTAATTTCGGCGGTTCTTGAACTCACCATAGTGTGGACTGTGACGCAACAGTTTGTTTACATGTAAAATCTTCTACTCCTTCTTTGACTCTGTGGAGGGGGGCGTGCCGCCGAACGGGGTGTGCCAGGACCGGCCTCGAAGGCAGCGACAGGTGCGTAGATGGCCCAGGTGGGCCTTGCTATCTAATCACCTGTCGCCTTTATTAGCAGCAGCCGTGATGAGACGAGTAGTTGGAGTTGGAGGTGCTGCTGGGCAGACGCAGAAAAGACTTGTTGCTGAAAAGCAAAAGTCTCGCACCTTGTGAGATCAAAATAAAACAGTGTTATAACCTGAATTCCTGGCTCTCCTGGTAGTGTGTGGTGGTCTGAAGAACCCACTAGAGGGCAACCTCTACAGTCTCATTTTGTCCACCAAAAGTTTTATGCTGTGTGTGTGAATGCACAAAGGTGAGCTTTGTTGATGTTATTGACTTGTTGGAGTGCTAATCAGGCATATTTGGTCAGTGCATGACTGCAAGCTAATCGATGCTAACATGCCAATTAGGCTAGCTGTATGTACCGTACATACTGCATCATTATGCCTCATTTGTAGGTATATTTGAGCTCATTGAATATCCTTTACTTCTATCCTTTTTATATATAATATATGACACATTATCTGTATGTAATATTGGCTGCATTTCAGATAGTTGTTTGTGTGCCATGTTGTTCCAGACCACAGCAAACATTACCTAGCTTGCCAAAGATTGTAATAAATCTATTAAAAGAAAACAGCCTGCTGTTTCCTTTAACTTGGACACACACATTTATACCTTTGGCCGTTAAAAGCCAATCATTTCCAGGAGTTATCTCACTATGTGTAGAATAAATATTACATTTCAATATTTCTGTCAACAAAGATTTGCCTCAGCCTGGGACACATAGTCATTTTGATAGTAGGCTATTATAGCTAATATAGACACTTACGTCATGTGTTGCCTTCATTATAACACTTATATAAGGCTTTTAATTTTTTGCGGCTCCAGACAGATTTGTTGTTTGTATCGTTTGGCCCAATATGGCTCTTTCAACGTTTTGGGTTGCCGACCCCTGCTCTAGCGGTTTATCATTTATCAAATTTGACGACCAACTGTCTTTTGACCAGCATAACATAAAATAACAAATCAGAAGTTAACATACGGACACTAAATATAGTTAACATAAAACACATTTTCATTGAATATACGTTCTAAGTCCGAACCATACCTTCCCAAAAGAAATAATGTAAAAGATGTACTGTAGTACGTTGTATAAACCTCACTTCCCAACACCTTAGGAGCCGCATTGGACATTGAGCTAAGGTTTTTACTGTGGCTCATTGTCTACCTCAGTGTTTTTCAACCACTGTGCCTTGGGAAATAATGCAATTTCACCTAATTGGTCTAAAAATATATTGGTGTGCAAACCAATAATTATAATCCGCAAATAATCTGCCGTTGTTGAGTGTCTGTGCTGTCTAGAGATCGGCAGAGTAACCATGTGATAACAGTAGGTGGTAGCAGGTAGATAATTGCTTTGGAGGCCCATTTTGAGAAAAGACCATTAGTGATGCATGGAGGGTTATGGTTATGGTTGAAATTCATACCGAACAATTGCTTTGGGTAATTGCGGTTCCCTCCAAGGTTTCTCATTGTATCCCATTGGGTTGGAGTTTTTTCTTGCCTTGATGTGGGATCTGAGCCGAGGATGTCGTTGTGGCTTGTGCAGCCCTTTGAGACACTTGTGATTATATAAATAAGGGCTATATAAATAAACTTTGATTAAATCATTGATTGATTGATGGGAACGGCTTTAAGTTGTCAATATAGACTACTGGGTTTAATTTTTTAACATTTTCTGCTCAAGGTGTGCCTCGGGAGTTTTTCAATTAAAAAAAAAAAAGTGCTCAAAAACACTGGTCTACCTCTCATTCACTGGACTGAGCAGATAGATTTAAAACAGTTCCATTGGCGGGGGCGAGTACAACGGATGCTAGTTAGTAAGGGTGTAACGATTTGTTTTAGCAACGATTCAATTCAATATTTGTACGAATCGGGGGACGATCTCATTTTTCTTAGAACGATACGATCTGAAACGATCCAGTGAGTTGAAATCAATCCAGTACCGCTTTAGCGAAATAAATTAAGCAGTGTGACTAAAATAAATAGTGGATACTGGACACTGCAGGTGAAGATTCTTATATGACTGTTATTTCTTGTAATATAAATTACTTATGATTAGGGTTGCAAAATTCCGGGAATATTCAAAGTTGGAAACTTTCCATGGGAATTAACGGGAATATATGGGAATAAATGGGACAAAACGTTGAATGCAACCTGATAGATCTTGCAGCATGATTATTAGCTAAAACAACCTGATTTAATGCAAATTCAGTAGAATTTCAACCCTGCACTGTGCATTCCTCCATCACATGTGCAGTGCACATATATTTCCCAGCATGCTACACACTACAGCTGGGCTATTGAGGCCACACTAGTATTTGAGCCCAAGGACTTCATCCGGGTAAGTGTTGATGATATTACTGGGGTAAATATATTTGATCTATGGTATTTAAGTGTAATATAGGTGTAATTGCTTGTTACTGTATGACTGTAGACTACTCCAGCAGACTTCCACTCAAGTTAGCTAGCTGTTCCTGTACTTGTTAAATGATTTTGGGGCCAATATCTCTAGCTAGCTAGGTTTATGTACCACCACCAGTCTCATAATAAACCGAACATATTTGTCCGTTAGCTGTGATGCTAATTTTCTTGATGTTAAATCCCATTAATTTATGCTAACGATGTTAGCGATCCGAAATTACCTTTTTGTGATCTGTAAAGTTCAACTAGCTAAATCAAAACGTGTAGTTTCCTCTGCCTTCAGTTCTGCTAGCCATTCTGTTGTCATACAAGAATGTAGGTTATAGTTTGATTTAGCATGCTGATTGAGTGTTCATTTATTCATCTAGCCCAGACCTGGGCATTGTACGGCCCGCGGGCCGCATCCGGCCCTTTGCGCATCCCTGTCCGGCCCGCGTGAGGCCAATCATAAATTACAAAATACATTTCAAAAAGTATCTATGTCGAGTGTGCAATACAACGGTGCTGCTTTTGTTTTGAAAAGTGTTATTTGTATTACTTCCGTGTGGACGTATGCGCGTGTGCGATTGTGAGTGAATTGAACGGCGCAATTACAAATGACAAAATAAAGTTTAAAAAACATCTATGTCGTGCGCGCAATACAACTGTGCTGCTTTTATTTTGAAATGTGTTATTTATGCCGTATGTCCGGGGGGAACCTGTGAGTGAAGGTGCATAGAGACAAGTGATGAGACGCTAAAAAAAGAAAAGTTGATGAGGAATGGCGTGTTTCCAACAAGACATGGACTGCCAAGTATTTCTTTACATAAATTAATGGTAAAGCCGTGTGCTTAATGTGTGGTAGACAGGTTGCTGTGTTTAAATATCATTTTAATCGCCACTACACGAAGAAACACGAGGGAAAATACCGGAATGTGTCTGATGAAGCGTGCGCAAGGGAGGCTGATGCGTTGATGGTAAAACTGCAAACCCAACAAGGACTTTGTGCCATATTTCACACCCCCAGAGATGCAGCCGTCAGGACAAGTTTCGTCATTTCTCTCAAAAGCGCCAGAAAAAGTAAGGCGTTTTCTGACGGAGAGTTTATTAAGGAGTGCTTATTGGACTTTGTTGCGCTGATAATGCCCGGAGACATGGACTGTTTTTCGCTAACTTTGGATGAGAGCTCTGATGCAGTCAAGAGACAACCACAGGTAATGACTTGTTCACAGAGGTAAATGCGTGTTGGGACAAGCTGGCAGGTGTGACAATCCAATCCACTTTATTTATATAGCACATTTAAACAACAAAATGTTTCCAAAGTGCTGCACAACAATATTAAAAACAATATTCAAATATTATCCCTAGCTCCACCAATGACTGAATAAAAAGAAAAAACAATTACATATAAAACCAATATAAAATAAATATGATTAAAAACTATTTTTAACAACAGATGGTTGTCCAAATCTGATGGGGAAAAATGTTGGATAATGCAGGATAAAGTGACCATCAAAAGCAATCTGCTTTTGTATAAAGTTAAGTTAGGTTAAATTAAATTATTATTATTATTATTATTATTATTATCATCATTATTATTTATCTTACGGTATATCAAAAATAATATTGAGCAAAATTTAATTGAAATATTGTCGTGTGGCCCTCCAGCAGTGCTCGGGTTGCTTATGCGGCCCCCGGTGAAAATTGATTGCCCACCCCTGATCTAGCCTATTTCTATTCATTTGTCCATCAGTAAAATATTTTTAAAGACTACTCCAATTGTTTAGCTGACTATTTATATCGGTGTGTGGCATTGCATTAGTGTTTTACAAGAATAAATAAATACAGACAGAGTAATTCCACGTTCACCATCTGATGTGTGGAGACATATCACCCCAACCAATGTAGGCGGAAAGATAGATGGATAGTACTTTCTTGATTCCTTCAGGAGAGTTCCCTCAGGAAAATTGTACATTTGCAAATACTATGCAAATAGCTACGTCAGAAATTCCACAAAGATGCAGCAGTATATAGACAAGTGCCCAATAATATATCATTATTGTAATTCCCCATTCATTCCCATATATTCCCATTAATTCCCATGGACGGTGTCCAACTTTGAATCATCAAAAAATGGTCAATATTTACAAACTTCCCGAGCTTAACTTCCGGAAAGTTTCCGGAAACTTTCCACCAATTTGCAACTCTAATTATAATACAACAAGCAAGTAAAAAACAATTAATGGCCAATGCTTCTCATCTTATTTTAGTAAAGTGCAACCAAACTTTAGGTTGAATTAACAGGAGGAAAACTTTTCTGCTCACTTCTCCTTGCTCTGTTGTCACTTCGGTTGTGTCGGTCATGTCTTAAAGTTGTGTTGCGGCTTTATATTATTGTGTTGTGTCGTTTGTCTTTGTTGTGGCTTTTGCAATCGTGCTGTAGCTGATAGTTTTTGTGTTGTCATTTTTGATATTGTCTTGTGGCGTTTGCACCATTGTCGACTACTGTGGGTACCCGCCATTTTTGTTTTGATGACACCACAGACGACAAATAGACTTAACGTTTAACGTCCTTGTCGTTGAAAGTGCTACATTTCATATATAAAGTCTACCGTACTTACAGTATAATGCCAAAAGTATTTGGCCACCCATCCAAATGATCAGAATCACGCTTTTCCATCTTGCAATCTGATGGACGAGTCTGGGTTTGGAGGTTGCCAGGAGAACGCTACATTTTGGAATGCATTGTGCCGAGTGTGAACTTTGGTGGAGGAGGAATTATGGTGTGGGGTTGTTTTTCAGGAGTTTCTTGGCCCCTTAGTTCCAGTGAAAGGAACTTTGAATGCTCCAGGATACCAAAACATTTTGGGCAATTCCATGCACCCAACCTGGTGGGAACAGTTTGGAGCAGGCCCCTTCCTCTTCCAACATGACTGTGCACCAGTGCACAAAGCAAGGTCCATAAAGACATGAATGACAGAGTCTGGTGTGGATGACCTGAACCCGAAAGAACACCTTTGGGATGAATTAGAACGCAGACAGAGCCAGGCCTTATCGACCAACATTAGTGTGTGACCTCACCAATACGCTTTGGGAAGAATGGTCGAAAATTCCTATAAACACACTCCGCAACCTTGTGGACAGCCTTCCCAGAAGAGTTGAAGCTGTAATAGCTGCAAAAGGTGGACCGACATCATATTGAACCCTATAGGTTAGGCATGGGATGGCACTTCAAGTTCATATGTGAGTCAAGGCAGTGACAATATAGTGTAAATCCAATGTTTTCCTTTTTCTAGTATTGATAAAAATCGATCGATTCCCTTGGAACGTTAACTATCTTGCGGAAGGCAAACTTGCCGAGCACTGATCAATGTACTTGAAATTTAGTCACATAAATTGATCAGTCTTTACACCCCTACTAGCTAGTGTAGCTGTGTCATAGTATGTGGTATAAACCTCACTTCCTGACACCCTGGGAGCCGCTCTGGATGATGAGCTCAGAGCTCAAGGCTTTTAGCTCATTGCCTAGCTCTAATTCGCTGGGGAGTCGATGGTCACTGAACTGAACAGGCAGACTGAACACTGATTCATTGGTGTGGTGACCCGGACAAGAGAGGTTTAGAGGGCTGAGTGTAACAGATGGCACCTAGTGTGGCCATGCTGTAGTGCGTTGTAAAAACCTAACTTCCCAACACCTTGAGAGGCAAGCTTGATGAGCTGAAAGCTCAAGGGTTTAGCTAATTTAAAGTTAAAGTACCAATGATTGTCACACACACACTAGGTGTGGAATTGCTCTCTGCATTTAACCCATCACCCTTGATCACCCCCTGGGAGGTGAGGGGAGCAGTGGGCAGCAGCGGTGGCCGCGCCCAGGAATCATTTTTGGTGATTTAACCCCCCATTCCAACCTTTAATGCTGATAATTGCATAGCGTTGTTGCACTAAACTCTCTGGTGAGCCTGCGTTTATTTGACCTTGTTTTTGAAACGAAACCATTTAAAGGGCTCTATAAATAAAGTTGATATGGTGTGCTAAGGTATGGAAAATCAAATGGAACGCCTATGTAGCCAAAGTGAACCACTTTCTAGTATACTCAATGCATTTGTTGAAGCATAACATGTTGTCCACAACTTGCTCAGAGTGACTTTTTTGAAACCCCCCAAAATATAACAAAAACACCATCGGCGAGCTTATGCTACCATTAGTGGTTTAAAAGAACATTAATATTTCTTAAGTGTATACTTTTTACAATGAGGAATTATATTGAATAAAAATTGGAAATCTGGGGTGTCAAACGTACGGCCGAACAGGTTTTATCCGGCCCGCGGGATGAGTATAAAAATGGGCCAAGATTTTTGAATGAAAGAAACTGCTGTTCTAAATGTCTCCACTAGATGTCGCAATAGCAATTTTTTGTATATTTGTAAATGATGCTACGTATGTAAAAAAATAAATAAACCAGATTATGTTAGTGCAGCAGTCGAGGAAAATGAGAAAAATGAGCAAACTACATAAATAACATTGGGGCGGTATAGCTCGGTTGGTAGAGTGGCCGTGCCAGCAACTTGAGGGTTCCAGGTTCGATCCCCGCTTCCACCATCCTAGTCTCTGCCGTTGTGTCCTTGGGCTAGACACTTTACCCACCTGCTCCCAGTGCCACCCACACTGGTTCAAATGTAACTTAGATATTGGGTTTCACTCTGTAAAAGTGCTTTGAGTCACTAGAGAAAAGTGCTATATAAATATAATTCACTAATTCACTTCACTAACATCCTGTAATTTGATTTTGATATTTTTTTTATCTTGATAGATTGAAAATTAACACCAATGAGTTGACTGATGAACATTATCAAAAAAATCTATTCGGAAAGTATAAATAACAAAAAATAAATGTAGAATACTATTAACTGCAACATGTAAGTGTAAAAAAAAAAACAACAACATTATGATTTGTACATTTTCTGAATGTAATTGTTCTATTTTTAAACAAAGAAAACAATCTGAAGTTGTCTTTATTTTTAAGTTATCGTGCCGTGATTTTATTTATGAGTAGATTTTTCTCCATGTGGCCCCCAATCTAAAATGAGTTTGACACCCCTGGTCTAAATAATCTCACAACATCAGTAGCAAAGGCACTAAAGGTAAATTGTCAGAATACCCAAATCCAATGGAGATCTTTGTAGCATTGAACGGTTCCAGTATCTTTCCAGCAGGGTGAATATTAATGCTGTGACTCCGTCCCCGGGAGCCACGTAACGAGGTACATGGCTCGTTCTTCCCTTTTTAGGTTTTTGTCCAGAGCATGACATTTGTTCTGTGGTATTATGAGCACGCTAACGCCCCCTTGCAACCTTTTTCCTTTCCGGCCGCTGCTGACGGCGAAGGCTTTTAAATGCGGTCCCTGAATGCTGAAATGATGAGCAGATAATGTTGCTGTAATCCCAGAACAGAAAAGGGGGGTGGAGGTAGAGAAAAACTCAAAGGCAACAATACTCCGCGGAGACCATCTTAAGAGGCGTACATGAAGGATCGGATAACCCCAAAGAGACTTGCCTTCTGGGGCTGATTACTAATTAGAAGGGACTAATGAAGCTCCATGGGCTACTAAAAATGTAAGGATGTGGACTACTGCATGCCTATCTGTATTTACAGCAAGAGTGGCAAAGCATCATGAAGTGCCGACCCGGTAGAAGATCTTCAGGATGGTTAGAAACAACTCCCCTGTATCAATTAGGCAGGGAGTGGTCAACACCGAAGAAGTCCGCAGCCGTAACGCTGATCGACAAATTGTCGGCAAATTGGAAGTTGCTGGCAGTCTTCAAGGTACCCCAATGCTGCCACAAATGATTGGAGGATGCGGGCATGACTGTGGACACTCTTGTGATTTGGATAACATCGGACTGTCTGCCCCGCAGGATGAATTTTGAGGACCAGTCATAGACAATTTAGAGTGAAAAGCACATTTTATTTATACTCGCATACAAAACATTCTAACTTGGATTGTTTCCCTGGCTTCGAGACTCTCCCGAAGGACAGTGCGGCGAAGACACAACAAACTCCCTTCTTGTCTCGCATGGACACACCTGTTGTTGTTGACTTTAGACTATCGACTGCACGACATCAAGGCCGCGGAACAGAGACACGCGGCAGGCTTACACACACACACATGCATCCACAAAAATATATCCCTACCCCCCATCCAACGCCCTTGACGCAAATCCCTTAGAGGTGATGGGCAGTGCCGGAAGAGCTGCAGCCAGCCGCCGTAGCCCCCACTCCCTCCCCTCTGTTGCTAGTCTCGAGATGTTGTAATATGTATATGTGCTTTGCTATGGAGGTTTTTGCCCAGTCTCGATTGTATTTTTTTACTCATCCTCCCCCAGCGTTGACCTTTTTCCCATCTTTTACAAGGCTGTACACTGTTTGTTTGTCTAATCTTGAACGGGTTTGTGCTGAAAACAAAGTTTTGTTGTACTTGTGCAATGACAATAAAGACCTACCGAAGGAGTCCGCAGCCGTAACCCTGATCGACAAATTGTCGGCAAATTGGAAGTTGCTGGCAGTCTTCAAAGTACCCCAAAGCTGCCACAAATGATTGGAGGATGCGGGCATGACTGTGGACACTCTTGTGATTTGGATAACATCGGACTGTCTGCCCCGCAGGATGAACTTTGAGGACCAGTCATAGACAATTTAGAGTGAAAAGCAAATTTTATTTTCACTCGCATACAAAACATTCTAACTTGGATTGTTTCCCTTGCTTCGAGACTCTCCCGAAGGACAGTGCGGCGAAGACACAACAAACGCTTGTCTCGCATGGACACACACCTGTTGTTGTTGACTTTGGACAAGCGACTGTATGACATCAAGGCCGCGGAACAGAGACACGCGGCAGGCTTACACACACACACATGCATCCACAAAAATATACCCCTACCCCCCATCCAACGCCCTTGACGCAAATCCCCTAGGGGTGATGGGCAGTGCCTGAAGAGCTGCAGCCAGCCACCGTAGCCCCCACTCCCTCCCCTCTGTTGCTAGTCTCGAGATGTTGTAATATGTATATGTGCTTTGCTATGGAGGTTTTTGCCCAGTCTCGATTGTATTTTTTTACTCATCTTCCCCTAGCGTTGACCTTTTTCCCATCTTTTACGGGCCGCCTTCTGGCGACCCATCAGCGTTCCTGTTCTGTAACCCTGTACACTGTTTGTTTGTCTAATCTTGAACGGGTTTGTGCTGAAAACAAAGTTTTGTTGTACTTGTGCAATGACAATAAAGACCTACCTAAAGATTAGGGTCGCAATACGATTGTCAAAACGTTTGGCAACCCACATCCCCGACCCGGCCTCTTTGTAAAGGAACATTAACTGTAATGAGAATCATTGCCAGTGTTAAAAGTATCGGCAGGAGCAGCTCTGGTGTCGTCTTTATTAGTCTGGAAAAAGGAGCACGTCTCTCTCTCGGCTGTCGGCACTAAAAAGCAGTGTATTGATCAGAAGGTCAGGCCAGATGGAATTCAGGCCCTTTCATTCGTCGTGTCACGCCATGTTCTCGCCAAAACAGCTGTCAGTCGCCGAGGCCAGACTGCATCAAAGTACGCCGTCGTACTTGCGAAGGTTTAAAAGGCAGAGAATTTTGACTTTGACAATTCTTGTCGTGTGGGTTATTGATTTCAACATTTCGGTTTCTATATCTTTCTTAAAGGGGAACAGCACTTTGCATTTGGAATTTTGCCTATTGTTCACAATTATGAGAGACAAGACGGCGGATTTTTTTGTTTTTGTTTTTTGCTGCATCCTAACTAGTAAATAATCGTAAATAAAAGTCAGTTTACAATGGAGCCATTTGGAGGTCCTCTATTCAGCCCATAAGGCTCTCTGAATAACCATCCAAAAACCGCCAACAATATTCCCATTTACATTTGGTGCCTTCAATATTAACAAGTATTAGTGATATTGTTATTATAAGCGCTAACACAAACTATTTATAGCGCCTTGTGTAACAATGCACTATTATTGGCTGTTGAGCTGCCCTCTCGCCTCAGAGCTCGTGGAAATTGATACTAGATTATAAATAATGCCTCTCATCTGGATAGGACAGGGGTGTCAAAGTAAACAGAACCAGATCCGGCCCGCAAAAGAATTATCTAAGGCCCCCGGGATGATATTTGATTAGGATTAGAACAGCTGCCTGCTGCTGTTTTGCACGCACCAATACCCCATCAGTGTTGGCGCTAGGAATTTTCAAAATGGGGTCCGAGGGACCCCATCAAGTCATAAAAACAGGATCCCATGGTTAATTTTTGGGGTGCCACTTTTTGTAAGCGTTTTGAAAACAAATGATAAATGTATGCATTATCCTGTTATATCTCACATTCTATATTGTGTTTTGGAAAAAGGTTGTAATAATACAAAAGAAAACACATGTTTATGCATATATAAATGTATTCAGTTATAAACATTAATTCACTTTCTTCTTTCCTTCATGGATCTAAATTTTACCGCTGCCGGTATTTTTTTCTATATTTTCATTGTAATATATATTCAGAATGTGTTTGTTCTATTTTTGGCCAAAGTGAGACCAAGAAAACAATCTGAAGTTGTCTTTATTTTTTGTTTTAATGCCATGATTTTAATAGTGCGGACCCTGAGCTAAAATGAATTGGACACCCCTGGGATAGGAGATGGATGAGGACATAATCCAACAAGTTGGGACACTTTGAAAGCAAATTTAGACCTGGAAATGGCGAGAACGACACAAAAAGATGCTTGGTTTCCCCCCCCTTTCTTCTAAAATCTAGTCTTTTGATCTTTTGGTCACCACTTTGTGAACAAATGCGTGAGTAAATTGTCCAACAGTTTAAGAACAACATTTCTCAACGAGCTATTGCAAGGAATTTAGGGATTTCACCATCTACGGTCCGTAATATCATCAAAAAGTTCAGAGAATCTGAAGAAATCACTGCACGTAAGCGATGATACTACAGACCTTCGATCCCTCAGGCGGTACTGCATCAAAAAGCGACATCAGTGTGTAAAGGATATCACCACATGGGCTCAGGAACACTTCAGAAAACCACTGTAAGTAACTACAGTTCATTGCTACATCTGTAAGTGCAAGTTAAAACTCTACAATGCAAAGCGAAAGCCATTTATCAACAACACCCAGAAACGCCGCCGGCTTCGCTAGGCCCGAGCTCATCTAAGATGGACTGATGCAAAGTGGAAAAGTGTTCTGTGGTCTGACGAGTTCAAATTTCAAATTGTTTTTGGAAACTGTGGACGCCGTGTCCTCCGGAACAAATAGTATGTTCGAAAAGGAGTAAGAAGAAGCAAAACTTATTTAATTTGACCCCTTTTCAATTACATAGCAATTGCTAATACATTTCTTCACTTCCTGTTCTCAATTTATTCACAATATACTCCATAGATAATAACATTTAAATAAATACTAAATAGCAAAGTTAGCTGTATTGTATATAGTGAGATTAATAATATTATCCATCCATCCATTTTCTACCGCTTGTCCCTTTTTTTGGGGGTCACGGGGGGTGCTGGAGCCTATCTCAGCTGCATTCGGGTGGAAGGCGGGGTACACCCTGGACAAGTCGCCACCTCATCGCAGGGCCAACACAGATAGACAGACAACATTCAATAAGTTTAAAAGGTTTATTGTGGTGGTTCTTTGTATTTCGTCAACGTTTTGAGCTTATAGGATCATATTAGTACACTGCATTATGTCTTTAATCCAAAGTGTTCTGTGGTCTGACGTCCACATTTCCAAATTGTTTTTGGAAACTGTGGACGTCGTGTCCTCTGGAACAAAGGAGGACAAGAACCATCTGGATTGTTATAGGCGCAAAGTGTAAAATCCAGCATCCGTGATGGTATGGGGGTGTATTAGTGCCCAAGACATGGGTAACTTACACATCTGTGAAGGCACCATTAATGCTGAAAGGTACATACAGGTTTTGGAGCAACATACGTTGCCATCCAAGCAACGTTATAATGGACGCCCCTGCTTATTTCAGCAAGACAATGCCGAGCCACGTGTTACAACAGCGTGGCTTCACAGTAAAAGAGTGCGGGTACTAGACTGGCCTGCCTGTAGTCCAGACCTGTCTCCCATTGAAAATGTGTGGCGCATTATGAAGCCTAAAATAGCATAACGGCGCAACTGAACAACTTAAGCTGTACATCAAGCAAGAATGGGAAAGAATTCCACCTGATAAAGCTTCAAAAATTGGTCTCCTCAGGTCCCAAACGTTTACTGACATGTAACACAGTGGTAAAAATGCCCCTGTGCCAACTTCTTTGCAATGTGTTGCTGCCATTAAATTCTAAGTTAATGATTACTTGCAAAAAAAAAAAAAATTCTCAGTTGGAACAATAAATATCTTGTCTTTGCTGTCTGTTCAATTGAATATAAGTTGAAAAGGATTTGCAAATCATTGTATTCTGTTTTTATTTACGAGTTACACAACGTGCCAACTTCACTGGTTTTGAGTTTTGTATAAATAATGATGCAGTTATTAAAAATAACAGTAACCATGCACAACCAGACCAGTATAAGATCCCGACACTCCATCTTCCTGGTGATCTATTCAGGGTTCACTCCCTTTCGCACCCGGGATAGGTTCCATCTTCCCAGCTTTCTGATGCATGCTCTCATAAATTGTCTCCGCGACAACGAGACAGTCTGAGGAAATCCGACCACATTTCCCCCCCCCCCCCCCCCTAGCTGTTTGCACATGCCAAGCGTGTCACCCCGAAGGAGGTCTAATGAAGAAGACATTGTGTTTACAGACTGCAGCAACACTTTCAATCTTCATAATCGCCAAACAGTCGCAGCCTTTAAAGAAGGCCAAAATCTAATTAATTCAATGGAACATGGATACAACAACACACTTCTACTTGAAAGGAAGCACTCAGGCATGTTCATTTCATAATATTATGCCCTAAATATTTGAATATTTGTGTGCTAAATAAGAAAAATCCATAAAAAGCATTTCTTGCCCTTCCATGTGGATTTAAGTTAATTTTTTTTTCCAACGCTTCATCCGATTCCAGCATTTCCTCCGGGGGAGGAAAACCAGTCAAATCCTTTCGCACATTTATCCAGATGTCTCGCTTGCTCCGGCCATCCCGGTTTTAGAGCTTGGAGTCTTTTCAAAAGCCTTGGCAGCAAATCAGAAACTATCTTTCATCAAAAAGTCACACCAGTGACAGCGCCGAGGAAGGATGGAGCCCGGGCGGGAGCGGGGATGAGATGTTTGCAGTCATCCGTAAAGTGCTATTGTTTTGTGGCTCCGACAACAAAAATCCCATTAACGAATTCAGAGGATGGGGGAAAACATCTGGCTACCTGCTGCAGATTTGATCTCCTTCGGATTGGTAGACGCGTCGCTTTGAGTCATGGCGAGGGCTTGGTTGCGGCGAAGCCATGACCCAGTTGAGAAAGAGTACCAGGGGGGCCCGGTTTATTAAAATTGTAAGGGACATATCCTCAGTAAACAACACGACGTACAGTGCATTTCTCCACATTTTGTTTTTTTTCTTCTAAAATGGAATAAATTCTACGTTGTCCTCAAAATTGTACACACAAAACCCCATAACGATATTGTCTAAAAGTTTTTGTTTTTTTTTAATCTTGCAAATGTATTTTTTTTTAAAAACAATAAAACATGTACAAAAGTATTCACCGCCTTTGCTCAATTGTGAATGCACATTTGGCAGCAATTACAGGTTCCCATCTGATGGAGCGTGAGAAGTTATGGTTTGAGTTTATTACAAATATGCATACAATTACACGTCCCAAAACCAGCACGTTGTTTAAATCGTAAATAAAAACAGAATACAATGATTTGCTAATTATTTTCAACCTGTATTAAATTGAATAGACTGCAAAGACAAGATACTTCACATTCAAACTGGAAAACTTTGTTATTTTTTTGCAAATGTTAGCTCATTTGGAATTTGAAAACCTGCAACAGGTTTCAAAAAAGCTGGCACCAGTGGCAAAAAAGACTGAGAAAGTTGAGGAATGCTTCACATCCCACAGGTGAACAGGCTAATTGGGAACAGGTGAGTGCCATTAATGGGTATAAAAGCTGCTTCCATGAAATGCTCAGTCATTCACAAACAAGGATGGGGCGAGAGTCACCACTTTGTGAACAAATGCGTGAGCAAATTGTCCAACAGTTTAAGAACAACATTTCTCAACCAGCTATTGCAAGGAATTTAGGGATTTCACCATCTACACCATCATAATATCATCAAAAGGTTCAGAGAATCTGGAAAAATCACTGCACGTAAGCGATGGGATTACGGACCTTCGATCCTTCAGGCGGTACTGCATCAAAAAAGCGACATCAGTGTGTAAAGGATATCACCACAAAGGCTCAGGAACACTTCAGAAAACCACTGTCAGTAACTACAGTTGGTCGCTACATCTGTAAGTGCAAGTTAAAACTCTACTATGCAAAGCCAAAGCCGTTTATCAACAACACCCAGAAACGAGCTCATCTAAGATGGACTGATGCAAAGTGTAAATGTGTTCTGTGGTCTGACGAGTCCACATTTCAAATTGTTTTTGGAAACTGGGCGCCGTGTCCTCCGGAACAAAGAGGATGTTCGAAAAGGAGTACGAAGAAGCAGAGCTTATTTAATTTGACCCCTTTTCAATTACATAGCAATTGCTAATACATTTCTTCACTTTCTGTTCTCAATTTATTCACTATATACTCCATAGATAATAACATTTAAATAAATACTAAATAGCAAAGTAAGCTGTATTTTATATAGTGAGATTAATAATATTATCAATAAGTTAAAAAGGTTTATTGTGGTGGTTCTTCTTCGTATTTCGTAAACGTTTTGTGCTTATAGGATCATATTAGTACACTGCATGATGTCTTTAATCCATTCCATAATTAAATTCCACATACTGATATAGTAAATGTTTTAAGTGTTGTACGTGCAAACAAATGCTTTCAGTTGGTGCTGCAAAAAGGAAAGATAGGTGTGCCAAGCTTGTGCTCGCATTCAAAAACAAAAAAATGAGGCTGTAATTGCTACCAAAAGTGCATCAACAAAATATTTAACAAATACTGTGAATACTTATGTACATACATTTTTTTGTTTAGTTTTTTTGTTTGTAATTAATTTGGAATATTTAAAAAAAAACAAAAAAACTTTTTTACATTGTCATTGTGGGGTTTTATGTGTAGAATTTTGAGGATGAAATTAATTTATTCCGTTTAAATGTGGATATTACAGTGATAGTGGTACCCCACTTTTCATATGAGTCGGTTTTCGACAATTTTTAACAAACTAGCACGCGGATTCCGTGGAATCAAGTGCCCGAACAAAGAATCCCGCTCGTTGGTGACTTTGTAATGCGTACGACTGCAAAATAAGTCACGGTGGGGCCATAAAAAGGCACGAGTACCAGCACTTAGATAAAGAAGGTGATAAAGACTATTAAATTGAAGAACTCCTATCAAAGGACACAACTACTCGGTCTCCCCACATCGCTTCGCCAAAGTAAGTCTTCAATAAAAGGTAAAAGGGGTAGTTCAATGGCCACTTTTCCCATTCCACCCGTCGTTTAAATGCGTTTTGGTACAGTGGAAGGCAGGGGTAAGCATGTAGAAAGGTCCAAAACACACGTTAACCACCAAAACACAAGCACCTTTACAAAACACAAGTGCAAGGGGAAAAATAACGGCAACGTCCAAAATACAAACAATACAGGCAAGACAACAGACGTACTTCAATGTGTCATTAATTGGAATTAAATACAAAAATATGTTATTAAATGTGTCACTAATTTAATGTAAAATCACATTAGGCAAAGGACTTCATTATTTTGTGATTTTAATATATATTAATTTAATTGTTTTCATGATTAAATGATCAAATCAATTGATGACACATTAAGTAATTAATTAAAGACTAAATTATATTCTAAATTTTGTCACATTTGGCCCTCCTTAGCTCGCATGCTATTAGGAAGTAAGCCCTATCAGTAGTGCCAAGTCTGAGAGGGATGTACAAATAATTGGAAAAACTTTCCATATTTATTAAACTTTTTGAAAACAATATTAATTAGTGGTGGTTAGGGATGTCCGATAATATCGGACCGCCGATATTATCGGCCGATAAATGCTTTAAAAAGTAATATCGGAAATTATCGGTATCGGTTTCAAGATTATCGTATCAGTTTCCAAAAGTACACGGACGCAGGAAGATGTACAGAGCGCCAATTAATCCTTGAAGGCGCTGCCTTTGCGTACTGGCCCAGTCACATAATATCTACGGCTTGACACACGCACTATCGAATGCAATGCATACTTGATCAACAGCCATACAGGTCACACTGAGGGTAGCCGTATAAACAACTTAAACACTGTTACAAATATGCGCCACACTGTGAACCCACACCAAACAAAAATGGCAAACACATTTCGGGAGAACATCCGCACCATAACACAACATAAACACAACAGAACAAATACCCAGAACCCCTTGAAGATGCTTGTTTTCATTCAGAAAAATCTACCTCTCACATGTGATGACAAGGAGAAAAAGAGTTAGCCCACTCTTTGAGCTTCATCTGTTGCACAAATAGACTAATAGTCTGGACTGAGTGAAGCTGTTTTATTTATGTTTTGTGCCTTTTTTCCCCATGCACTTTAAAGGATGGCTGTGTTTTCTACTAGTCTAGACTGAAGCAGTTTTTTATTTTTGTGTCTTTTTTGTTTTTATTTGCACATTTTTGTTACTCATACGAATACGTTAAGAACGGGGCAGATTAAGTCCCATTTTATAGTATACTTTGGACTGAAGCTGTGTGCCTTCATTGTTTTTGTAGATGTTTTTTAGGCATGTTTAAAAAAAAAAAAAAAAAAGCACTTTGTGAAAGTCAAAGTACAGTGTTTCCCATAGTTGTAGTGGGTATCAGGATTATTTCAGGGAGAGCATGTCCCACATTCCAAGCTGCTGTTTTGAGGCATGTTAAAAAACTAATGCACTTTGTGACTTCAATAATAAATATGGCAGTGCCATGTTGGCACTTTTTTCCATAACTTGAGTTGATTTATTTTGGAAAACCTTGTTACATTGTTTAGTGCATCCAGCGGGTCATCACAACAAAATTAGGCATAATGATGTGATAATTCCACGACTATGTATATATATATATATATATATATATATATATATATATATATATATATATATATATATATATATATATATATATATATATATATATATATATATATATATATATCGGTATCGGTTGATATCGGTATCGGTAATTAAGAGTTGGACAATATCGGAATATCGGATATCGGCAAAAAAGCCATTATCGGACATCCCTAGTTGTGGTTCTTCCGTATTGTATGTGTTTTGTGGAGGGATGTGTCGATCGATCGGCCGCTGATCAGTGTGGGTCGATTTTTGCAAAAAAGTACACAATGCCTTCTCATGCCGATCTCAAACATCCACTTCCTTGGCTAGCACCTAATGACTGTATATGTCTCCATACACAGTGTGGCGCCGCTCCACTAAACGAAGAATAGTCACCTCCATTTACGGCAAACAAACTGCACGTCTTAGTATCTTCAGTATCATTCTTAAGTAGTGCTATCACTGGAGGACAAGGCTAAACATGTTACACAGCGACAGAGAGCAAGGAACAGGTACAAACAACAGCAAGAAATAAGTGCTTGGTCACGTTTACCAAGTGAAGATGGACGCACGTTGCAGGAGAAAGTAAGTTAATAACAGGAAAATAATATAATATTATATAATATGATATAATAATATAATAGCATCTGTTGGTGTTTCAGCATTGACATGCTCAGGGGAGGGCCGATCCATCCATAGATTTTGGTGGTGTTGATATTCAGGGCAGTATCAGTATAATGACCGATACTGGAGTGATCAAATCTATATTTTTGTTAATGTTTACAAACTCGGGGTCGGAAATTCCCTAAACACAGGAGGACTTTCAGGGCAAAAAACGAATGGATTTGAATAAGTAGTAGAAAGTACGTTTTTTTGTTTGTTTACTTGTTGTGTTCTATGGACTGTTTTGCTCAGACAATTGTATGTAACTAAGATGATGAAATATGATGTTGATATTGTTACACTGTGATTCACAATGGTTATTTTTCAGGGTCTTCTCATTTATTTTTAATTTATTCTATTCAATTGTACAATTATGTTGGTATTAGTGGTTATTTTGCACTTTAAATATAACATCTTGTTTTTATTGGATTTGTTGAGGTAATACTCTTATGTTGAAGGTTAAAATTTATGTACCGGTAACCAATTGGTTAATAATAAATGGGTCCGTTTTTCCTATACCTACTCTTGCTGACTATTGTTTTCTGTTTTAACACTACAACATCAGTAACAGTAACATCACTTTATCAAGCCTTTTCTAACATTCCATACAACAAAATAAGGAATAAATATACGTATGATTCGTGCCTATATCGTATCGTATTGATATCGGTATCGGCCAATACTCAAGGCTACAATATCGGTATCTATCGGAAGTGAAAAAGTTGTATCGGGACATCCCTAATTGTGAATAGCGCTCAACATAAAACACATGTACACAAATGTACAGTTAATACGCGCCATCTGTATCAGTGTTGGTATCGGCCAATCTCACTCACGGATGACCAGTGTCGGAATCGGCAGCGTAAAATCTCGATTGGAACATCCCTGGTTTTGATGGACGTTTCGGCGCGTTCGCCCCTGTCGTAATTTTGAGTAGTTTTCTGCACGTAAAACAATATTTATTCTACCATTGTTGGCTGTCTGGAAAGGATTATTGGATTTATATTATTACTTATGGGGGGGGGGGGGAAAGTGCTCCGCTTTTCGGACCCTTTGGAATGGATGACTACCCAAAAAATGAGGTTGCAATGTAGTCAGTGTTGTCCCGAGGCCAATATTTTGGTACCGGTACCAAAATGTATTTTGATACTTTTGGGTACTTTGATACTTTTCTAAATAAAGAGGACCACAAAAAATTGCATTATTGGCTTTATTTTAACAAAAAATCATACGGTATTAAATATGTTTCTTATTGCAAGTTTGTCCTTAAATAAAATAGTTAACATACAAGACAACTTGTCTTTTAGTAGTAAGTAAACAAACAAAGGCTCCTAATTAGTCTGCTGACATATGCAGTAACATATTGTGTCATTTTCCATTCTATTGTCAACATTATTAAGGATAAACTGTAAAAATTGATTATTGATCTACTTGTTCATTTAATGTTAATATCTGGTTATTTTCCCTTTTAACATGTTCTATTTACACTTCTGTTCAAATGTAATAATCATTTATTCTTCTGTTTGATACTTTACATTAGTTTTGGATGATACCACAAATTTAGGTACCAATCTGATACCAAGTAGTTACAGGATCATACATTGGTCATATTCAAAGTCCTCATGTGTCCAGGGACATATTTAGTGAGTTTATAAACATAATATAAATTTTTTTAAAAATGAAAAAAGATTTTGTGATGCTAAAAAATATCGATGTAATCATATTATCCACTAGACACGCTCCTGTACTTGGTATCATTACAGTGGATGTTAGGTGTAGATCCACCAATGGCGTTTGTTTACATTGTGACGCCGGTGAGCTACGGTGTGTAGTGAAGCATGTTTAGCTATTCCTCGTCCTGCAGTGATAATGATACTTGTAAGAAACTTACTTTATTTGTCGCCATGGAGACAAGGATTAGTGATTTGGAAGTAACTAAAACACTGCCGACTGGGGGTGGACTTTAGCCGCTAGCTAGCTAGGAATGTCTATGTAGAATATATGTATATTATTCATATATTATATATATATATATATATATATATATATATATATATATATATATATATATATATATATATATATATATATATATATATATATATATATATATATATATATATTATATAAATTAGATTATTTATTATTATTATTGTCTATTGTGAGCGAACTGTGGTGCTGAATTTCCCCCAAGTACTTTCTATTCTATTCTATTAAAGCACCTCTTCCTGAGGGCGTTTCAGTGTTATAACTTCCCCTTATCGTTAGTTTGTAAGCCAAAATGCGTCCGTTCTCCCTTTTCTGTCTACACACTGTGTCTGCTTGTAAGTACTCAGTGATTGGGCGCTGCCGAACATGCTCCAATGCTCGTAAACCAGCAATGACACGACGTGACGATGACCGGGGTGGGGGACCGGTACTTTTCAGAGGCGGTATAGTACCGAATATGATTCATTAGTATCGTGGAACTATACTACAACCGGTATACCGTACAACCCTGGCGTGCAATACTTCTTCTTTCTTCTTCATCTTGCACAAATCCAAAAGGACTGGTGCGTTCCAGTTCTATTAACTGTGTATCGTAGCAATAGACAACATCAGCTACAAAAATCAGAGACAGAGGTTTTTGGAATGCAGTCGCAAACACGTTTTAATCATTCTTCATGACTTTACATCAACCTATGACTTGTTCCAAGGTACAGCACACCCCCCGCCTACTTGTCAACGTGAATGGCGGTCACTAAATTACTGGGCTATGAAATTAATTTACTTCACACCTTTAGGAGCCGTCACATACGATTAGAATCCGCGAGGATACGGAACAAAGATTGGCGGTGAAGAACGCCGCGGAAACGAAAGACCGCGGGGCACGGATACTGCAGAGTGGAAGTATTGAGAGACGTGGGATGCCAGACCAGCATTATTCATAATGGATACTACTTTGTCTCCAGAAGCCATCTTATCTTTAGTCCTTCCTTCAGCACATAAAGTCTTGATTGGGTTACCTTACTTGGGTTGTATCTAATTATCGGGTCGATACAACTTGTTGAGAAAAAGCTCTGATAGCCGATGAAATATTAACACAGCCAGCAGTCCTAATTACGCTATCTTAGCCAGAAGCCACAACAAAAACACACCTCCAGCCAGGTTGTGTTCAGGAACACTCAGAACTTTGAGTCACCAACTTTAAAACTCAAGTAAGTCGCCATACACACTATATTGCCAAAAGTATTTGGCCACCTGCCTTGACTCACATATGAACTTGAAGTGCCATCCCATTCCTAACCCATAGGGTTCAATATGATGTCGGTCCACCGTTTGCCGCTATTACAGCTTCAACTCTTCTGGGAAGGCTGTCCACAAGGTTGCGGAGTGTGTTTATAGGAATTTTCCACCATTCTTCCAAAAGCGCATTGGTGAGGTCACACACACTGATGTTGGTCGAGAAGGCCTGGCTCTCAGTCTCCATTCTAATTCATCCCAAAGGTGTTCTATCGGGTTCAAGTCAGGACTCTGTGCAGGCCAGTCAAGCTATGTCTTGTACATGTGAAGAATGGACAATAAATTTGACTGTTAATAACATGCTAATTAAAGTTAAAATACCACTGATAGCCACACACACACGAGGGGGGGTGAAATTACCCTCTGCATTTGACCCATCCCCTTGTTCCACCCCCTGGGTGGTGAGGGGAGCAGTGAGCAGCAGCGGTTGTCGCGCTCGGGAATCATTTGGTGATTTAACCCCCAATTCCAACCCTTGATGTTGAGTGCCAAGCAGGGAGGTAATGGGTCCCATTTTTATAGTCTTGATTATATTGATTTATATGATATATTTGATACATCCTTTAAAACGGGGGTGTCAAACTCATTTTAACTTAGGGGCCGCATGGAAGAAAAATAAGACTTCTTTTGGCTGCTGATGTATGAAGTATTGGAAAAAATATGAGATCAAAAGACTAGATTTTACAAGAAAGGTGGGTCAAACCAGGCGTCTTTTCGTGTCGTTCTGGCCATTCCCAGGTCTAAATTGGCTTTCAAAGTGTCCCAACTTGTTGGATTATGTCCTCATCCATCTCCTATCCCAGGGGTGTCAAACTCATTTTAGCTCAGGGTCCGCATGGAGGAAAATCTGTGCACATGCGGGCCGGACTATTAAAATAATGGCATTAAAACAAAAAAATAAAGACAACTTCAGATTGTTTTCTTTGCCTTACTTTGGCCAAAAATAGAACAAAAACATTCTGAAAAATATAGAAAAAAATACCGGCAGCGGTAAAGTTTAGATCCATGAAGGAAATAAGAAAGTGAATGAATGTTTATAACTGAATACATTTACATATGCATAAACATGTTTCTTTTGTATTTTTTTTTTAATGAATCAAGTATGTTTATGACAACCTTTTTCCAAAACACAATATAGAATGTGAGATATAACAGGATAATGCATACATTTATCATTTGTTTTCAAAACGCTTACAAAAAAGTAGGACCCATTTGGAAAATTCCTAGCACCAACACTGACGGAGTATTGGTGCCTGCAAAACAGCAGCAGGCGGCTGTGGCCTGTGGGCCGATTCTAATACTAATCAAACATCATCCCGGGGGCTATTGACAATTGACACTACTGCTCTAAAAAGGCATGTTTTGTGCATGCATGCCATATATAGGGTTGGGTATCGAGTATCGATTGGAACCGGGACTAACTTTCCGATTCTCCCGGAATCGTTCAAAAGTTTAAATTTCGATTCCTATTTTCGATACCAGTCCGCCGACCGGAAAAAATTATGTCCGCCGAACCGGAAGAAGAAGCCGCTGAACACCAACGAAGAAGCGCCCACCGCCGGAAGTGTTAGCATAGCCGAGCGAGTCAGTCAAGCTCAAGCGTGGATAGCGGGCGTCGGCGGTCGAAAATGTGGCTTTACTTTACAAAAAAATATGAAATAACCGCGAAATAACAGAGCTCCATGTCCATCAAGAAACGAGTGGAGAGAGAGCTGCAGATGTACCAGGACGTTCCACCGATACTTATGTCTGACGACCCTGCTGCATGGTGGTGGAACCAACAAAAGACTTATCTTTTGCTGTCAGATCGCGCTTTCTCCTATTTATGCGTTCAAGCTTCTTCCACACCCAGCGAACGTGTATTTTCCACAGCAGGAGACACTATCTGTCCAGAACGCTCATGCATCCTGCCTGAGAAGGCGGATATGGTCATTTTCCTAAACAAAAACTGTCTCTGATTTTATACTGTACCTGCTGCTAATCTGGACTGGGTTTTGCAAGTTGTTTCTTATTGTTTATTTGCTTTTCTGCACCAGGTTAGCCCATCAGTGGGAGCACGGTAACATGTTTAAGTACCTGCAGCATCATACACTTGTGTGTGTAAATGTGTTTTCATTAGGGTTTCCTGCAGCATCATACACTTGTGTGTGTAAATGTGTTTTCATTAGGGTTTCCTGCAGCATCATACACTTATGTGTAAATGTGTTTTCATGAAGTTTTCAAAAATAAAGCTCTCTTGAGGAAAGTGTACCCCTGGGAAAATGTATTCATAATTTATAATATTTATATTCAAGTTCATAGATTTGATATTTATATTCTAGTTGAAAACAGCCCTGTGAGGAATTTATAGTAAAGTTCATAAAAAGTTAATAGAATTAGAATTTGATGGAGAATGTCAGACTATTTCATTCAGAAAGACTGTAGGTTAGCTAGCTCATTTAAAATATCCTAAACTTTTTTTTGACCCTGCCTCTTAAAAGAATCGGAACCGAGAATTGTCAGGAATCGGAATCGGAACAAAGAATCGGAATCGGAATCGTTCGAATTCAAACGATACCCAACTCTAGCCATATATAAATATTATTCCCAGCTGAGTGTAATCGTAACGAATAGAAACACAGTGATGGATCAGTGTGCTCTTTACAAGAAGATGACATAACCGCATTTCAAACAGTTGACTCTTTTACGACTTTAAAAAAACAACTGTTGATTAAACACTTCCCTGAGATGTTAAAGTTGGAGGTGTTAGGGCTTAATTTGTGCTAATTAAAATGCATTTCCACAAATGACATACAGTACCCTACAACCTATAAATACTGGTATCAATAAGCGTACCATACCGATAAAATGCTAACGATATACATCCCTGTAGCAACTGCCTTTTCTTATCCACACATACTGGAAAACACTAATTAAAAACTCCATAAGGCTCGCCGGTAAACCGTCCGTGAAGAAATGGCACTTCTTCCCAACAGGGCAGTGGTAGGCGGAAACAATTTGAATGTGGGAAAACAAGGCGAATGTTCTCCCCAACACGCCAAGTTTAGCACACAAACAAAACAAAAAAACGCCTTCGGCAGGAAAGTTTAGTCAGACGGATTGAAGCAGAAAAGCTCAAAACAAAAAAAAGAATGCAGGAATTCGGAAACAGACGGCGCAATCATGGTGGTCGGCAAACTCCATTTTTCAGCCTGAGTTCAAACACTTTTACTGTCCAAATACTGACCGACACTCTGAGCTTGTCTGCTATCAATGTTGGTGTCATTTGATTGTGTTTGTTAAGGCTTTTATCTGCCATAATTAACATCCTTGACACAGAGATGGTGCAAACTTGAAAAACGTAACAAGGGAAAATGCTTGCTGTTACAAACCCCGTTTCCATATGAGTTGGGAAATTGTGTTAGATGTAAATATAAACGGAATACAATGATTTGCAAATCATTTTCAACCCATATTCAGTTGAATATGCTACAAAGACAACATATTTGATGTTCAAACTGATAAACTTTTTTTTTTTTGCAAATAATCATTAACTTTAGACTTTGATGCCAGCAACACGTGACAAAGAAGTTGGGAAAGGTGGCAATAAATACTGATAAAGTTGAGGAATGCTCATCAAACACTTATTTGGAACATCCCACAGGTGAACAGGCAAATTGGGAACAGGTGGGTGCCATGATTGGGTATAAAAGTAGATTCCATGAAATGCTCAGTCATTCACAAACAAGGATGGGGCGAGGGTCACCACTTTGTCAACAAATGCGTGAGCAAATTGTTGAACAGTTTAAGAAAAACCTTTCTCAACCAGCTATTGCAAGGAATTTAGGGATTTCACCATCTACGCTCCGTAATATCATCAAAGGGTTCAGAGAATCTGGAGAAATCCCTGCACGTAAGCAGCTAAGCCCGTGACCTTCGATCCCTCAGGCTGTACTGCATCAGCAAGCGACATCAGTGTGTAAAGGATATCACCACATGGGCTCAAGAACACTTCAGAAACCCACTGTCAGTAACTACAGTTGGTCGCTACATCTGTAAGTGCAAGTTAAAACTCTCCTATGCAAGGCGAAAAACGTTTATCAACAACACCCAGAAACGCCGTCGGCTTCGCTGGGCCTGAGCTCATCTAAGATGGACTGATACAAAGTGGAAAAGTGTTCTGTGGTCTGACGAGTCCACATTTCAAATTGTTTTTGGAAACTGTGGACGTCGTGAGGAAAAGAACCATCCGGATTGTTTTAGGCGCAAAGTTGAAAAGCCAGCATCTGTGATGGTATGGGGGTGTATTAGTGCCCAAGACATGGGTAACTTACACATCTGTGAAGGCGCCATTAATGCTGAAAGGTACATACAGGTTTTGGAGCAACATATGTTGCCATCCAAGCAACGTTACCATGGACGCCCCTGCTTATTTCAGCAAGACAATGCCAAGCCGCGTGTTACATCAACGTGGCTTCATAGTAAAAGAGTGCGGGTACTAGACTGGCCTGCCTGTAGTCCAGACCTGTCTCCCATTGAAAATGTGTGGCGCATTATGAAGCCTAAAATACCACAACGGAGACCCCCGGACTGTTGAACAACTTAAGCTGTACATCAAGCAAGAATGGGAAAGAATTCCACCTGAGAAGCTTAAAAAATGTGTCTCCTCAGTTCCCAAACGTTTACTGAGTGTTGTTAAAAGGAAAGGCCATGTAACACAGTGGTGAACATGCCCTTTCCCAACTACTTTGGCACGTGTTGCAGCCATGAAATTCTAAGTTAACTATTATTTGCAAAAAAAAAATTAAGTTTATCAGTTTGAACATCAAATATTTTGTCTTTGCAGTGCATTCAACTGAATATGGGTTGAAAAGCGATCAGCACGCTTGCAAGAGTAAATGTCACCGCCTCTGTCCATGGTGCTGAAAACAGAGCGCCATCAGACGGGGGCGTGGCATGTGTTGACGGCGAGACACAGCTGGCAGATGATTAGATTGCACAGGTGGTACGTGTTAATCTAATCATCTGTTGTCTTTAACAGTGAGCGGCCGGGTGCAGGAGGAGGTTTGGGGCGACTGAAAAGTCAACACAAAAGCGTCTATTGGAGACCTGTGAAAACATTAAAAACCCTGTCAACTCTGCGCAACTGGCGTCCAGCGTGAATCTGTGAGACTGTAAGTAGACAAAGCTTACAGATGTTATGTGAAGTTGCAAGCAAAAATTTGAGTTATAAGCATCCCCGCGATTAGCTGGCGTCGCAAATGTCACAATAAACCCCGACCAAAACGAACTCGCTAGCATTAGCTTATAGCAAGAGATCGACATACACTATATTGCCAAAAGTATTTGGCCACCTGCATTGACTCACACATGAACTTGAAGTGGCATCCCATTCCTAACCCATAGGGTTCAATATGATGTCGGTCCACCTTTTGCAGTTATTACAGCTTCAACTCTTCTGGGAAGGCTGTCCACAAGGTTGCGGAGTGTGTTTATAGGAATTTTCCACCATTTATCCAAAAGCGCATTGGTGAGGTCACACACTGATGCTGGCTCTCAGTCTCCATTCTAATTCATCCCAAAGGTGTTCTATCGGGTTCAGGTCAGGACTCTGTGCAGGCCAGTCAAGTTCATCCACACCAGACTCTGTCATCCATGTCTTTATGGACCTTGCTTTGTGCACTGGTGCACAGTCATGTTGGAAGAGGAAGGGGCCCGCTCCAAACTGTTCCCACAAGGTTGGGAGCATGGAATTGTCCAAAACGTTTTGGTATCCTGGAGCATTCAAAGTTCCTTTCACTAGAACTAAAGGGCCAAGCCCAACTCCTGAAAAACAACCCCACACCATAATTCCTCCTCCACCAAATTTCACACTCAGTACAATGCAGTCCGAAATGTACCGTTCTCCTGGCAACCTCCAAACCCAGACTGGTCCATCAGATTGCTGGATGGAAAAGTGTGATTCAGAAGGCATCTCCACTGCTCTAGAGTCCAGTGGCGACGTGCTTTACACCACTGCATCCGACGCTTTGCATTGGACTTGGTGATGTATGGCTTAGATACAGCAGCTCGGCCATGGAAACCCATTCCATGAACCTCTCTGCGTACTGTACGTGGGCTAATTGGAAGGTTACATAACGTTTGGAGCTCTGTAGCAACTGACTGTGCAGAAAGTCTTTGCAATATGCGCTTCAGCATCCACTGAGCCCTCTCTGTCAGTTTACGTGGCCTACCACTTGGTGGCTGAGTTGCTGTTGTTCCCAAATTATTCCATTTTCTTATAATAAAGCCGACAGTTGACATTGGAATATTTAGGAACGAGGAAATTTCACGACTGGATTTGTTGCACGGGTGGCATCCTATGACAGTTCCACGCTGGAAATCACTGAGAGCGGCCCATTCTTTCACAAATGTTTGTAGAAACAGTCTCCATGCCTAAGTGCTTGATTTTATACACCTGTGGCGGGGCCAAGAGATTAGGACACCTGATTCTCATCTTTTGGATGGGTGGCCAAATACTTTTGGCAATATAATGTAGCTGAGAAAAGATGTGGATGATATTCAATGAATTAAAGACAGAAATCGTCAAAAACATGACTCCGCGTGTCGCCAACTTGGCAAAGAAATGTGAGCGTATCACTGCTCGTCTGCACCGTACTGAAGCAGAACGAGTCTAACGTCAGATAAGAATGCTAAAATAATATGTAGACGACGGACATTTATCCATGAAAATATGGAAAAGCTGGTGATGGTCTGTTTGACTGAGAAGCAGCGTATACGTCCTTTCTCCAATCTAAATGTTGTACATTATTACATCATAATTTAGTGATTAGTACTACATTTTATGTTTTGTTTTTTTTTTGGGGGGGGGGGGCACCAATTAATTAGATTTAATTTCATTTCAATAGCAGACGCTGATTTGAGATACAAGTGTTTTGAGCCAAGAGCTCTGTCACAGAACCAATTAAGTTGAGGTACTACCGTACATTGCTGCAACTCAAATTTCAGACACAGCCCCTGAGTTTCTCTGAACGGTCAGATGTAAAGCCCAAAAATGTTATTTACAAAAAAAAAAGAAAATGGCTAGCAGAACAGCGGCGTGTCCTCACAAGAAATAGACATTTTCATTCGACGCGACGTTTAACAAAAGCACAACGCTTTCAAAAGAGCAGCAGGTCAACAACGCCGGCGGCATGAGGACAAAAGGTCAATGAAGCGCAAAGATGTTCGCATCCATCACGCACATTAATGAAGCAGAACCCGCTGACATGACAAATGGTATACATTATGTGAGATATTTATGTACCTCAAAATAGCTTTAAAGAAATCAAGCTCAAGTACTATTGATCACAAAATGTTTGTGTAGGCGGACGCTTCTAATCCTGAACAGTGAAATTGAGCAAAATATACTCCTGTACAGTGTTGGTACTTTGAGGTGTTTATTTTTTCCACATTAAATTAAATTAAATTCATTTGGTAACTAAATAACCCAAAAATTTATATTTTGTTGTTTTCTTAATGTACCGAAAATAAACCGAACCCTGACCTCTAAACCGAGTTACGTACCGAACCGAGATTTTTGTGTACCGTTACACCCTTAACATTTACATATGCATAAATGCACATATACAGTAGCACTCCGGGTTTCCTTAGTGATTTATTCCCAAAGGACGGACAAAGACTGAAACTTGAAAAACCAAAAAAGCAATGTTTTAAATAAGATATAATGCAAATCCAATCAATCGCAATTTATTATAGTTTTCCATGCAGAAAACATTGTGAAATACACATAAATGACATGAATATTTAAAAATGCAACATCACTTTTACCTTAATTGAAGACTACTATTGCGGAGAGAAGAGCCACACGGACTCCACCTTAGTACTTTGGTGAAAGTTCTTTCCAAAATTCAAGAGAGTGTTTCTTGCTTTCTTTTTCAAAGTGCAAGCACTCACAACTTCATTTGGCCCCATGGTGGCTTATTTTGCAGACCTACTTGAGATATATATATATATATATATATATATATATATATATATATATATATATATATATATATATATATATATATATATATATATATATATATATATATATATATATATATATATATATATATATATATACACTACCGTTCAAAAGTTTGGGGTCACCCAAACAATTTTGTGGAATAGAATTCATTTCTAAGAACAAGAATAGACTGTCGAGTTTCAGATGAAAGTTCTCTTGTTCTGGCCATTTTGAGCGTTTAATTGACCCCACAAATGTGATGCTCCAGAAACTCAATCTGCTCAAAGGAAGGTCAGTTTTGTAGCTTCTGTAACGAGCTAAACTGTTTTCAGATGTGTGAACATGATTGCACAAGGGTTTTCTAATCATCAATTAGCCTTCTGAGCCAATGAGCAAACACATTGTACCATTAGAACACTGGAGTGATAGTTGCTGGAAATGGGCCTCTATACACCTATGTAGATATTGTACCAAAAACCAGACATTTGCAGCTAGAATAGTCATTTACCACATTAGCAATGTATAGAGTGTATTTCTTTAAAGTTAAGACTAGTTTAAAGTTATCTTCATTGAAAATAAGGACATTTCAATGTGACCCCAAACTTTTGAACGGTAGTGTATATATATATATATTTATTAGGGCTTCAACAACTAATCAAAATCGATTAAAATCGATTATTAAAATAGTTGCCGATTAATTTAGTTATTGATTCGTTGGATCTATGCTATGCGCATGCGCAGAGGTTTTTTGTTTGGTATTTTTTTATTAAAATTTTTTTTTAGTTTTTGTTTAGTTTTTTTTTAATAAACCTTTATTTATAAGCTGCAACATTTACAAACAGCTGAAAAACAATGATCAAAATAAGTATGGTGCCAGTATGCTGTTTTTTTTTCAATAAAATACTGGATAGGATAGAAATGTAGTTTGTCTCTTTTATCCGATTATTAATCAATTAATCGAAGTAATAATCGACAGATTAATCGATTATCAAATTAATCGTTAGTTGGAGCCCTAATATATATGTATATATATGTATGTATGTATATATATATATATATATATATATATATATATATATATATATATATATATATATATATATATATATATATATATATATATATATATAGATAGATAGATAGATAGATAGATAGATAGATAGATAGATAGATAGATAGATAGATAGATAGATAGATAGTAAATATATATATATGAATGACATAGGCAAAGTATGTAGGTTCAGACCAGTGATGTCATAGTGGTTTGTGCAGCACTTTGAGGCACCTGTGATTAAGATCTATATAAATACAATTCAATTGATTGATTATATAGGAAAACCGGGACAAAATCTTGGCAAACATTTTTGCCGTATTTTCTATGAAAAGTGGGACATACAAAAACTAGGTTATAATGTAAAAAATATGCATCAAAACTGAGCACTGATATTCTAATATCGTGGGCGGCACACTATTAAAATGCAATTCAATCCGCGCCATGTTTGTTTGAACACAACACAAGGTTAATTGAGAGCTTATCGTCTGACACCGACAACAACTGCAGTCAGTAAGTCGATGCGTGAGCCGGCGTCCAAGTCATGCGACAAAGGCATGGACGGCTAAAAATACCAGCCATCATTACCGACCTGGTAATTTCCCGAGAGGCTCCGGATTTTGCGGGATCAGAGGGTCATTATTGTCATGTCTTCAAGTCAGTGATAGATGGCGCGTCTCGTATGACGGCGGTCACACCAGCATGTTGTCGTCGTCCCTTCATATTAATAACCCCTAAATGTTGACTGGAGGCACGGCTGTTGGTAAATGTTAAACCGACTCATTGATTGAGTCCTCATTTGGCAAGCGCCTTTCACCTTTCATTGGGACAGACGAGTGTAGAGACAATTCCCGCCGGGGCGCACTTTGCAGCTGACTGACGCTTGTCCTTTGCAGGCAGCGACCAACACGGATGTGAGGACGCTGGACTTTGTTAACTTCAAAGAAACTGCCGTAAAAAAAACAGATATTCAATCTTTTTAAAACTCTTTCAATGATGGATAATAATCATAATAATAACGGTAATCATTATAATCGCGGTAAAACGGTTCATATTACCATTTTAAATACAAATGATTGAAAAACCATAATTGATAACTGCACTTTGAAAAACTCACGGACATACACTATATTGCCAAAAGTATTTGGCCACCTGCCTTGACTCACATGTGAACTTGAAGTGCCATCCCATTCCTAACCCATAGGGTCGGTCCACCTTTTGCAGCTATTACAGCGTCAACTCTTCTGGGAAGGCTGTCCACAAGGTTGCGGAGTGTGTTCAAAGGGTTTTTTTTTACCATTCTTCCAAAAGCGCATTGGTGAGGTCGAGAAGGCCTGGCTCTCAGTCTCCGTTATAATTCCTCCCAAAGGTGTTCTATCGGGTTCAGGTCAGGACTCTGTGCAGGCCAGTCAAGTTCATCCACACCAGACTCTGTCATCCATGTCTTTATGGACCTTGCTTTGTGCACTGGTGCAGAGTCATGTTGGAAGAGGAAGGGGCCCGCTCCAAACTGTTCCCACAAGGTTGGGAGCATGGAATTGTCCAAAATGGTTTGGTATCCTGGAGCATTCAAAGTTCCTTTCACTGGAACTAAGGGGCCAAGCCCAACTCCTGAAAAACAACTCCACACCATAATTCCTCCGCCACCAAATTTCACACTCGGCACAATGCAGTCCGAAATGCACTGTTCTCCTGGCAACCTCCAACCCTAACTCGTCCATCAGATTGATTTTATACACCTGTGGCCGGGCCAAGTGATTAGGATTTGGATGAGTGGCCAAATACTTTTGGCAATATAGTGTACTTCCACTAGCTTAAAAGCTAACATGAATAAAAGAGACATTAACGTCTTTCCTCATTAAGAAATGGCATACCCCCAACTAAACTTCTATAAACACATTACTGTCTGATTAGCGAAGATATTTATTTGCGTACATTGGACCTGTGCTCTCTTAGCACAGAGTGATCCTTATGTACTCAGAGGAATATGACACAGAAGTGTTTTTACGATGCGTTCAAGGACAGCTGAACAGAGTAGGACGCCACAGCGCCCACCATAAATAATAATATATTGTATTTGTTACACACTTTTCATTGAAATAAATCTTAAAGTGCGAGAGTACAAAGCAGTATCTAAAACAGTAAAAGCTAAGCCATTGAAACAGATAGAATAGTAAGACTAAAACACTATCAGTGAAGCATAAGAAACACCTAACATGCAAAATAATGGTGTGGGAGGGGGCGTGGCCTGCGGACCTGCAGCGAAGCAGGGTGTACCAGGACTAGTGGCTAGTTATTTAAAAAGTAACTTGGTCCAAAGATTTAGTCTTTGTGTCAGTACTTTTTAAGGACAATCAACAATATCGCAATAAAAATGATGATCGTGATAATTTTGATGACAACCGAGAAATAAAATGTTCGTATCATTACAACCCTTACTTTCACGATATAAAATGTGCTTTCTATTTTGAGGGGTTTATTTTAAAGATTAAGATTAAAGTACCAATGATTGTCACACACACACAAGATGTGGTGAAATTTGTCCTCTGCATTTGTTCCATCCCCTTGGGGAGCAGTGGGCAGCAGCGGCGCCGCGCCCGGGAATCATTTTGGTGATTTAACCCCCAACTCCAACCCTTTGTTGCTGAGTGCCATCACTAAGAAGGGCAGCATGTGTTTAACTAGACAAAAAAAATAAAAAATTCCAAGCACTATTTGGTGATTATTGTTATCATTGTTTGGTGCTGTGAACATGAGTCAATGGTTGTCAGCAACATTAATCTTAATGCAAATGGTTCTAGTTTGTTTTCCCCCTACAATGTCTAATTTGATGTGAAAAGCTCACAAATTAGGCTAGAGGCATCTAACTCTAGGCCGGGCGGCTTGATCTGGCCCGCCACATAATTTAACGGGACCCGCAAAAGCCTTGATAAACTATGCCTCAATGAAGTACTTTAACTTTTCTTACTAAATGCATTTGTTTGTTCCATTATGACAGAAAAAATACATGTATTGCATATATCCTAAACTTTAACATTATTTAATAATGCAACAAATATTAAAAAGTACTATCATATTTTTCAAACGTTTTTATTAAAATAAAAATAATAATAAATATCTGCTTGACCTATGATTTCTAAGCAAGTTGTTGTACACTGTAAAAAAATGGTTGTACACTGTAAAAATGACAACAGATTTTACGGTAAAAAACTAACAAAATGGCAGCTCAGTTGCCAGATTTTTACTGTACAAAAAATATAGTGCTGTTTTTTTACAACTACAGTAATATTCTGTAAAAAAAAAAAAAACACTAAATTGGACAGTAAAATTGTGGCGACTGAGCAGCCAGTTTTGTTTTTTTTAACAGAAGAATCAAATATTTTTCACAGTGTATGTGAAAAAATATATAAAATGCAATGGCAATATATCTACATTTATAAAGCATTAACGGTTACTACCTATAAAAAGTATTGTTCTTCCTAAAATGTGCTATACATACATACATATACATATATATATATACATATACATATATATACACATATACATACATACATATATATACATACATATTCACATATACATACATACATACATACATACATACATACATACATACATACATACATACATACATACATACATATATATATATATATATATATATATATATATATCTACATACGTATATATATATATACATATATATGTCTTAATTAGATTATCCAAAAAAAATAAAAATAACAAATAGTGCTCGATACCGTGGTAGAGCGTAATATGTATGTGTGGGAAAAAATCACAAGACTATTTCATCTCTACAGGCCTGTTTCATGAGGGTTTCCTCAATCAAAATCTCCTGATGATTGAGGAAACCCTCATGAAACAGGCCTGTAGAGATGAAATAGTCTTGTGATGTTTTCCCACACATACATACATACATATACATATACATATATACATATACATATATATATATATATATATATATATATATATATATATATATATATATATATGTACATATATACATACATAAATATATATATATATATATGTACATATATACATACATAAATATATATACACACAC